>NC_062565.1:35362098-35673848 GCF_022837055.1 Prionailurus viverrinus | reverse complement strand
CTTGCAGGTAACAGACGCCCTCCAGCCCACGCAACCTCCCTGCACATCCTTGGGCCTGGGGGGGTTGGAGAGGCAAACCCGGGTAAGGGATGAATTCCAGCAGACTCCCTACAAGTGGGTGACAGTTGAAAAGGTCAAAAGGGTGCTGCTCCCTCCGGATATTCCATCATTAGCTCTGCTGCTTGATATCTGAGAACACCTTGGACAAATCAAGGTTCACCTCAATTTCCTCACCTAAAACGGGATGACTGGATTAGATAATGTCTCCGCTGCCTTCCTGATAACCCAAAAGGGACTTGCTTAAGGACAACAGTAAAACATTACAGGCAACTAAAAAAAAAAAACAAAAAAAAACAAACCACCTCTTTTGGGGCACCTGGATGGCTCAGTTTGTTAAACGACTGACTTCTGCTCAGGTCATGATCTCCCGGTTTATGAGTTCAAGCCCTGCGTCAGGCTCTGTCCTGACAGCTCAGATCCTGGAGCCTGCTTCAGATTCTTTGTTTCCCTCTTTTTCTGCCTATCCCCTGCTCGTGTGCTCTCTCTATCAAAAATAAATAGTAAAATAAAATAAAATAAAATAAAATAAACCTTTTTTTTTTAAAGATAATTTATTTATTTTTAAAAGAAAGAGAGCACGGGGGAGGTCAGAGAGAGGGAGAGAGAGAGAGAATCCGAAGCAGGCTCTGCAATGCCAGCACAAAGCCCAATGTGGGGCTTGAACCCACCAACCACGAGATCATGACGTGAGCCGAAATCCTACACTCAACTGATTGAGCCACCCAGACAGCCCCCCAAAAAACTTTTTTATTATGAAAAATTTCAAACCAAATTTAATGTCAACACAACTCCCACTTATGCTTTACCTATCATTTACATTCTTTCTTGTTTCTTCTGTACCTCCAGCCCCTACCACTTGGTTATTTTGTATAGTTGCATGGCTAGTTTGTATAGCTCTTGTTGTGAAATTTACAAACATTGAAACACAGAAATATTTAAAAAAATTAAAAAAAATTTTTTTTTTTATTTTTGAGAGAGAAAGAGAGACAGGGTGTGAGCGGGGGAGGAGCAGAGACAGAGGGAAACCCAGAACTAGAAGCAGGCTCCAGGCTCCGCGCTGTCAACACAGAGCCTGATGAGGTGCTCAAACCTACGAACTGTGAGATCATGACCTGAGCCCGAAGTTGGACACTTAACTTAGCACCCCCCTCGTTTTGTTTTTGTTTTTTTTTTTAAAGCTTATTTATTTTTGAGAGAGAGAGAGAAAGAGAGTGCAAGTAGGGGAAGGGCAGAGAGAGAGGAAGAGAGAGAATCCCAACCAGGCTCCACACTATCAGTGCGGAGCCGGATTTGGGGCTCGATCTCACCAATTGTGAGATCATGACCTGAGCTGAAATAAAGAATCAGACGTTTAAACTACTGAGCCCCAAACGCAGAAATCTTAACCGTGTAATACTGACAAATAGATTTGCCCATGTAAACGATATCTCTTTCACAATATAGAATATTTACACCTTTCTAGAAAGTTCTCTCCTGTCCATCACGGTCAAATGGATAACTGAACTTACCAAACAATTAAATTAAACGTCAGTGTGAGCTTAGCACACTGAGGGGTTAGCACACGCTCTCTTCACGCTGGCTAGGTCAGAGTCAGGTCTGCTGTCTTAAGCTATTTTTCTCCTTCCAGCTTCTGTCCACTCCTGCCATCCTGTGGGTCCCTAGAGGTGATGGTCTTCTGCATGTTCTCTGTGTACACTTATTCTATTACCCTGGCTGCAAATTCTTAGAAGCTTTCTTTGGGGACACCTGGCTGGCTCGGCCGGTAGAGCTTGCGACTCTTGATCTCGGGGTCATGAGTTCGAGACCCATGTTGGGTGCAGAGATTACTAAAGATATAAACTTAAAAAAAAAAAAAAAAGCAGTTCTCTTTTGTTTTTTCCTAAACACTTATTCTCCATGTTTTTTCTTTTGTTTTCCTCTTTTTCTTTTCTTTTCTTTTTTTAGTATGTATTTATTTGGGGGAGAACACAAGAGGGGGAGGGGCAGAGAGCGGCTCTGAAGCAGGCTCCGCACTGACAGGCTGACAGCAGAGATCCCGATGTGGGGCTCGAATATATGAACCGCGAGATCATGAACTGAACCAAGGTCGGACCCTTAACTGAGCCATCTAAGTGCCCCCTTCTGTTTTTCTTTCCTACGACTGTTTCTCTCCTTTAGAGCGCTCTCACTCTTCTGAGTTCAGCCCATCTTCTCTGAGTTCACTGCCCTTTGTTTTGGACTGTTTATATCCTGGACATTAGGCACTGAGCTGTAACCCTAGGGCCCCCTCCCCCACACTAAGGCCAGGCACTTAGTCCACATGAGGAAGAGAGGGAACGGATGCAAAGGACAAGCTCTAGAAACACCTGCCGTCCACTAAGGAACCCCAACCTGTCAGCTTTGTCATTTCTGGACCACATCTTTCTCTCTGCATTGAGCAAGAAGCTATTTATCTGCCCCTCTGGAAGCCCCAGCATTTCAAGGGAAGGAGGCTGATTTACTGGCAAAACGCGACCCAGAGGACCATTCTCCCCCACCCCCACCCCCACCCTCCATCATTTAAAAAAAAAAAAAAAAAAAAAACCAGAGCAAGCTGGGCTATCAGGGATACTTCCTGTTTTCCTCTCTTGAAAGCATCCTGGATAGATGAAACAGGGATCCAAGGGACTGTCTGCCTCTGGGGCTTCGGGACTGGCAGAATGGCTTTTAACCCTCTGCTGTCTCCAGCGCCTGAGTGCCGTAGGTAGTTCATGTGTTCTATTTCCTGGGTAGATTTCACTTCTTGAGGGCAGGGGCCTTGCATTCATGCTTTCGTCAAACATTACTGTACTCTACTAAATGCCAGCCTTTGTTTGAGGATCTGGGGATACAGGGATGAATATATGACACAGTCCCTGGCCTCATTCATCAAACAGCAATGACTACAAGTGCTGACAAGATTAAGCACTTTCTCTGTGTCATGCATTCGCTACATGCTTTTCATGCATTCAGTCCTCACAACGAGCTTATGGGGCATTATTATGTCCATTTTACAGATAAGGAAAGCAAGACTTATGAAAGTTAGATATGCTGTCACAGGCACATGAGTAGCAGATGCCAAGGCTGGGGTTAGAGTCCAGCGGTCCGACAGCTCAGTCCACCTTCTTCGCTGCTATGCTAGCCTGCCCTCTGCAGAAACTACCTCCGTGTCTTAAACGTGGTAATGACTCACTGCAAGTAATTTTTACAAACGCGGTTTATTGCTTGGGCTTGGTCAGGGTATCTTCCGATGACCAGGTTTGTTTGCAATGCACTTACTGCACTGTATCAGACTAGATTGGACGTGAGGTGGTTTGCAGCCCCTGACGACTGGAAAGCAAGGCTGAGAAACTAAGAGGTCATGTTTGGCCCCCGTTTGGAAGATAAAAGACTGTTTCAGGCTCTTTCATTCCCCTGCCATTTCTGGAACAGTTCTGATTCCCCCTACCTTTTTCTTTTCTTTATTATTATTAAAAAAAAAAAATTTTTTTGTGGGGTGGGGGGAAGAATATTTTTGGAAAAAAACTTGGTGGGAAGTTGATACATTATAACAGCAACGAAGTGAACTGTATATACCGAGGAATTACTCTACGCCTTTGCTTATATCATCGCTTACATCCTCGCAACAATAGTTGGTTTTGTTTTTCCATTTCTGGGGAGGACCCGAGGCGCGGACTGGTATAGTTAGCATACCCCAGATCACACAGCTAGACAGAACCAGGTTTTTGATCCTAGGTTTGCCTAACTCCAAAACCTACATTTTAATCATGCTGTCTCCCTGATGCTGGAACTTGGCAGAGGGAGGAAGGAACTCCCTTCCTGCTGACCTTCCTGACACAGTTAAGTGGTGGGTGAGGATACCCAGTAACCTTGAGATCTGTTGGTTAGGGATACTGGCACAAAAGGATCTTAAGGTGCTTCTGAGCTGCAATTTTATCTCTTTAAGACCCAGGGCTCCCATGCCAAGGCTGTTCCGTGATCCTCGGAGATTTCAGGGGTGGGGAAACTGGATGGAACGCGCTGACATACAACAAGCAAAAAAAGACCTCAGCATTTTTGCCTCGCCTCGGTGGCTCCTGCCTTTTTTTTTTTTTTTTTTTTCTCTCCCTCTCTCATTTATTTATTACTATGCTATTCCCTGGCCCTGCTGCTGTGTCAATACTGATAAAAGCAAATCTCCCCACAAACAGGTGCAGCCAGAGCTGCCCCTTGGACAGCTGCCAGGGAATGTGATCGCTCAGCTGAGGTGACCTGCCCCTGCCCAACCCCCTTCTCGGGTTCCAGCCCAGGGCATGTGTCCTTGGGCAGTTAATGTCCGCGTGTTCAGAGCCTGGTATCTCAGCTGGCATCACGGACTCAAGATGGCAGAGGTAGTTGCAGAGGGGTGGGCGTGTGCAGGACAGAGGGGGGCCTCCGGGAGTTACTTATTTTCCCTTTCGGTTTCTTCGGAAATTACATGGACAATACTATGTCACCAAGTCCCTCCTGCAAGCATTTGAAAATATTTCCTAAGAATATCACCCCCTGATTTTTCTAGATAAATATTTTTTCCAGGCCCACCCGTTTCCAACTTCACATATACACTTGCAATTTAATGACCCAAAAGACATTATCTGAGCACCTCCTAGGGCTCAGTGGAGGGTTCACCTACAGAAACATTTTGTGAGGCAACCCTGTTACCCAGGATGCATTTTGATGCTGCCAAGCCCTGTGACTTTGACTCCGGTGTGTAAAAGATTATATTCCATCCCCCCGCCCCCGCCCCCGTGTCTGTGTTTTGTCCCCAAGCATCATTTCCCCACTTCCCTAGGGCACCAGCCTTTCCGGAAATGCCCCAGCTCAGCAAGCGGCCTCCACCTCCCCGGGAAGTGAGAGGGGGCCGTGTGGCGGTGACAGCACAGGGCGGGCCTGGGGCCGGGCCGGGCCGAGGGCAGGGGCCGGGGTCGGAGCCGGAGCCGGAGCCGGAGCCGGAGCCGGAGCCGGAGCCGGAGCGGGAGCCTCCCGCCCCGCTGAGCGGCCGCAGAGCAGCGCGCGGCTCCGGGAGGGGAGGACGTTGCTATGCAAATGCGCCGCGGCCTGCGGGCCCCCTTTACCCAGGGGCCCTCCGGTTGCCAAAACAGACCATTCCCCAGAACAGTCGCCTAGAAACGGGCGCTGTCATAGCAGCCTCTCAGCAGCGGCGAGCCAGCCGCGCTGCCAGGAGGAGCTGGGTCAGGGTGTTCAGACCTCCTCAGCACCCCCTCCCCACCCCGTCTCCACCTCAGGGAGGGGAGTGGTGGCTTGGGCCCCTCCTTGGAGCAAGGGAGGGCACTAATTGGATTGGAACACTCCAGAAACACATCAGCTGCTCCTCCCTGGGGGAAAGGAGTGTGAGGGGGAGGCTTCAGACTGTCTTTGTGATGGGTCTCAGCCTCACCCTCCCTGCAGCCTCGCCCTGATTTGGTCCTCACCAGCCTCTGCCCACCCGGGACCTCCCTCAGGGCACCACAGCCGGCTCGGGGTGGAGGGGAGGGGGCAGACACCAACCAGATAACCCCGCAAAGAAATTCAGCCATAAAGAGGGGTACGCGATGCGACAGCAATTGAAGATACAGGGTCTGACCTGCTTTGAGGGGGTTAGGGAAGAATGCAGGTTTGCTGTGACTCCCAAGCCGGTGCCCTGGCCACTACCTCCCCCAGCCCTTCCCTTTCTCAGCAGGCTCCTCTCACTCAGCCTGTGGGGCCTGGCCATCCCCCCAGGCCCTGGGAGCAGGGACGTTTTCCTACCTTATTTGGCAGCAAGAGAGCTTGTCATTTAAGTGCATGTATCTTGCCTCTTAACAATTACAGTATAAACTTCTAAAAGGCAGGACCCATATAATTCTGTGATGGCACACCTTGACCACGAAGAACACGACTGATTTGAACAGATCCGCTTGAAAGTGGTGCCAGTGATGTTTATCACCCTGGGAGGCCTCTAATGTTGCCTTTGCAGCAACTGTTTTAGAGTGGCCCTCAGAGACTACTTAAAACCTCATGAAACTCTGGGATTGGGGACGGGAGAAGATTCAGTGTCAGCCTGAGTGACATTAAGCCAACAGGTGGGCTACAGAGAAAGTGACTCCTCAGGATACAGCATTCCCTGGCGTCTAGATGCTGCACGCCATGGCCAGAGCACGAGCCTGACGGCTGGGGGCAGCTTTGTACTAACGTGCTGGGCGAGAGACCTTCCTTCATAACCCACGGACGGCCTTGGGAGTTGTACGGATTCTATAAACATGAAGTCTTCGTTCAATCTTGTTTAGTGAGGCAGCATGTAAACGTGTAATCTCTCCCTTCTCTTTCTCCTTTCCTTCCTCCTGCATTGAGTGCCTGCTGTGTGCCAGGCACTGGAGATTCAGAGAATAATTAAATTGATATTTGTAAGGAGAAAAATAATGCATAGTGCAGGCGACACTTGCCCTGCATTAAGGTCACCAGTATGTGTCTTTTGATTAACTTTCTTGTGTTTGTGGGTTTTCCCTAGATCATAAATCTCACTTCTCTGAAGGCCAGAAATTTACTTTCCCAGACTCCTTTGCAACTAAGGTGTAGGCATGTGACCTAGGTTCCACCAATCAGATGCATGCACATGAGGGTTTTGATTTGGAAGAGGGCAACAGGAAGCAGGTGTCCTGGGGAAGGGGGTTAGAGGAGGCTTCTGGGCCTTCAGAGCAACAGGAGGGATGGTCTGAGATCCAATTCCCACCATTGTTGAAGGGGGTGAGTTCAGGCAAGTTGCAGAATTTATGCTGATAGCTGCCTTGGTGGTTTGGCTAGAAAAGCACCCTGAGGTGGTTTGGGCATCATCCCTGCATTCTGAGCCTCTGTGCCTGTCTTCCCTTTTGGATTCTGTGAGCTACTGAATGTTTTTTAATAAGTTCCTTTTCTGTTAGGGGCACCTGGGTGGCTCAGTCCGCTAAGCGTCCGACTCTCGATCTCAGCTCAGGTCATAATCTCACAGTCCTTGAGATCAAGCCCCACTGTCAGACTCTGTGTTGACAGGGCAAAGCCTGCTTGGGATTCTCTCTCTGCGTCTGACTCTGCCTCTCCCTCAACCCCCACGCCACTTATGCTTTCTTTCTTAAAATAAACTGAAAAAGGGGCTCCTGGGTGGCTCAGTTGGTTAAGCGGCCAACTTCAGCTCAGGTCATGATCTCGTGGTCTGTGAGTTGGAGTCCCGTGTCGGGCTCTGTGCTGACAGCTCAGAGCCTGGAGCCTGGAGCCTGCTTCTGATTCTGTGTCTCTGTCTCTCTCTGCCCTTCCCCTGCTTGCTCTCTGTCTCTCTCTCTCTCTCAAAAATAATCAGCATTAAAAAAGAAAAAAAAAAAAAAAACCATAAAAGCAGCACCTGGGTGGCTCATTCGGTTAAATGTCCGACTTCAACCCAGGCCATGATCTCAAGGTTTGTGAGTTCGAGCCCCACATCAGGCTCCGTGCTGACAGCTCAGAGCCTGGAGCCTGTTTCAGATTCTGTGTCTCCCTCTCTCTCTGCCCCTCCCCCGCTCACACTCTGTCTCTCTGTCTCTCTCTCTCTCTCTCTCACTCAAAAATACACATTAGAAAAAACAATTAAAAAAATAAAAATGAATAAACTGAAAAACCAAATCATCATAAAAAAAGAGATAAGTTCCTTTTCAGTTAGAGTGGATTCTGTCGTTTGCAACTAAGAACTCTGACACAGATGGATGGATGAATGAATAGGTGGATGGATGGGTAGGTTGAAGGGTGGGTGGAAGAGAGGATAAAGGGTGGGTGGGCAGGCACCAAAATATGGAGTGATTTGGGGCGGTGGGACTTTAGGTTACTTTTTCTCTTTTCTCTGGATTTTCTTTTCCTTCTCCCTCCTCCTCCTCTTGCTCCTCCTTATCTCTTCTATGAAAGCATGTTACTTGCATAGTAATAAAAAAAGTTATCAGAAACCAGCATCTAGAAGAGATCACACAACACAGGGAAGATTAAAGAAAAATGGAGGTTCTAAGCCAGGAGGAGCTCTGGAAGGGCTCTGGCTCTGGGCTTCGATCCCACTGTCTCACCACGCGTGCCCTGACCCCCAGCAAGCCTTGAATTTCTCTCCCTCCTCCACACCCAAGGCTGTGCCCACCAATCAGAGGCATGCACTGGCTCATCCTGCTTTGTGACATTTTCCTGTTGTTACCCAACAGTCCTGGTTTACCTTGAGCAAGGATGACACACACACTTGTGACTCACCCCATATTGTTCTGCCCTCTCCCAGCTCTGGCCCTCCAGTGGCACTGACTATCCCTTGGCTGGCAAGTACAACAACCTCGTTCTATGGCTATGTTTCACTTGGCATGTCCCATCACCCGCCATAGATTGTCAGTTCCATGGAGGCTGGGATTGCAACTTACGTGATGTTTGCAAACTCCCAAAGCTTGGTGGGAAGTAGGGTTTTAAGATACGCCTACAGAAGATGAGGATTGTATGGTTTCTTCTCACTTTGGTGACTGCCACAGTAAACTTATTTTATTAAGCAAACTCTCTGCCCAGCATGGGGCTTAAACTCACGACCCCGAGATCAAGAGTCCCATCCATGCTCTGCAGACTGAGCCAGCCTCGTGCCATAATGAAATTTTAAAGGTTTTGCAGTCAGGGCCCTTCTGTCTCCTTCCCTCTCACCCACCCTTCTTTCCTTCCTTCCTTCCTTCCTTCCTTCCTTCCCTCCCTCTCTCCTTCACTTTCTTCCTTCCTTCTCTCCCTCCCTTTCTTCCTTCCCTCCTTCCCTTCCTTCCTTCCCTTCCTTCCTTCCTTCCTTCCTTCCTTCCTCTTTCCCTCCTTCCCTTCCCTTCCTTCCTTCCCTTCTTTCCTTCCTTCCTTCCTTCCTTCCTTCCTTCCTTCCCATCCTTCCCTTCCTTCCTTCCTTTGTTTCCTTCCTCCGTTTCCTTCCTTCCTTCCTTCCTTCCTTCCTTTTTTTTTTTTTTTTTAATTTTTTTTTTTTTTCAACGTTTATTTACTTTTGGGACAGAGAGAGACAGAGCATGAACGGGGGAGGGGCAGAGAGAGAGGGAGACACAGAACCGGAAACAGGCTCCAGGCTCTGAGCCATCAGCCCAGAGCCCGACGCGAGGCTCGAACTCCCGGACCGCGAGATCGTGACCTGGCTGAAGTCGGACGCTCAACCGACTGCGCCACCCAGGCGCCCCTTCCTTCCTTCCTTCCTTCCTAAATGTCTCTGATGTGCCAGGTGTTTACTGTTTAATATCAAGAAGCAAATATAAATAGGCAAATAAGTGGGGGAAAAAAGTGGCAGAAGAACTTGGATGGCCAAGTGTGCAGGGGAGAGGAGTGATTAGTTGGGAATAGAAACCGCTTTTTTTAAGTTTTTTTTTTTTTATGTTTATTTATTTTGAGAGAGAGACAGAGAGCATGAGCAGGGGAGGGGCAGAGGGAGAGGGAGAGAGAATCCCAAGCAGGCTCCACACTGTCATTGCTAAGCCTGACACAGGGCTCAATCCCACGAACCGTGAGATCATGACCTGAGCCCAAATCAAGAGTCAGACACTCAACAAACTGAGCCACCCAGGGGCTCCGGAAAAGGCTTCTTCATAGGAATAATAGCAAGTGTTTATTCTAGGACGCCCTGTTCTCAGTATTTAACATATGCTCATGCGCCTCATCCTCGAAATAGCAACAGGGCAAGTACTATTGTTACTTCCGTCTTACGGGTGAGGAAACGGAAGCCCTGAGAAGTTTAATGTCGTCCGGGATTGCTGCAGAGCTGGGACTTGCACCCGGGCCTCTGGGTGCTTACGTCAATGAGCTTCACTGTGGCGTTATACTGCATGGAGAAGATCCTGGAAAGGTAAGGGATCATCAAGCATGGAGGCCGTCTACATAGTCAAGGGCACGGAGGGCCGCCTGTCTGTTCAGCTCGGATGTGGGTGCACAGGGGAGCGGGATGGTGCAGGGCGGGGGCACACTCAGTAGCAAGTGAGAACCCACTACGACAGCCTTGGATGTTCTCTTTATTTCTCGAAAGGTAATTTCATTGCAAATTCAAACCTCTTGCATGATCTCTCTTCTAGGCCATCCTCTCCATTTCTAGTCTGTTTCTTTAAAAAAAAAAATTTTTTTTTAATGTTTATTTATTCTTGAGAGAGAGGCAGAGAGACAGAGCATGAGCAGGGGAGGGGCAGAGAGAGAGAGGGAGACACAGAATCGGAAGCAGGCTCCAGGCTCCAACCTGTCAGCATAGAGCCCGACGCGGGGCTCGAACCCATCAATTTTTTTTTGTTGTTGTTTTAATGTTTGGTTTGCTTCTTTACCCCATCTGCTGTAGTGGCTCTTGGGCATCCAGAATCAACCTTTTCCTCCAAAAGAAATACACAAACACCCACGTGCCCTGTTGGCCTCTCCACTGACCTGTGGCCCTTATCACACCCCTTTGCTCCCAGCGCTCCCCCCCGCCGACACCACTTTCCACCAATCCCATTGAATTTTGGTGCTTCCCCCGGCCCACCCCCACCTCGCTCTGATCGAGAAAATGGACTTGGGAGACGTGTCCTCCTCTGAACTGCTCTGGCAGTGGGGTCTCAGCCAGTGGCTGCCTGCTCGTGGGCTGCAGGGTTATTGCAAGAAGTCTCTGTGTCTATTTGTACTCCAAATACTGTCTGCCGACTGTATAAGTAATGTCTGGGTAACTAACTGTGCTGCTGCTCTTTGGCGGTGCTGGTCGTTTTTCCACTGTGAATTTCCCTGGTTGACTAAAACCCTAAATAACAGCTCCATTCATCTGCAGGCTTGCAACAATTTCCAAAGCGGGGAAGGAATCCTCCTGTTAGAGCAGGTTGGAAACCACTGAGCCGGTCTGTGGAGGCAGCATGTTATACCCCCTCAGCAGAGACGGAGTCATGAGACCTGAGGTCAGGTTCCAGCCCCTCCCCTGGCTGGTTGGATGATCTTGGGGGCCATCCCATGTGACTTGGAGAGCTTTGGTTTCCTCACCCTGGAGCAGAGATCACGAAAATTATTTGGCTGGATTGTCAAGAAGATTAAATGAGATAGATAAAGGGCTTTGGAAGCCGTGAGGCTTTGCGGAAGTGGAAGGATTGTTGTGGTCATCTTCTTACTTGCATTATCAGCTTCTTAAGGGCAGGGACAGTTCCCTCAGTGACGCCCCTCACCCCCATCACCTCTTGCACTCACACGGGACTATGAGATGACCTCGTAAAAACACCACCAAGTGACTAGCACAGCGGCTCAGCACACAGCAGGTGCTTAATAAATGGTAGCTGCTACGGATGCATGGGCATCTGGTTGAAATCTTCTCTCTGCCACTGCTGAGTTAGGGAGCGGGGCCGTGGGCAAGGTTAGCACTGACATGCCCTAGTGTCCTGGTCTACCACATGGCTGAGAAGAGCAGCTCGTTCATGAAGTGGCTGTGACACAGGAGGAGTTGTGTGTATAACAGAGCCAGGCACAAATCAACCACTCTGTAGGCAGCAGCTGTTGTTATTATTCTTTTTCTGAATTTTTTAAACATTTATTAATTTTTGAGAGAGACGGAGCGTGAGTGGGGGGAGGGGGAGGGGCAGAGAGAGAGGGAGACACAGAATCTAAAGCAGGCTCCAGGCTCTGAGCTGTCCGCACAGAGCCCAATGCAGGGCTTGAACGCACGAGCTGTGAGATCACGACTTGAGCTGAAGCCGATCGCCTAACCAACTGAGCCACCCAAGCACCCCAGAGCGATTCTTTAAGAGGTGATGTGCAAAGGTCGCCAGACTGGAAAGGAGGCAGTGTAGCTCCTGGTCTTTGTTCAGAGTCATCAAGGCCTTCAAAGACAGCTAGATGCTCAGGCCAGCCTCTAAGGGTCAGCACAGATGACAGAGCCGTGAATATGCTCGTGTGCCATTTCTAGGTGTGGCCTAGATCCCCACAGCAGACATTGTTAGGTAAAGGGGTACACCTTTAACATGTGGGTTAATACCACAATTGTCCAACATGCACATATTCCTGTTTGCATTCTTTCCTATCCGAGCAAAAGGGTCTGTCTCCCCACACCCCCACCCACCCACATTTTCAAGTTTTAATTTTATTCATTTTTTTTGACTAGGTAATATTTGCAGTCGGCACATAATTTTAAAAGGTGCAAAGGGGCGGGTTGCCTGGCTGGTTCAGTCAGTGGAGCGTGCATGCGACTCTTGATCTCGGGGTTGTGAGTTCAAGCCCCACGTTGTGGGTAGAGATTACTTAAAAAAAAAAAAAAAAAGGTACAAAGAGGCACGCAGTGAGAAGTCTCCTCACCCCATCCCAGCCAGCCGAGTTTCCTCCTCAGAAATACAAACTTTGATCTCAGCCTACCTGGCAAGTAGAAAATGCTATCTGACTAAATGAATCTCACCATTCATTTACTTATTTTTAAAATGTTTATTTATCTTTGAGAGAGAGAGAGAGTGAATAGGGGAGGGGTAGGGAGAGGGAGACTAAGGATCTGAAGGGGACTCTGCCCTCAGAGCCCAAGGAAGGGCCTAAACTCAGGAATCATGACAGTATGATATGAGCGAAGTTGGTTGCTTAACTGACTGAGCCACCTAGGGCCCTTTAAATCTCACTATTTATTTATTTGTTTGTTTGTCTTTAATGTTTATTTATTTATTTTTTATTTATTTTTTATTTAAAAAAAATTTTTTTTAACGTTTATTTATTTTTGAGACAGAGAGAGACAGAGCATGAACGGGGGAGGGGCAGAGAGAGAGGGAGACACAGAATCGGAAACAGGCTCCAGGCTCTGAGCCATCAGCCCAGAGCCCGACGAGGGGCTCGAACTCCCGGACCGCGAGATCGTGACCTGGCTGAAGTCGGATGCTCAACCGACTGCGCCACCCAGGCGCCCCTTTAATGTTTATTTTTGAGAGAGAGAGAGAAAGAGGCAGAGACAGAATCAGAAGCAGGCTCCAGGCTCTAAGCTGTCAGGACAGAGCCCAATGCAGGGCTCGAACCCACGAACCATGAGACTATGACCTGAGCCAAAGTCGGACGCCCAACCGACTGAGCCACCTAGGCGTCCCTGAATCTCACCATTTAAAGAATATTTCGGGGCGCCCGGGTGGTTCAGTCGGTTAAAGCATCCGACTGTCATGCTTTCACAGTTGGTGGGTTCCAGTCCCACATCAGGCTCTGTGCTGACAATGCAGAGTCTGCTTCGGATCCTCTGTCCCCCTCTGTCTCTGCCCCTCCCCCGCTCATTCTTTTTCCTTCTCTCAAAAATAAATAAAACGTTAAAAAATAAGAAAGAATATTTTGCGTTTAAAAATCTTTCTAATTTATTTTATAACTGGAAGTTTGTACCTTTTAATCCCCTTCCCCTCTAACCTCTCCTCTGGCAACCACCGGTTTATTCTCTCTATTATTTTTATGTGAAAACAAACCAGAATATACTTTAGAGTAGAATGTTGCATCTGAATGAACTCTGAGATAAAACCAGAAACTTCAAAGAAGTTTTATGTTCAAGGGTGGGGTGGGGTGGAGACGTGCTTCTGGTTCCGCCTCCTACCTTCTCGTGGGGGGAAAAGGTTGACACAGCTCTGAATTAGTGTATAAAGCACAACCTTGACGATGCCTCTGCCCCTCTCGGTGATCCTGGGGTTTTTCCTCTTCCCCTGCCACCTGCATACAATCCTTCCCTTACGCCCCTTCCCTGCCATGGCTTGGCCACCACCTTGTTGCTTGACCTTCAGTGGGTCACCTCCACTCTGGGCTTTGGTTTCCCTCACTTGTAACAAGAGGGATTGGACCAGGCGCATTCCAGGTGAAACATTCCAGGACTAATCAACTAATTCACATTAAGGTGTAGATGACTGATAACAGCTGAATGTATTACCTGTCTGGTGGGTGGGAGTATTTTAAAAGATGCAGTTTCTCATCCTAAAAGCATGAACGTGCATGGTGCAACTTCAGGCAGCGTCACGGGTGGGTGGGGATGATATGGGGAGAGGGGGTGCCTCCCCTGACATTTCTCCAGTGATCACCGGGGTGAGGGGGGCACTGCTCCAGTCAGGGGTGGGGTCTGCCCCGCGGGAATGTGCCTGTTGGTTTCCCACCAGAACTTACACCATCCTCCTCCCTCTCTGGCAATGGCAAGAGCAGGGTTGTGTCATACCGAAAACTGCCTCATCAGGGAAACCCACGTGTGTGGCCTAGGAAGCTACCCTGTCCCCTGGGGCAAGGGGTGCGGTGGGGGCGTTCAGCAGCCTGGCTTCCAGGTTCACGGGTCAGTTCTCATCCTGGGCAAGTGAAGAGGCCTCTGTTGGAGGGCGATCCGCTTTCTGCCAGAGCAGGTGGTCCCGCCACACCTGAATCCAAGACATCTGCGTTTCACCCAGGGAGAAAGCCTGTGCTGAATGCTGTCTGGTTTCATTTTCTGTAGGAGGTTTGATTTGGCTTCTGAATTTTCAGGGAGGGCATGAGAGAGGGTGTGGCCTGCAGCCACCATTAGTCCATCAGAAATAGGAATGTGACTCTTGATCTTGGGGTATGTGAGTTCGAGCCCCATGTTGGAGGTAGAGTTTATGAAAGAAAGAAAGAAGGAAGGAAGGAAGGAAGGAAGGAAGGAGAGAAGGAGAAAGGCATTTATTTTTCTGGTTGGTGCATCTCTTATAGCTCCCTCTGAGGCACCTGCCATCTGGGCCTCCCTTCAATGGAGGCAGTATGGAAGTGCGTCTGTGTTCCAGGCAAGAGAGTGGTGGGTAGGAATGGAGACCCGGGGTGATGGTCAGTGGTCCCTACTCTGGCAGCAATGCTAACTAAGGGGCTCAGACCAGCCCGAGGATCGACATGCCTCTCTCTTCATGAGAATCGCCACCATCATATCCCTTCCTCTTCTCTAGAGCAGGACAGCTTCTCAAGACCTCTCAGTGCTTTGGCCATGAGCCTCAGCATGGAACACACAGAGCTCTAGACCCTCCCTGCTCAGAGTGTAGTCTGAGACCAGCAACATTAGCTCCACCCGGGAGCTGGTTAGAAATGCAGACTCTCGGAGGCGCCTGGGTGGCTCAGTCAGTTGGGCGTCCAACTTCAGCTCGGGTCATCAACTGACGGTCTGTGAGTTCAAGCCCCGCATCGGGCTCCGTGCTGACAGCTCAGAGCCTGGATGGAGCCTGCTTCAGATTCCGTGTCCCCCTCTCTCTCTGCCCCTCCCCCACTTATGCTCTGTCTCTCAAAAATAAAATAAAACATCTAAAAAAAAGAAAAAGAAAAAAAAGAAATGCAGACCTCAGTGCCCATCGTAGGCTACTGAATCAGAGTCTGAATTTTTACAAGATACCAAGCTGATTACATTAACAGACATTAATGTTTAAGAAAAATCGGTCTTGATGATGCATTCCTTGGGGAGAGAGGCAGAAAGAAATATAAGCTCCCCACGGCGGCCTCCTCGGAGAGGAAGACTTGCCCACAAGCCTCAATGGAGGGAAGTGAACGCAGAGGAAAAGGCTGAGGAAGGCACTCCAGGAAAACATGCTGAAATAGGCAGGTGCCTTTAACGTTTTTAGTTTAATTTTAATTTTATTTTTAATAGGCAATTCACTTACACCGTTAAGATTCTAAAGATGCAGAAAGGTATGTCAGACAGTTTCTTTCCCACACCTGTCTCCCAGCCACTTCCTGTCTCAAAAGCAACCTATGTTACTAGGCGAGAGGTATAAGATATTATGCAAATGAACCCTGTGTGTGTGTTCTTAACTCACCAAACCCCCTTTAAAAAATTCAGCTGCTAGTTTGCCATACACGGTGTCTAGACCTTGCTTTTTCCACTCAATAGCTCTTGGAGAGCATTCCCGTATCATATGGAAAGAATGCTCCAGATTGCATTTCAGCTGAATGTTATTCCAAAACGGGGTTCGAGATCATGACCCGAGCCGAAGTCAGATGCTTAACCGACTGAGCCACCCAGGCGGCCCCCTACTTAGGTATTCTCTCGGAGCCTCCGACAGGACTTCGGAGACCCAGGGTCACCCCCTCTGGGAGTTCCACCTCCTTCTCCCTCCTATCACACTTGCCCATAGCTTTGGCAGAACCCTAATCACATGATAGTATTTAGGCAAAGGCATGAGAACATCTGCTCTTGTGTCCTCTCGCCACGTCCCATCACAGTGCATAGTAGGTACTCAGCCGACGTGAACA
Source organism: Prionailurus viverrinus (assembly GCF_022837055.1). Lineage (NCBI taxonomy): Eukaryota > Metazoa > Chordata > Mammalia > Carnivora > Felidae > Prionailurus > Prionailurus viverrinus. Next base: position 35,657,633 of record NC_062565.1, on the reverse strand, counting down.
GTATTGAATTGACCATCCCTGAGAGAGGAATTCTCAAAATACTGCTGCCTGATCCTTTTTTTTTTTTTTAATTTTTTTTTCAACGTTTATTTATTTTTGGGACAGAGAGAGACAGAGCATGAACGGGGGAGGGGCAGAGAGAGAGGGAGACACAGAATCGGAAACAGGCTCCAGGCTCTGAGCCATCAGCCGAGAGCCTGACGCGGGGCTCGAACTCACGGACCGCGAGATCGTGACCTGGCTGAAGTCGGACGCTTAACCGACTGCGCCACCCAGGCGCCCCTCTGATCCTTCTAAGGGCAGAGACCCTACTTCCCCAAACGCTCATTCTGCCTTTGAGAGCCTGTATCAAAAGGTTCTCAGCTGAAGCAAGGTCTGTTTGCCGGTGACTTTTCCCTCGGGTTCTAGTGCATCTTCTAAAACAACATAGAAATTTAGTCCCTTTTACAGGTACTTAAGATACTCATCTGTCTCCAAACCAAATACTCCCAGCTCCCTGTGGGTCCTGGGTCCAGATCCTTCCCCTCCAACTTTTTCTTCCATATATTTTTTGGTTTGTAATATCGCCCCCCGCCCTTCTTTTTTTAAGCTCCACACCCACCTTGGGGCTCGAACTCACCACCCCAGGATCAAGTCTCATGCTCCACCGACTGAGCCAGCCAGGCGTCCCTGTAATATTACACTTTTAAAAAGTGACGTCTGGGGGCGCCTGGGTGGCTTGGTCGGTTAAGTGTCCGACTTCGGCTCAGGTCATGATCTCGAAGTTCACGAGTTCAAGCCCTGCATCGGGTGCTGTGCTGACAGCTCAGAGCCTGGAGCCTGCTTTGGAGTCTGTGTCTCCCTCTCTCTCTCTGCCCCTGCCCCACTCGAGCTCTGTCTGTCTGTCTCTCTCTCGAAAAATGAATAAACATAAAAAAAAAAAAAAATTAAAACAGAAAACCAAAAAACAAAGTGCACAAGGAAGCTCTGTGGGATGATGCTTGTACAGGTTTATACATATGTCAAGACTTATCAAATTGTATACTTTATTTATTATTTTTATTTTTTAATTTTTTTAATTTATTTATTTTGAGAGAGAGAGATGGGAGAGGGGCAGAGAGAGAGACAGGGAGAGAGGATCCCAAGCAGGCCCTCTGCTGTCAGCGCAGAGCCCGACATGGGGCTTGAACCCACGACCCGTGGGATCGTGACCTGAGCCGACATCAAGAGTTGGTCGCTTAACCGACTGCGCCACCCAGGCGCCCCTATATTTATTTATCTTTTTTTTTTTAATTTTTTTTTTCAACGTTTATTTATTTTTGGGACAGAGAGAGACAGAGCATGAACGGGGGAGGGGCAGAGAGAGAGGGAGACACAGAATCGGAAACAGGCTCCAGGCTCTGAGCCATCAGCCCAGAGCCCGACGCGGGGCTCGAACTCACGGACCGTGAGATCGTGACCTGGCTGAAATCGGACACTTAACCGACTGCGCCACCCAGGCGCCCCTTATTTATCATTTTAAAAGTAGGCTCCACACCCAATGTGGGGCTGGAACTCATGACCCTGAGATCAAGAGTCACACGCTCTACCAACCGAGCCAGCCAGGCGCCCCTCAAATTGTATACTTTAAACACACACGGTTTATTGTATGTCAACGATACCTCAAGAAAGCTGTTTAAAAAGCCTGCTATTTGGCACTGGTCCCACCTTCTCGATGTCACTGACTGGGGGGGTGCACAGAAGGGTAGCTGGCTCCCTCAATGTGGTCACTGTGCTTTGTGGTAGAGCCCGAGGTCATGTGAGCTTTTTCAGGAGTTATATTGCCGCTAAGTTCAGCAGCAATGCCAAGATTTTGACGTCATGAACATTAGAACCAGGTCTCCTCTAGCTTTACCATGCGTCGCATCAAGGTCACTTACCCCTTTCGTGTTCATTTTGTTGGCGTAACCGAGTAGGAGACGGCAGAGCGTGGTGGAAAGGGTATGAACTCCGGGGTCAGGTTCTTTTGAATGGAAGCTCAGAGTGGGTAAGTGACTTAGCCCCTCTGAGTCTCACGTTCCTCATCTGTAAACGGGGTCACGATTTCTGATCTCACGGAGGGGCGACAATTAAATGATGCAGAAAGGCACTTAGCACCGTGTGTGGTCTGTTGAGGTGTCCGATGAAGAGAAGCTAATTTTGTAGCTGTGTCACTCCTGCCTGTCACAATAGTTTAAATCATGGTTATGTGTATGCCAGACTTCTCAGAACATAACACGCTCTCTGTATTTGATTAGCAGACCCGCACATCTTTATTGGAGCGTCTAATACGAACACCGAGATGAGCCGGTCAAAACCAACCCCATGGTGCACCACCGCTAAGTTTCCTCCAGCTTGATCTGCATTCCTTGGATTGAAAGTAATGAGTTTGGCCCTGCATTTAAAAAAATTATTTATTTATTTATGTTTTAATGTTTGTTTATTTTTGAGAGAGGCAGAGACAGAGCGTGAGTGAGGGAGGGGCAGAGAGAGAGAGGGAGACACAGAATTCGAAGCAGGCTCCGGGCTCCGAGCTGACAGCACAGAGCCCGACATGGGGCTCGAACTCATGAACTGTGAGATCGTGACCTGAGCCGAAGTCGGACGCTTAACCGACTGAGCCTCCCAGGCGCCCCTGGTGACGTTTCTTTAAATAAAAAAAGGTGGGGGTGCCCGGCTGGTGCAGTCAGTAAAAACATGTACTTCTTGATCTCCAGGTAGTGAGTGCAAGCCCCACCTTGGGCTTGGAGCTAAGGATAAAAAAGAGAGAGAGAGAGAAAGGAAAAAAAGAAGAGGGCGCCTGGGTGGCTCAGTCAGTTAAGTGTCCGACTCTTGGTTTCGGCTCAGGTCGTGATCTCACTGTTCATGAGAGAGACTGAGCTCCAAGTCAGGCTCTGTGCTGACAATGTGGAGCCTGCTTAGGATTCTCTCTCTCCCTCTCTCTCTCTGACCCTTCCCTGCTCTCAAATAAATAAATAAACTTTAAAAAATAAAAATAAAAAATAAAATACAACTGAATGCAACATCAGAAATATATTATATATATATATGTATATATGTGTATATATATATACATATATATATATGTGTATATATATATATTTCAGACATATATATATGTGTATATATATACATATATATATATATATATATACATATATATTTCAGTTCCTAAGTTGTACTTAGCCATAACCGATCGGGGTGCTGTTTCAATAGCCACAGGTAGCTAGTGGCTATCGAATTGGAGAACGCAGATATAGAATGTTTCCATCAGCACAGGCTCTTGATTTGGACAGCGTGCTCTAGAAAGATTAGGGAAAAGCCCAAGTGGGTCAGTTTGTTTGTTTATATCCTGACTTGTTCCTGAAAGGATCAGAGGCTGCCGAGGACAGCCCGAGGCCATCAGAACGGTGCCCTCTGGCCGGAGATGGGAAGGTTGACATGTGGGCTGAGTCATGAGTGGAGTAGCAGAGAGAAGCCAGGCCCCAGTGGAGCACTGACCTCCCCCCAGTGGAGCACAGAAAGGAAGTGGGCGGGAAAGCGGAGGTGGGCATGTCATGGGAGTAAGGGTCAAAGGACAAGGCCATGAGCTGTCCGATGTTGAGCAACGAGCAAGCTTCGGGAAAGAAGCTTGCTCCTCTCAACAATATATGCTTATCTGACCTGTTTAATCAAGGAGTCCCCCGTGCCCTTCAGTTCTCAGATACAAATTCCAAATTCCAGCTAATCAGATGCAATTAAGGGATATTGTTGGTCGGGCGCAAGTTCTGACTTGCAGCACTGTGGGTAGGATGCCAGGCCTGGGTCCGCGCTCACCACCCGCTGGCTGTTTCAGCAGCCGTTGCTGGAGGCAGCAGGGCCGAGAAACATCCTCCCGGTGGCTGATGAGAGCGGAGAGGCTCTCACGCAAGGGAGCCAGGCCCCGAGTGGTTTCCTGCGGCACTTTTAAAGCGCAGATACACTCTGGGGATGGGTTCTTTTGGAGGGCAAATCAGAGTTTTTTTACCTGTTCACTAAATTTGACTTTTTTTTTTTTAATTTTTTTTTTCAACGTTTATTTATTTGTGGGACAGAGAGAGACAGAGCATGAACGGGGGAGGGGGAGAGAGAGAGGGAGACACAGAATCGGAAACAGGCTCCAGGCTTCGAGCCATCAGCCCAGAGCCCGACGCGGGGCTCGAACTCACAGACCACGAGATCGTGACCTGGCTGAAGTCGGACGCTTAACCGACTGCGCCACCCAGGCGCCCCTAAATTTGACTTTTGCATTAAACTTGTTTCTTGGGATTAAAGATGAGCCAAACATATGTGACGATGACTTTAAGTTTTGTTGGGAAGTTCAAAAGCATCATAGGGTGGGATGGGGTGCCATGGGGAGCCGTTTGTTGCTTAATTTGAGATAACAGATTCCCATAATCTTTATTTTTACTTTTGTTTTGAGGTGTAACCGACTTAGAGCAAAGTGCAGTACACTTTAATGTACAGCTTGGTGAATTTTTACATACGTAGGTACCTGTGTAATCTCCACCCGGAGCAGGATACAGGACATTTCCAGCACCCTGCAAGGTTCCCTCGTGCTCCCTCCTGGTCTATTCTCCTCCCCAGAGGTCATTGATATTCTGATTTCTACCACTGTCCGTTTGCTCTGCCTGTTCGTGAACTTCATAGAAACAGGATCGTATCCTATCTGTGTCTGTGTCTGGCTCCATTTACTTGTAAGCCCACGACACTTTTTTAGGGAAAATTTTGTAAATACAGACCTATAATCCTTTACCTAAAACCATTGGGGCCAGATGGTTCAGAATTCAGAATTTTTCATGGTTTAGAAAGGTGTCATGAGGGGCACCTGGGTGGCTCAATCGATTAAGCATCCGACTCTTGGTTTCAGCTCAGGTTGTGATCTCACGGCTTCATGGGTTCGAGCCCCACATCAGGCCCTGTGCTGGTCGTGCGGAGCCTGTTTGGGAATCTCTCTGTCTGCACCACTCACCCCCCCCGCCCCGCCCCCACCCCGGCCCTGCGCCGTCTCTGTCTCTCTCAAAATAAACAAATACACTTAAAAAAAAAGAAAGAAAGAAAGAAAGAAAGTGCCATGATGGATTCCCTTAACACTGTATGTTACAAAATACCCCCAGCAGGCTGTGGGGCAGTACCTGGTAAACATATAAACAGTTCTGAGCAAAGTCCGCCAACATTCACACACTAAGTGGTGGAAAGAGAAGCCGTAAGTGGCCTCACATCAGTGGAGGCTCGTTTTGCTGCCAAATGAGTTCACGTCAGGTCAGGCTTTGTAGTAAAACTTACGATAAAAATGGCTTTATCATACAGATTTCAGCAGTTTGGGGATTTTGAAACTGCGAGTAAGGGAGAGCGGACCTGTTAGTTCCCAGCAAGCCATCGGCCCTGTGGGAGGCAGACTTCCTGGGTAGCGGGAGGATCCGGTGCTGATAGAAGTTTGCAGAAAGCAGCCGCCCCCACTGGACTGTGTTCACGCTGGGTCTGCCGGGAACCATTTCTCTCGGTCAGGACGATCAGGCAGTCCACGCATCAACTGCTGACACAGAAGGCACACCTTTGCCAGGTGCCTGTGTCTTTGGGCATTCTTCTGGGATCCCGATCTTGGCTCAGATTTTCTTTTTCTTTCTTTTTTTTTTTTGTTTTGAGAAAGGGAGAGAGAGAGGGAGGGAGAGAATGAGTGGGGGAGGGGCAGAGAGAGAGAATTCTGAGCAGGCTCAGCGCTGCGTCAGGCTCCCCCGCTGACGTAGCACAGAGCCCAGCGTGGGGCTCAAACCCACGAACTGTGAGATCATGACCCGAGCCGAAAGCAAGAGTTGACGCTCGACCGACTGGCCCCAAACATGGTCTTTCATGTGGCCAACAGTCCTACTGCTTGGAATGTTTCTGTATAACAAAGGAGGAGGTCATCGCAGAATTATTTGGAATAGCGATAAATTGAAGGGATATTGAGATAAACTGTTGTGTTCTCCGCAGCCCTATAAAGAATGTTGCAGAACAGCATTTCCTGTATGATGTTCCACGGACCCAAGCCTCAAGAAGATTCCTCAAGGGATTTCATAGTGAAATAGGTTTAGGAAATGCCAGGCTCCTCTTGATGATTCACAATGTACATTAGTAAATTAAAGACTCTGAGAAATTCTCCAGGAAAGAAGCCCATTTCAGTTGGCATAAGTCAGTACATCCCAAACAGGTGGGGAAGGACTCTGCTCTCCATAGCAAAATGGCTCTGGGGTTCTGTGGGACCAGTTTGGGAAACACTATGATAGCCGACTCACGAATAAAGAGCTGAGTGAAAAGCACAGGTTCTGAGAATCTCCGCAGCATGATTGAAACTAACCAACCAACCTATGTACATATTTGTATTTGGGAAAAAAAAAAAAAAAAAAGTCTAGCAGGACACATTCCAGAACTTTAACGGTGGCTGGGGTGCTGGAATTATTAGGTGATTTTTATTTTTACCTTTTGTTTTCATCTTTTAGCTTATTTGGGTTTCTTTCTTTTTTTAATTAATTAATTAACTAATTAATTTAATTTATTTTTTTAATGTTTGTTTTTGAGAGAGAGAGAGAGAAAGAGAGACAGTGTAAGAGGGGGAGGGTCAGAGAGAGGGGGAGACACAGAATCCGAAGCGGGCTCCGGGCTCTGAGCTGTCAGCACAGAGCCTGACGCAGGACTCGAACTCATGAACCGTCAGATCATGACCTGAGCCGAAGTCAGATGCTCAACTGACTGAGCCACCCAGGCGCCCCTAGCTTATTTGGGTTTCTTAACTGCTTTTAATTACTGTGTATAACTTTTAAAGTTAGCCAAAAAGAAGAAGAAGAAGAAAGAAAAGAGAAGAGAGGAGAGAGGAGAGAGGAGAGGAGAGGAGAGGAGAGGAAAGGAAAGGAAGAAGAGGGAAAAAATTGCCAAAGATCCTGGGACAGCCGGGGAGGCGCGTCCACGACGCGGCTGCACCTAGACTTGCTGGGGCCTCCAGCTCCAGGAGAGGCCAGGCCCTTATTTAGGCAGAGACATCCCAAGCTCGCATTCCAGTGGGAATCCTTCCCGGCGCATTCCTCCTCTGCACGGCCGCGTCCAGCTGCAGCCTGGCTCCTCCCTCCCAGGGCCTCCCTCTCCTTTGGTCGCCGCCACTGGCCCAGGCCAGGCCGCACATCTGGACCTTGTTAGGGGCCGCCGGCACCAAAGCCGGCACATCTGGCCGCCTCTAAGCGAAGCTCGCGGCGGGGCAGCAGAGGGGAAGGGGCACGTCAGGACAGGGCCGCCCGGCGCGCTCCGAGGCATCTGGAAGTGGGAAGTCGGTGGGCGGCTGGCCGCAGACAGTGCCCTGCCAGGCAGGCCGGCCCTGGCCTCCAAGAGCCAGCAGGGTAGCGCCCTCACTGGCCGGGCAGACAGAGGCCCGCTGAGGCCTTCCCAGGCTGACGAGGGCAGGCCCAAGGAGAGGCAGGGCCTCTCATGCATGGTGCTCTTGCCCTCAGGGAGGCCTGGGCTGGGTCCTGGGGGGCTGCTGGGACGGAGAGCAGAGGGTAGTTTCAGGACACTGCAGAGAAGGCATGCACAGGGACAGGGACTGCCTCTGTTCCTGGTGGCCAAGACGTGGGGCAGCCGGTTGGAAAGCAGGGTCTTGTACATTAGGATGGAGAATCCGCTCGTTTGAAAGGAGAAAGGAAGAAGGTGCAATGTGCCGTGTTGGAAGCAGAGCGTCCCCACTTCCTTTTTCTTACACTGGGACATGACCAGGTCCGTGGCTGTCCCCGTGTGGTGCCATTATTTGTCCCCTTTGGAGCCTGTTAATCTCAGGCTTTACCAGCCCTGCCGATTCTTTCCTTGAGACAGCAGCAGCCGCTCCTGAGATCCTTTGCAAAGTAAGGCAGAGATAAAACAGCCGGTCAATGAAACGGAAAGCCCATCAGCTCAGCCCTTGTTCCTCCCTTTTGTCCTGTGGCCTTGGACCTTGCGTGGCTCCCACCTGGATGGTCCCTGTGATCACAGGAGCCCCAGTTTCCCCTGCCTCTTCTCTCCATCTCCCCACCTCCTCTCCACCCGCCGGCCCTGCCCATCACAGTGAGTGGCTCACTCATGGGCCCACCCACACTAGGGTCCTTGGAAAAACTCTCAGGAAGATGTAATGGGATGGGTGCCAGTTGTGAACCTAGAAGCCAAGGGCTTCTAACCAAACACATAGGCTCCCAAATCCCACCACTTATCCCTCTGAGCACCAGTTTCCTCTTCTCTGAGAACAAGATCTCTTAGAGGACTGTTTTTTTTTTTAATGTAAACAATTTTTTTATTATTTATTTATTTATTTTAATTTTAATTTTTTAAATGTTTATTTATTCTTGAGAGACAGAGAGACAGAGAGACAGAGACAGAGCATGAGCAGGGGAGGGGCAGAGAGAGAGGGACACAGAATCCGAAGCAGGCTCCAGGCTCTGAGCTGTCAGCACAGAGCCCAGTGAGGGGCTCAAACTCACGAGCCACGAGATGATGACCTGAGCCAAAGTCGGACGCTTAACCGAGTCACCCAGGCGCCCCAATTTTTTAAAAATTTTAAATGTTTATTTATTTTTGAGAGAGACAGAGAGAGTGCCAGCAGGGGAGGGGCAGAGAGAGGTAGACACAGAATCTGAAGCAGGCTCCAGCCTCTGCGATGTCACCACAGAACCCAATGCAGGGCTCGAATCCAAGAACTGTGACCTGAGCCGAAGTCGGACACTTAACCGACTGAGCCACCCAGGCGCCCCTCTTAGAGAACTGTTTAAAGCTCTGCATCAGGCTCTGTGGTGACAGCTCAGAGCCTGGGGCCTGCTTCAGATTCTGTGTCTCCCTCTCTCTCTGTGCCACTCCCTCCCACCACCACCCCTCCCCTGCTCATGCTCTGTCTCTCTCAAAAATAAATAAAAACGCTGGGGCGCCTGGGTGGCTCAGTCGGTTAAGCGGCCGACTTCAGCTCAGGTCACGATCTCGCGGTCTGTGAGTTCGAGCCCCGCGTCGGGCTCTGGGCTGATGGCTCAGAGCCTGGAGCCTGCTTCAGATTCTGTGTCTCCCTCTCTCTCTGCCCCTCCCCGTTCATGCTCTGTCTCTCTCTGTCTCAAAAATAAAATAAAATAAACGTTAAAAAAAATTAAAAAAATAAATAAATAAAAACGCTAAAAAAAAAAGATTAAAAAAAGAAGTATTTGATCTGTAGTTAGATTTCCACAAAATTTACAGTTGAAAAAGTAGATTCACGTACCCAGATTGTTCCAAACATTCTTAAAAGTTTTCTGAAAACTGAATTATCAATTTTTTTATTTAAAATCATATTAAGTTAAATTAAAAATGTAGCTCCTGGGTTGCCCTAGCCACTTTTCGTTTTTAATTTTTTTGGTGTTTATTTTTGAGAGAGAGAGAATGTACATGCCCCAGCGGGGTAGGGGCAGAGAGAGAGGGAGACAGAGGATCCGAAGCGGGCTCCATGCTGACAGCACAGAGCCTGATGTGGGGTTCGAACTCAGGGAACTGTGAGATCATGACCTGAGCCGAAGTTGGACGCTCAACCAACCCAGCCACCCAGGTGCCCCCTTTAATCATTTTATCAAGACTTTTGTGCCCATCGACTGCCAGGTGTAATAAAAGGAAGCAGGGAAAGACATTGGTCTGGAAGGAAAAAATTAGGAGGAGGGACCAGATAAGGGGACCCTAGGTCCTTTAGCCCCTCCATGTGCTAGGCTGCCACAACACGGGCCCCTTCGCCCTCTCTTGCATTCAGTGCCCTGACAGTCTTCAGAGCAGGAACTGGTACCTTTGTTCACAAGTGAGGCAGCCAAGACCCTGAGAGTTGAAGCAAGGGGGAGGCAGGAACCCTGGGTTACCAGTCAGCCACTGTTCGCCATATTCTGAGATCTAGGTGCTTCCCCCCGACCCCCAGCCTCAATTTCCCCAAATGGGTTACGTAAATGAGAAGGGGGTTGGTTTGGGTTACTGGGCCCATCAGAACATTTTAGAATTATTCAAATGGACATTTGGCCGGCCCTCACTTCTCGAAATTTCCACAATGCTGCTCTGTAAATGAACAGATAGGAGAGAGAAAGAGAACTTATCTTTCAGTTCACATGTAGTTTGTAATATTTGTGTCCACAGGTTAGGACACCCTCTCCCAGTCTCAGGGTGCCTAGGAAACCTAATTAATTATGGAATTATGGAGCGCTGCTTGTGCTAATATAGAATCAGGGCCGAGGGAGTTAGGTGTCTCAGGGGATATTTATAACGAGCTGTGGCAGTCTGGTGAGTCACTGCTCTGCTCTCCAAGAGGACGCACCTGCCTCCCAGGAGGGGAGGCTGTCGCTCACTGGTCAGGCCCCCTTTCCTGGCCGGGCTGGGGACACATGCCATATTTGGGGAATCCCCCCCACTTCCCCAGGCTCCCCTGGGACACTGATCAATACAACCCACTCCCCTTCCGCCTTTTAGCAGGATTTCCCAACAGCCTCCCACTTCCCAGACTGAGGCGGTGCTGTCCGTCACCGTCATCGATGATGCTACGGCCTGGCTGCAACCTGGGAACAGCTCACAGCAGAGGGACTCCTTCTGGGAAGGGTTTCTATGGTCAGGCCCAGCTGTGCAGCCAGGCTCTTGAGCTGCTTCCATCCAGGGCTCATTCTTCCGAGATGCAGAGAAGCAAAGGCTGGAGAGCAGAGGGGAACTTCGAGCCTCTTCTCTGTGCCAAGCCCTGGCTGGCGCACTTGGCATCGCTTAGCTCACTGAAGTTTCACAATAAGCTGTGTGACATTTTACACACTGGACAGCCAGAGAAACTGAGACGTGGGGAAAAGCAGCTAGGAAAGAGCACACAGCTAGAAAGTGCTAGAGCCAGGAGATGGAACCAATAGAAAGGAGAGTAGATTTAATCCCAAATATATTTATAATTACATTAAATGTAAATGGACTAAATGCTCCCAACCAAAGGTACAAATTGTCAGAATGGAGACAGGACAAACCCTCTGGGGTTTACAAGAGATACATCCAAAATATAAAAGATTCAGAAAGTTCGAGGGACCCGGAGGCTGAAGCAGGGGTCTCTGAGGCTGCAGGAGATGATCCTTTTCCCAAACCCGAGCCCTCCAATTTGTCCCTTTCTTTGTCTTGGCTGCAGTGGTCCCATGAGCGTGTGGTTTAACGGGAGACATTCAGGCACTAGCATTAAATGAACAAACCATGTGACCCCGGACTTTCTTAGGTGATCTGAGATTCAGCGTCCTCTCCTGTAAAATGGAACAATAATCCATACCTAATAAGGCTGCTGTAAGAGCTAGAGAGAACTTGTTCATGGCACCTGGCACCAGAACTCTTACTGTGCTTATTTTTTGTTTATGTTTTGATAATTTAAATGTACCTATGTAATTGAAAAGACTCTACGGACGGTCCCTGACAGTCTGATAAAATATTAAAATCTTGGGGCGCCTGGGTGGCGCAGTCGGTTAAGCGTCCGACTTCAGCCAGGTCACGATCTTGCGGTCCGTGAGTTCAAGCCCCGCGTCGGGCTCTGGGCCGATGGCTCAGAGCCTGGAGCCTGTTTCCGATTCTGTGTCTCCCTCTCTCTCTGTCCCTCCCCCGTTCATGCTCTGTCTCTCTGTCCCCAAAATAAATAAACGTTGAAAAAAAAATTTAAAAAAAAATTAAAATCTTTTCCCTGTGCGTTTTTGCTGGGGCTGGAGCATGGAGGGCTCTTCCTTCGAGGCTGGGAAATTTAAGGGGAGCCAAGAGGTAACTCCAGGATGCCTTCTTCCTGTTTGTTTGCAAGTCTGACTAATCTGTTGCTCTGTCTCTGATTAGGTCACACTCTTGCTCAGACCCTAACCTTGACAGTTTCCTACAGTCTGTGTGTCAGGGTCCCTCCTGTCTCCAAAGCATCTAATCGCTTGCTTTCTGCCCTCTTCTCCTGACTATGGACTCACCCCTGCAGGCAGGCAACTGCTCAGTCCTTCCCTGCACCCTCCTTCAAGACTGGCAATGTGTCCCCACGGTCCCTACCACGGCTGCCTCTCCCCCTTTGTCGTCGCTCTCCCTTTTCTGCAATTCTGAATTCTGAAAGCTCTAAAAACCAGACTTTAAAAAATAAGCCTGATATAAACTGATTTGGCCGCAAATCTGGTCTGCCTGCCGTGAGGTTATTTAAAGGCTTTATTCTGTCTCTTACTGCTTGTACATTTCACCACAGAAACTTCGCTGTGTTTAACTGAGGGTGCTGCCCCAGACCCTGCCGGGATGTTATGTAGTGTCAGCATGTGCATCACGTGACCCTTCTGAAATCTGGAAAGCTCTGAGAACCCACACGTGTTCTGACCCCAGGCTGCAGTAATGACAGCCTGAGGGCCCACCCTCTGCTTTATGTACTCACCACTCATCCTGGTTACAACCTGGAAGCGGGCATGAGCCCCTCCCTTTCACAGATGAGGATACGTAGAGTTGAATAAGACTCAGTCCCTGCTCTCCTCACGCTCACGCGCGAGAGCTCTATCTGTACCTGACTGGGACATCAGGTGGGTGGGTACCATTATTATCCTCATTGGACTGTTAAGGAAATGAGCACAGAGAGGTTAAGTAACTTGCCCGAGGTTACACAGCTTAGAAGTGGCAGAGCCTGGATTCGAACCCTGTGAATCTGGCTCCAGAGTTCATGCTGTTAACTAGCACACAGCACACACCTTGGAGAGACGGACCCTCTCGGTGCAACGCAATGAGACCATCATTGCCGGCAGGACGGGCAATACCAGAGCACTGAAGGGAGGACTGGGTACCTTTTTAGCCCATGGTGAATCTTCAGGGTAGCTGGAACTGTTCCCTTTAAAAACAAATATTTTTTTAAGGTTTTATTTTTAAGTCATCTCTGTACCCAACGTGAGGCTCGAACTTACAACCTCAAGATCAAGAGTCTTATGCTCCACCAGCTGAGCCAGTTAGGCACCCCTGGAACGCTTCCCTTTAAACACTCAAACTGGGGCGCCTGGGTGGCTCAGTCGGTTAAGCATCCTACTCTTGGTTTCGTCTCAGGTCGTGATCCCACAGTTCATGGCATCGAGCCCCACATCGGCTCTGCACTGACAACACGGAGCCTGCTTGGGATTCTCTCTCTCCCTCTCTCTCTGCCCCTCCTCCACTTGTGTATGCACACATGGCCGCCCAGCCTCTCTCTCTCTCTTTCTCAAAATAAATAAAAAACATTTTAAAAAAATCTTAAAACCCCACCCAAACCATTATCTTCGTTAGGAGCTCTTTCTGCACAGCTTAGAAGTGGCACAGCAACGAATTGTATCTTACTGCTACATAATTTAACCTTGTCTTGATAACTCAAGGCCATGATTATGATTACTGATGTTTGTTACTATTCTGAGACCTCAGTTCTCAAACTATCAGCCAGTTTCTCATAGCTGTTCTTATGCTTGCTTCCAAGAAACGGTGGGCTGGGAATTCAAGTGACCAGCCTTGTTAGAATTATGTATAAAGCAAGGGTACATAGGTGTGCAGTGAGGCGAAAGCTTTTTTTTTTAAATTTTTTTTTTAAGACAAGCGTGCTTTAGCTTTTGTGCATGGAATTTATGAGATTCAGTTTGGTTACTTATTCACATATCTTTCCTTATTTCCTGGTTCCTAGATGTGTTTTTGAGAGCTGAGGGGCCTGGATAAGCCTCCCGGATATCTGATTTCAAACTGGAATGTGATCAGATTCCCAGGGAAATTTTTTCAAAGCTGCCTAGAGGCCCATTCTGGACCCTGAAGTGGGACGTGGGCTCTACGTTTTGAAAAACTGCATTGGGAGCCACGTGTACTTATTGAGCACCTCCTGTATCCTCCACGCACTGGGCACTATGGGCAAGGAAACCCGTGAGCCCAGTCCTCATGCATTACAACATCCAGTTGAGTACACGGATTGAAACACATGATGTCAACTAAGGCTAGCTCACTTTCAGAGGGGACTGGTGACAGTGGTACGGCGGTATACGAGGACATCGCCACTTGGTGTGGGGCGAACAGTTGGGATGTGGAGTCGGCAAACTTGGCCCTGAGTATCTGCCCCCTGACCTGTCAGCAGACTCGTATCCTCTGTGAGTGTCAGTTTCCTCGTCTGTAAAGTGGGGATAAGCCACTCTCCCTCCCAGGGTTGTCATGACAAGGGACTGCCTGGGAAAGCACCATGCAAACTGTAAAGTGCGGTCCAGGCATGCTCAGTGAGACTCCTGCAGGCCGCAGGGAACACTGACCCACTCTGGTTACTCCCCGGCATGAGGCTTCATTGTGAAGCTGTGCAGGGAAGGTAGGAAGCCCGGGAGGCGGTCCCAGCAGACAGAGAACAGCTCTCTGGAACAACTGGGTCCTCGTTCTGAGGTCCTTGGATGCTGACACCGAACCTAAAGACGGACTCTCTCCGCTAATGTCTTCTGCTGCCTCCTGGCTTCCGCCACTTGGCTCCAGTCCACTGCCTTCTCCTCGAGTAGCCCTCCCCTTCTGCCCACTCGATGGTTCTCTAGTGTTTAAGCATCCCATCCCTTCGAGAGGGAGCTGGCTGGGTAAGCCACTGTCCGATACAGAAGGGCCCCACTGGGCAGGGTGTGAGTGCTGGGCTGCCCCTCCCCCAGGCCCCTCCTGCGTATCCAGCCTGTAAATGGCTGCTTTGTGTCAGGCCAAACCTTGGCTGGGACAGTTGTGGCCAGGGTGTGGGCTCCTATGGCCCGGCAGGGTGAGGTTGTGCCTGTGGGGGCTGTGGCTGCAGCTTGCCCTCAGAGGGAACCGTGCAGACTGTCCATCGGAGAATGTGAGCTATTTTTATAGAAGGAGGACAGCACTGAGGCATTTAAGCTGGCCAGCAGACAGCACCTGCCTGTCATGTCTCACGTGCCACGCAGTGAAGGCCAGCCACAGCCCACGGTGTGCGATCTGGGGAGGCTGCGGTGCCCTCTGTCTCCGTGTTCTTCAGGCTTCCCTGGTGGATGACCCTCTCTTCTCGGTGGCCCCTGCCCCCACACACTGGCCGGTGTGGCTGCGCGTGTTCCCCGATCCTGTGAGTGGAACCTGCTTGTGGTACTTCTCCACGAAGTTGTTCACCGCAACACTAGATGTGGCAGAGAAAAGTTAGAACCAGATCATATGTTCAGCGGAAAGGGGACTAGTTACCTGTACTGTATTGGGGTATATTTATATGAGAGTGTGCATGTATGCATTAAGAGTTATGTGATCAAAGAATATTTAATGATGTGGTAAAATGTTTTTTAAAAATGACAATTTCAGGGGCGCCTGGGTGGCTCAGTCGGTTAAGTGGCCGACTTCAGCTCAGGTCATGATCTCGCGGTCCGTGAGGGCTGTGAGTTCAAGCCCCGAGTTGGGCTCTGTGCTGACAGCTCAGAGCCTGGAGCCTGTTTCAGATTCTGTGTCTCCCTCTCTCTGACCCTCCCCTGTTCATGCTCTGTCTTTCTCTGTCTCAAAAATAAATAAATGTTAAAAAAAAATTAAAAAAAAAAATGACAATTTCAGGAGTGCCTGGGTGGCTTGGTCAGTTAAGCATCTGACATTGGCTCAGGTCAGCGATCTCATGGTCTGTGAGTTCAAGCCCTGCGTCCAGCTCTGTGCTGACAGCTCAGAGCCTGGAGCCTCTCTTTCTCTGCCCCTCCCTAGCTCGCTCGTGCTCTCTCTCTCTCTCTGTCTCTGTCTCAAAAATAAATAAACCTTAAAAAAATTTTTAAAGAATGACAATTTCGGGGCAGCTGGGTGGCTCAGTTGAGCATCTGACTTCAGCTCAGGTCATGATTTCATGGTTCGTGGGTTCAAGACCCACATTGGGTTCTGCACTGACACTGTGGAACCTGCTTCAGATTCTCTGTCTCCATCTCTCTCTGCCCCTCCCCCATTCGTGCTCTCTTTCTCTCAAAAATAAACATTAAAAAAGTTGTTTTTATGCCAATTTGGCATTCTTTTTATGTGTGTATGCAAATGTGTTTGTGTGCATTTATCTAGACATATATAATTTACATAGAAGTAGATTTTTATTTTATTTTTTTTCATGTTTATTTATTTTGAGAGAGAGAGAGAGAGCATGTGAGCAGGGGAGGGGCAGAGAGAGAGAGAGGGAGAGAGAGAATCCCAAGCAGGCTCCACGTTCAGTGCAGAGACCAACGTGGGGCTCGATCCCACGAAGGTGAGATCATGACCTGAGCCAAAACCAAGAGTCAGACATTCGACTGACTGAGCCACTCATGTGCCCCCAGAAGAATTTTATATAAAAAATGTTGGTAGGGATAGGAGCAAATTTTATTTTGTTTTCTTATTTATGCTCTTTTTCTACATTTTTTTTTTCAAAAAAAATTTTTTTTACATTTTATTTATTTTTGAGAGAGAGAGACAGAGCACAAGTGGGGGAGGGGCAGAGAGAGAGAGAGACACAAAATCTGAACCAGGCTCCAGGCTCTGAGCTGTCAGCACAGAGCCCAATGCGGGGCTCGAACCCACGAACCGTGAGATCATGACCTGAGCCGAAGTCAGTTGCTTAACTGACTGACCAGGCGCCCCTCTGTTTCTACATTTTCTACAACAGATGTGTTATTTTATAATCAGGAAAAAAAACCTAATTATCATTAAACAAAAACAACATGCAAAGGCATTTGGTGGCTCAGTCAGTTGAGTGTCTGACTCTTGTTCTCACTCTGTCGGCTCAGGTCCTGATCCCAAGGGTCGTGGTGGGATGGAACCCCGCATGGGTCTCTGGGATGAGTGTGGGTCCTGCTTAAGATCTCTCTCTCTCTCTCTGTCTCTCTCTCTCTCTCTCTTTCTGCCCCTACCCACCCCCCATCCCACTCACATGCAGGCACAGGCTTCCTCTCTCTCTCTCTCTCTCTCTCTCAAAAAACAAAACAACAACCCGCCCCCCCCCCCCCCAAACTCCATCCTCAGGAAAAAAGCTTACAACACATTGTCTATTCCACACTTTTAAAAGATTCATAGTTCCCATGAGGGAGTTGTATTTTCAGGGAAAATGAAGTTTTCCGTTAACATGATGACCCTCAAACGGTGGGATTTCCGGTGTCAGTGCTCTAAGAGGTGTTTGGAGGACAGCAAAGCCTCCTGGTTGCCTTGAAGTCAAAGCCCAGAGGGCCCCTCCTCTGGTTTCCTGCACGGGGACGTTGTGAGGGTGGCTGGAGGTAGGGGAGGTGGAAGTGATCCGAGTGGACAGAGCCAGGACGCTTCCTAGACAGAGCGCGTGTTCCCAACATTAGAGTGAAATGAACATTTATGTTGTCATTGAAAACGGTGACTGGGTTCTTGCTTCCCTTCCTGGGAAAATCCATCCCTCCCAGGGGAAGAGGAGAGGAGGGAAGGAGCCTTAACAAGCACTGCGAAGCCACTGATGACCTCGGGTGTGTGGGGGAGGGGAGAGTTAGGGGAGGGAAGCAGAGGGCAATTGCTTTTTAACTTTTGTCCTTTATAACAGTTCAAAAAGAGAGCATTACAGGTGATTTTGATTGTGCGCGTATGTGGTTTTTTGGGTAGTCTTCAATACATTTTTTTTATTTTTTAAAGATTTTTTAAAACGTTTATGTATTAGGGGCGCCTGGGTGGCTCAGTCGGTTGAGCGTCCGGCTTCGGCTCAGGTCATGATCTCACGGTCTGTGAGTTCGAGCCCCACGTCGCTCTGTGCTGACAGCTCGGAGCCTGGAGCCTGCTTCAGATTCTGTGTCTCCCCCTCTCTCTGATCCTCCCCCGTTCATGCTCTGTCTCTCTCTGTCTCAAAAATAAATAAACATTAAAAAAAAAGTTTATGTATTTATGAGAGAGAGACAGAGCATGAACAGGGGAGGGGCAGAGAGGGGGGAGACACAGAACCTGAAGCAGGCTCCAGGCTCCGAGCTGTCAGCACAGAGCCCGACGTGGGGCTCGAACTCATGAACCATGCGATCGTGACCTGTGCTGAAGTCAGACGCTTAACTGACTGAGCCACCCAGGTGCCCCCCAATATATTTTTTAAAATGTTCATGTATTTTTGAGAGAGAGTGTGTGCACATGTGGGGGAGGGGCAGAGAGAGGGGGACAGAGGATCCTAAGTGAGCCCTGCACTGACAGCACAGAGCCCGATGTGGGACTCGAACTCAAGAACCACAACATCATGACGCGAGCTTAACCAACCGAGCCACCCAGGCACCCCTGCTCCTCAATATTTTTTATCGTGAACACAAGATACTTTTGTCAGGGGAAAGAATGTCATAATGAAAGGACCAAACAGATTGGGTGGCCATCCTGCTACCCCCCCACCCCACAGGCTACCGACTGCCCTCAACGGAGGGTCAGAATCCTTGGGCTCACAGCTTCGCACACTTGGCAAGGGGGTGGGAAATAGGGCAGAGAACAGGCAGCGTTGGTCTTCTGCTCTGCCCACTCCAGCCCCTCTGGACACATCTCTGACCCCTGGGTGGCAGACCCAGTTGGCTCTTATCGGTGCGATGGCCTTAGCTAGCTCCCCAAGCTTGACCTCTTTTGTGCCTCCCTGCCCTGAGCCAACTGCCCAGCCTCCGTGCTTAGCTGGACTCCGGCCCGACCCCTGTCTGACCAGCGCTTTCCTGGGGCTGGGAATGCCCAGCCTTTCACTCACTGGCACAGGGCTGAGCGTTGATGTTACAACTACAATCTCAAGAAAGGCGCATCCAGCCTTCACACGGACTACCCAGAGTTTATTTGGCCTCGAAGGTCAAGGCCCAATCTTTCAGTCAACAGGTGAGC
Source organism: Prionailurus viverrinus (assembly GCF_022837055.1). NCBI lineage: Eukaryota > Metazoa > Chordata > Mammalia > Carnivora > Felidae > Prionailurus > Prionailurus viverrinus. Next base: position 35,638,877 of record NC_062565.1, on the reverse strand, counting down.
ATAGCACGAGATCAACAGACACCCCTGAGTGAGATAGTGTGCCTGGCCCTAACTTTACGAGGCCGCCTGCAAAAGCATCACAGACTTCGAGGTCCTAAGACACCTGTCGAGCCTCCAGAAATGGCAGTCCCAGCTGTGGGACCTTGAACATGCCCCTCTGAACCGTGCGTCCCTCCTCTGTAAAATGGAGACCATAAGGATCTCTTTTACCCCGGAATTCCATCAGGAGCAAAGAGGTTAATGTATGTGAAAATGCTTCGTGAGCCGAAAGTGCTTATGTGGTATTTTCCGTAAAAACCCGTTTTGGTGCTGTGAGAAGTTTTAAAAAATCAACTAGTTCTCAAATGTTTGTTACCTACTAACTACGTGCCCCCAGGACTTGACTTAATTCCCCTAACAGGTCAAGAAATAGAAGACACATGTAACTTGTCACCAAGGAACTTCTGCTCAATTTGGGGAAATGGAACAGTCATATTAAAAGTCTGTCTTCTTTCTGGGGCGCCTGGGTGGCTCAGTCAGTTGAGCGTCCTACTCTTGATTTGGGCTCGGGTCATGATCCCAGGGTTGTGGGACTGAGCCCCGCATGGGGCTCAGTGCTCAGCGTGGAGCCTGCTTGGAATTCTCGCCATCCACCCCTCTCTCTCTCCCTGTGTCTCAGGGCACCTGGGTGGCTCAGTGGGTTAAGCATCCGACTTCAGCTCAGGTCACGATCTTGGGGTTCTTGAGTTTGAGCCCCGAACTGGGCTCTCTGATGTCAGTGCAAAGCCCACTTAGGACCCTCTGTCCTCCTCTCTGTGCCCTTCCCCCGATCATGCCTTCTCCCTCTGTCCCTTAAACATAAATTAAAAAATATAATAACAGGGGCACCTGGGTGACTCAGTCGGTTAAGCGTCCGACTTTGGCTCAGGTCATGGTCTCGCGGTTCATGAGTTCAAGCCCCACGTCGGGCTCTGTGCTGCCAGTTCAGAGCTTGGAGCCTGCTTTGGATTCTGTGTCTCCCTCTCTCTCTCTCCCCCTTCCCTGTTCACATTCTGTCTCTGTCCCTCAAAAATAAATAAACATACAAAAAATTAAAAATATATAGTAATAAAAGTAAAAAGAAACTGTTAAAAAAATATATTCCCCCCCCACACTCAGCGTCTTGAAAGAAAGAAAGAAAGAAAGTCTGTCTTCTTTCTGCCAATGACTGCAGCTTGAATCTGGAGACACTCCTCTGGCAGTGAATGGGAGGTGGCAAGAACCCCAGTTTGGAGGTAGACAAAGCTGAGTACAAATCGGGCTCTTCCCCACAGTCAATTCCAAGAGACTGTGTATAAGTCCACTTCTTTGTCTGAGCTGCAGTTTCCCAGGCCGTGAAAAAGAAATAGTGATGCCTGCTACCTTACATCGTGGTGAGGATTGAAACCATGCATATAAAGTGCCTAGCTCAGTTGATATTAGAAATCTCCAAAGTGAAGAAAGGGACGAGTTTCCCCGGCTTTTAATTTATTTTTAATTATGGTAAAAAAAAAAAACACACACACACACAAAATTTACTATCTTAACCATTTGTAAGTATACAGGTCAGTGGTGTTCAGTATATTCACATTATTATTGTGCAATGAATCTCTAGAACTTTTTTATCTTGCAAAACTGAAACTATACCCATTAAACACCAATTCCCTATTTCCCCTCCCTCCCCCACCAAGCCCCTTGTGCTTGGTAACCACCATTCTACTTTCTGTTTCTGTGAACTTGACCACTTTAGATACCTTCTACAAGCGGAATCATTCAGTATTTGTCTCTCAGGTCTGGTTTATTTCTCTTACCCTAATGTCCTCCGATGTGGGGCTCGAACCCACAAATCTCAAGATCGTGACCTGAGCCAAAACCAAGAGTCAGGCGCTTAACCAACTGAGCCACCCAGGTGCCCCTATCCATTCATCTTTGGTGGACCTTTAGATGACCTCAAACTCTGGGTGGAATTGTGGATAACACAGCAAAGAACATGGGTATGCAAATATCTCTTTGAGACCCTGCTTTCAATTCCTTTAAATATATATCCCAGAAGTAGGATTGCTGGATCATATGGTAGTTCTGTTTCTTATTGTTTGAGGACCTTCCAGACTGTTGTCCCTAGGGGGTGCACCATTTCACAATCCCACCAACAGTGGACATGGTTCCAGTTTCTCCATGTCCTTGCCAATGCTTGTTACCTTCTTTTTTTTTTTTTTTTTAAGAGTAGCCATCCTAATGGATGTGAGCAAACAGGATGTCTTTTTGTAAAACTATTATAATCTCTTCTCACTGCTCCCACAATGCTTCTATGGAGTCTGATTACGCGACTGACCCGGTATTTGGTCAAAGGAGGGTGTTTTCTCTGCGATCCTTGGAGACCCAGGCAAAGTTGGGCAGGGACCCCAGTGGTTTTGCCCTGCCGAGAGCTGTCCCCGGTGGCCTGTGGCTGGAGAGGTGCACACATGAGCTGCAAAGGCAGGCCAGATCTGCCACTATTTTTGCTTTGGCCCGAAAGATGCCACCCAGGAATAAAGGTACTCTCGGGGTGGGGGGGGGGGGGCACATCCCCTCATATGGCCCCTGTCACCCTTCTTTTTTTTTTTTTTAATTTTTTTTTAACATTTATTTATTTTTGAGACAGAGAGAGACAGAGCATGAACGGGGGAGGGTCAGAGAGAGAGGGAGACACAGAATATGAAACAGGCTCCAGGCTCCGAGCTGTCAGCACAGAGCCCGACGTGGGGCTCGAACTCACGGACTGTGAGATCGTGACCTGAGCCGAAGTCGGCCGCTTAACCGACTGAGCCACCCAGGCGCCCCTCCTTAATGGCCACTCCCTGCTGTAATCTTCCTCCTGACATCTCTCCCAAGGTTACCCTGGGGGAAGAAATTGTTGACGAGTTCAAGGCCAGGGCTGTTTGGCTCTGTTGAATGAGCTTTGTGGGGTCTGGAGGCATGATTGAGGCCCAGACAAAGAGGCGGCCGGCACCGGGGTGCAGCACAGCTTGAGGAGGACCCCACGCTCGGGAAGCTGGATGGAAAGCTCCGGCTCTGGCCGGAAGAGAGAAACAAGAGAAAATTCCAGATGTGGGGCTTGCAGAAAGGACATAAGCCGACTGTTCGGTTGAGTGGGGCCAGTGGCGTTTCCAAAAGGGAGGCGATGTGTGCAGTGGTCAGCGCTTGACTTGTAAAGTGAGGTAAGGTTTGGGTTTAAACCCGACCGGCTCCACCGCTTACTAAATGTGTGGTCTTGGGCAAGTTGTGGAACTTCTTTGAGTCTCAGTTTCCTTATCCTTAAAATAGGATTCCTTAAACAACGGGGGGCGGGGCGGGGGGCACCTGGCTGGCTCCATCAGTAGAGTATGCAGGTCTTGATCTCGGGGTTGGGAGTTTGAGCCCATGTTGGGTGTACAGATTACTTAAAAAGATAAAATAAAATGGGAAGGAAAATGCTACCTCAGTGAGCTGTTGTGAGATCAATGTTGTTTATCAAATAGCACCCTCTGTATGCCGGGGGCTTCGTCAAACACCCTCTGGCACACAACATATAATACAGGGCTCAAGAATGAAGGCTCTGGGGGTTGCCGTTGGTTAAAAGCCCAAATCTACTACCCGTTAACTGTGGGAAGGCATTTTACCTCCCTGGGCCTCAGTCTCCTCATCTTTAAAATGGGGATGAGGGGCGCCTGGGTGGCTCAGTCGGTTAAGCGTCCGACTTCGGCTCAGGTCATGATCTTGCAGTTCGTGGGTTCGAGCCCCGCATCGGGCTCTGTGCTGACAGCTCAGAGCCTGGAGCCTGTTTCATATTCTGTGTCTCCCTCTGTCTCTCTGACCCACCCTGTTCATGCTCTGTCTCTCTCTGTCTCAAAAATCAATAAATGTTAAAAAAAAAAATTAAAAAAAAAATGGGGATGATAGGAGCGCCTGGGTGGTTCAGTCAGTTGAGCATCCGACTTTTGATTTTGGCTCAGGTCGTGATCTCACCGTTCGTGAATTCAAGGCCCACGTCAAGCCCCTCGTGGGGCTCTGTGCCGACAGGGTGGAGCCTGCTTGGGATTCTCTTCCTCTCTCTGCGCCCCTCCCCTGCTCTCTCTCGCTCTCTCAAAATAAATAAATAAACATTTTTTTAAAAATGGGGATGATCAGGGGAAATGAGCATGCCTGTCTCCCCAGGTTGACATAGGCGTGGGGGAGTCCTGGCCGCTGAGGACAAGTGCTTTCATTTAACGTGCTCACAACATGCCTACTGTGTGCCGGCGCTGTGCTGGGGACAGGCGATCAAGGATGAACTAGACACAACCCTGCCTTCCGGAACTCGGAAACTTTAAAGGACGAGACAGACAAGGAAACAGCTCATTTGAGTACAGACCTGGGGTGGGGAGTGTTGGCAGCCATGTTCTCCACAGAGGCAGAGTCTCGAAGCTGAACTTGCACAGCGCCCTTACGTAAAATCAAGAATTTCTGATCAAAGCGCAGTAGAGCTGATGGAGAGGGGGCATTGCTTCCAGCCCCCTTCTGATGCCACCAGTTTCTCTGGACTCCTGTCGGCGGCTTGGGCGTGGGAGGAGGCCTGCGTTTCTCTTTGTCTTTTCCGTCTTCCCCATATAAATCGGAGGGCTGTGATGGAGCATCTCAAGGCTCTGAAACCATCCTGGTGTCTCTCCCGCCCCGGAGAAGAGGTTCAATAGAACCCACGAATGGACAGATGTGTGGAGGATTGACATTCTGGAATGAAGACGCCATCAGACCATTGGACGGGTGTCTGGGGATCAGGAGACACGGCAGTTGTCTGTCCTGTCCAAAGGACCTCCCAAGAGACCCACCACTGATTGCGTGGTCCCTCGTTTTCCCTGGAATACTGTCCTGCCTCCCAACTGGCGGAGAGTGGGCAGGAGCAGGCATGTCGTCTGGGGACTACAGAGCGCCTTTCACCCACCCCCTTGGGGTCCAGCACGTGCCCGTTCCCTGCGGGTCACCGGGTCCCTGTGTTTTCAGGGTGACAGGCTCCTGACCACAGGAACAAACCAGAGAACTTTGTGTAAGCCCGACGCAGTGTCGGTGGCCAAGAGGGACTCTTGTTAACGCAGACAGAGAAGAGAATAAGAACCGGGACGGGGGTCCTGGCTGAGCCTTAAGGGACGGGAACTGGCCTGGGAGTGTCACTAACCCCAGTGGCTGAGCCAACCCTTCCCCCCCTCATTGAGAGGGAGGCTCCAGGACTCAGCCGCCTGGTTTCTCCTCCTCCACCAGGCCTGTCACCGTTTCCACACACAGCAGTGTCTGTGGGGGTGGAGGCTTTTTCCAGACATGTATTTAAGTGAGGAGAGAAAACAAGGCGAGTCGCCCAGGATTTGCCAAGTCAGTAGGCAGGAACACAACCCGGGAAGCCAAAAATAAGACACCGGTGAGGGTCACCCTGCTCTCCTGTGCTGCAGAAGGTTTACGGCCCGTGAGGAACACTCTATAATCACACTTTTGTTTAAGGATAGCCCTTGATCCCAGGGCATCGGTCTCCTGGCTGGAAGGTAGCAGAGCCCTGATTGTGGGCAGTGAGTAATGGTGACTCAGGAAAATTCACAAGGACACAGGGAACACCCCCGAAGTCATCTGGGGACATGCCCTGGTTCCCCCTGCCGGTCAGGGAGCCAGGAGTTCTGGTCCCCATTGTAAAGGAGGAATTTCTAAAGTTTTCTCTGGAACTTTGGTAGAATTCTATGGGATCTTTCAGAGGAAGTATTAGACTTTGGGTGTTTTTCTGGGGGAAATTACTAAAAAATTTTCACCTTTACATCTGTGCATGAATTCTCTTTATTCGGATGGAGCATTTACTTCTGCGATGAACAGAACTCCGGAAAGCAAATTATGACAGTAGTAACGATCACCAACATTTATGTAGCTCTTAGAACGTGCCAGGTACTGGTCTCTCCGTGTATTTTTGTGTTTCATCATATCTAAGGCTCCATCGGTCTTCAGATGTACAATTATTTAATGTACCACTAAGGAATGCTGACAATTAGGGCGCCTGGTTGGCTCAGCCTGTGGAGCGTGCAACTCTTGATCTTGGGGTTGTGCGTCTGAGTGCTGAGGTTACTTAAAAATAAAATCTTGGGGCGCCTGGGTGGCGCAGTCGGTTGAGCGTCCGACTTCGGCCAGGTCACGATCTCGCGGTCCGTGAGTTCGAGCCCCGCGTCGGGCTCTGGGCTGATGGCTCGGAGCCTGGAGCCTGTTTCTGATTCTGTGTCTCCCTCTCTCACTCTGCCCCTCCCCCGTTCATGCTCTGTCTCTCTCTGTCCCAAAAATAAATAAACGTTGAAAAAAAAAATTAAAAAAAAAAAATAAAATCTTAAAAAAAAAAAAAAAGAAGAAGAATGCTGCCAATTAACCCATGGCATGTCATCGATTTTAAGACTCACGCTGATTCCGGAAATATTAAAAGAGGAATCTTAGAATCAACAAAATGTAGTAATTAATGCTCAGTTGTCATCCTTGCTTTATAGATGGGTAAACTGAGGAAGAGAGAGGTTGAGTAAGCCAATGTCAACTAGGAAGAATGTGGTAGAAATAGGATTTGAACTGAGTCAGGCTCATGACCGCTGTGCTATATTGTATCTGAGAAAGTAATATCTGTCTGTGGGCCGGATACAGGGAAGGACACACAAAGAGGGAAAGTTGGACCCCGCCCTCTGCTCCCTCTCCCACATCACCCCCCAGGGCCAGTGTTGATGTCCGTCTTAAAAACTTCTCCTAGATCTTGCTCCTCCTCTCACACCCAGCGGCTGACATCCTGGTTCTGTCCTTCCTCACCTCCCTCTTGCCCCTCCTTGGACTATTGCAGTAGCCTGTAAGCTGTCACCCTCCTCCAGTTCCCCCCACCCCCAGCACACACTGAGTCAGAGTCATCTTCCTAAAATGTGAATCAGATCTCGTCACTCTGTTCCCAAACCTCTGAGGGATCCAAATCCTGGTGAGCGTTTGTTCATTCACTCCTCTGTTTCAGCACCTACTCTGTTGGGCTGACCTTTAGGGAGCAAAGCCCAGTGTGGCCTGTGGCCATGATCTCACGGAGAAGCATCAGTGGGCAGATACGGCCCACTGTGAAAAATGCTTCATCGGGGATGTGCTGGGCCCTTAGTGGGGAGGCGGTGGTGGGGGGCATCTGCTCTGGGGACTCAGGGGCCACTTCATAGAGGATGAGTGGGCATTCACCAGGCAAAGGATGTCAAGGATTCCCAGGGAGACAGAACAGCATGTGCAAAGAAGTCAGAGAGAAGCTGTCGCAGAGTATCAGATGAGGTATGTTCCCGATGAGCCTAGAAAGACAGGCTTTCGGGGGGGGGGGGGGCAGGCAGCTGGGCAACTTTGGCCCCCCTTTCTTTTTTGGCCCCTACTCCCTTCTCTTCATTTCCCTACAACATCCCTCTGTAGTAGGTATCTGTTTCCCAAACAGACATCTTCCTCTTCACACATCCTCCACAGGTAGCAACCCTCCTCTCAGCAAACTCATCCTTCCGGCCCCTCCCCAGTGGAAACACCCCTGACCCTTCACCTAGCTCCCTGGGTTCTGAGCCGGGCAGGAGAAGCCTGACGAGCTGGTCTTGGGTTCAACTGGCAGGGGAGTGGGGGGGTGGGGCTGGGGAGTTGGAGCATTTTTACAGAATTCGGTTGAGTACAAGCCTGTAAAGGCCTATAAAACCCTGCAGAGGCTGAACTAGCCCCTACCTCTTTGACCCTCTCTTCCACTGCTCTCCCCTTGGCCGACCGCTTCAGCTACCCTGGTCTCCTGCCGTTCCTTCAATGTGCCCCCCACCCCCACATTCCTATCCCAGGCTCCTTGCACTGGTATACCTTTTGGCCTTCCTTATCTTCATTTCCATCAGATTTTGCTCGAATGCCATCTTCTCAGAGAGGTCCTCCAGAATACCCCGTTTAGAACTGCGACCTCGGGCCGCCTGGGCGGCTCAGTCGGTAGAATATGCAACTCTTGATCTCGGGGCTGTAAGTTTGAGCCCCATATTGAGTGTGGAGGTTACTTTAAAATCAAATCTCGGAGCACCTGGGTGGCTCAGTCGGCCAAAGCGTCCGTCCAACTTCGGCTCCAGTCATGTTCTCACGGTTCATGAGTTCGAGTCCTGACTCGGGCTCTGTGCTCTCAGCGCACAGCCCGCTTTGGGTCCTTTGCGCCCCTCTCCCTCTGCCCCTCCCCTGCTTGCTCTCTCTCTCTCAAGAATAAATACACATTTTAGGGGCGCCTGGGTGGCGCAGTCGGTTGAGCGTCCGACTTCAGCCAGGTCACGATCTCGCGGTCCGTGAGTTCGAGCCCCGCGTCAGGCTCTGGGCTGATGGCTCAGAGCCTGGAGCCTGTTTCCGATTCTGTGTCTCCCTCTCTCTCTGCCCCTCCCCCGTTCATGCTCTGTCTCTCTCTGTCCCCCAAAAAATAAACGTTGAAAAAAAATTAAAAAAAAAAAAGAATAAATACACATTTTAAAAAAATTGTTAAAAAAATTTTTTTATATTGGGGCACCTGGGCGGCTCAGTCAGTTAAGCGTCCAGCTTCAGCTCGGGTCGTGATCTCACGGCTTGTGGGTTCGAGCCCCACGTCGGGCTCTGTGCTGGCAGCTCAGAGCCTGGAGCCTGCTTTGGATTCTGTATCTCCCTCTCTCTCTGCCCCTCCCCCACTCACACTCTGTCTCTCTCTCTCTCTCTCTCAAAAATAAACATTAAAAAAATTTTTTTTTCATCTTAAAAAAAAATAAATAAAAACTGCAAAACTGCAACCTCATCTCACAGGCTTCCCTGCCTTTCTCTGGAGCACTCACCATCTTCAAGAGCTTGGATGACTCACTTATTTATTTGTTTACCGTCTGTCTCTCCCCACAAGACTGTGGGTTCCAGGAGGGCAGAGATTTGGGTCTGCCTGGTTCACTCCAGATCCCCAGCACCTAGCACTGCGTCTGGCATGCAGTAGGCGCTCAATCAATATCCGTTGATAGAATGAATGAATTCTGAGCTCTGGGTGTGTGCCAGGCAGCCTCTGCCTCGGGTGCCAGGGAGGACAGAGGGCTGAAGGAACAAGGTCTCTGCCCCTCCGAGGGTGCCGGCCAGGCTGGTTCTGGCGGGCAGTGGGACAGGTCCCTGACAGCCAGGTGAGTCCTGGGTGATTCACCACTAATGAGATGGTGCGGGCCACGCCAAGCTGCTTCCCACACGGGCATCCGACAGGTCACTGCCTGTCGCCAGGAAACTCCCCAATAAGGATTGAACCAGGACCCTGGGCTGGGGCTGCAGGAAGTGCCCGCCTCCCCTTCAGACCCCACCCATTCCTGAGGACTGAGTCGGCTCACCTGGGCTCCTTCACCCCTAGGCCTTGGCCAGATGCTAGTTTCTCAACCTTGCCTCCAAGATTTCGTTCCTAAAAGGAGTTTCGCTCCTTGTGTCCCACACCCCTCCTGGGCAGGGCCTGTGTGTCACTAGCCGTGTCTGGGTCACTGAGCCCGCAGAGGGAAGGCAGCTGGGCCTGGCTGGACGCCCCCCCACCCCCACCCCCAGGCAGCTAGGAAGAGTCAATCAATCAACTGACCAGAGTTTATGGAGTGTGTGGACAGGACAATGGGGGCTTTTAAACTCTGACTGGACAGCGTGAAGTGGTCTTCATGACCACACCCAACCTGTCCCATTGGAGCCTTGGGCCCGCCGGAGTGCCTGCCCGAGCCCAGGAAGGATGACCCGTCCCAGGGCAGGGCATCGATTTTCGTGAACCTCCATTTCCTCATCTGCAAAGTGGGGCACGGCCTCCTGCCCTGTGGGCGGCTGCAGGGCCAGGATGAGATCATGGGCAGACAGAGCGAGGAATGCAGGTGGGTAGCCAGGCCTCCGCCCCGTAGCCCAGAAGATGCGGCTGGTATGGCAGATGTCTGGGGCGAACGCTGGCCAGGCACCGTCCCAGAGAGAAGGCGGCCGGCCTGTCTTCTTCCCTTCCTCTCAGGTCAAGGCCCTTGAGGCCCCAGCAGGCCCTCCTGCCCCAAACCCCAAAGAGCCCCTGGCTGGGTTGCCTCCCCCCCAGTCAGTCCTCTGTGAGGTCCGAAATCCCTACCCTTATTCATTCATATCCCAGTAATGCACCTAGAGCTTTCAACAAATGTGTCCGTTGGTCAGTTATCAGATGTCCAAGGGGCACTGCTCGGCTGCCGGGCACGGTGCCTGGCGGATGGGTGCAAAGATGGGGAGGCCTGGCCCCCGTCTTGAGGGCACACAGGCTGGGGGACTAGCAGTCTGGTAAATGCACCGCGCGGGCAAACACCCGCAGGGCTCCCACGCACGCACGTATCTATGCCGGGGGCCGCGAGCGCTCAGAGAAGGGAGTGGCTGGTGGGGTGAGGGTAGGCATGGGGCAGAGCCTCACAGAGGAGGGGTGGCCTGAGCCGGGCTGCCTTTGGACTTTGCTGACCCACAGTTGTCAGTTAACCCTCACAGCAGCCGTGTGATGCCTGCAGCACAGGCATCATCCCGCCCGTCTTATGGATGACAAAACCGAAGTCCAAAGAGGTGAAGTGACTTGCCCAAGGCCTCAGTGATTTTGAGTGGCAAGGGCTCATCTGGAACTCCAGGTCCCCGGCCCCGGTGCAGGGGTCTCTCATGCCCTGCCTGGAGTTTCTTCCTCTCCTCCTGCATTCACTTGCACGGCCAACACGACACGGGTATTACTTTGTGCTGGGAGCCGCCCGCAAGCTGGCGATTGAGAGGCAGCAAGAAGCAGTCTAGAGGAGAAAACACACACGTACACGGATGGTGAAACCTTCCGTTCAATTTCCCATTCGACCTGTTCACTGAGTACCTGTTGTGCACCAGGCAGTCCAGCAGGTGCTGGGGATATAGCAGTGAACAAAATAGGCCGAGAGTGCTGCCCTCATGGGGGTTTTCTTCTAGGAGGCCAGCAGATGATAATCAAGGAAGTGAGAGGTACTCCTGAAGGAACGTGACACAGGGTAAGGGAACGGAGTGGCCAGGGCGCTATTTTAGACAGCGTGGTCAGGGAAGGCCTTTCCAAAATAGGTCATATTTGCTGATGGTTGTTTTTTGAGATGACATGTGGGCAAGGGAGGCCTGTGGATAGCTGAGGAAATATACCAGGCAGAGAGCACAGCAAGTGCAAAGGCCCTGAGGCAGGAGTGTGCGTGGGGCATTCGGAGGAACATTAGGGAGCTGAGTAGGGAAGGGAGGGAGCGATATGAGGCAAGGTCAGGGAGGTCATGGGAGTGGGGGAGGCACAGATCCTTAAAGGCCTTATAGGTCATTTAAGGTCTTTGCTCTTACCCCCAGTGAGATAGGAGCCACTGGAGGGTTTTGAGCTGAGGATTGACCTGGTTTGGGCCAGGTTTTAAAAAGATCTCTCCGGCTGCTGGGGAGAGGAGACTGTAATGAGGCAAGAAGTGGGGGGTGGGCAGGGAGACCATGCCAGGCTATTGAGATCACCCAGGCAGAGTTGGGTCATGTTGTAGGGGCAGAGTGGGGAGAAGTGGGCACATTGAGGACGTTCTGAAAGTAGCCCCAACAGCCTTTGCAGGCCGGCTGGACATTAGGTATGAAAGCAAGGGTTCAAGAGGGATTCTGGCTCCAAGAGCAGGAGGGCAGTCTTGCCCAGGCTGTGTCTGGACAGAGGTGCCACATCCTTCGTCCGGAGCATGGCACGGAGCATGGCGCCGCCTGGGCTGGTGTCAGCGTTGGACAGTGCCGGGCCCTTCTTCCCTCCCTGCCGTGATTCATTTCAGAGGTTGTGAATGGGGTCCAGCAGCTTCCATGATCTTCCCATCTTAGGTGGGACCGACAACCTGCACGATGGGGTTAGGAAGCACTTTATCCATAGGTATCAAGGGTCTTAAAACTTCTCGTGCTCAAAAAGGATATACAAATCAATAAGATAAATAAACAAGAAATAAAACTCTTCATGCTCTTTGACCCAGCGAGTTCCTTTCTAGAAAGTTCCCTCGGGGATGTCACTTGAAATGTTGGCAGCATTTGATCAAGACCTCCACTTAGATTGTTGTGCTGTCCTTAAAATCACGTGCCCTAAGACTTTCAATGGCAAAGGACAACACATCGGCTGCGATGTTAAGTGGATACAATACTGTGCATGAGGCACATACACAAGGAAAGAAATAGACTGACAGTGATGATCTCTGAGCCACTGGATCTTGGACTGATGATTTTAAAAAATTTTTTAATGTTCATTTATTTTAGAGAGAGAGACTAGGCGAGGGGCAGAGAGAGAGGGAGACACAGAATCAGAAACAGGCTCCAGGTTCTGAGCTGTCAGCACAGAGCCTGACGCGGGGCTCAAACCCACGAACCATGAGATCACGACCTGAGCTGAAGTCAGACGCTTAACCGACTGAGCCACCCAGGCGCCCCTGGACTGTTCTTTTCATTTTCTTCTTTATAATTTTTTCATATCGTATTAATGTTCTAAGATGGACATGTGTTGCCTTTATGATAATTCGATTAAAAAGCAGTATTTTAAAAAAGACGGAGAAAGGAAATGTGGGTTCCCAGAAGCTGAGGAAGCACAGCAGAGGCCAAGCTGGGAAAAGAGAACTGATCGACCCATCCCTTCGAGGGACAGCCAGGCGGTCCTGCTGTCCGGCAGCTGGCCCCTGGGCTCACCGCCTCCATTGTGACTGCTCGGGGCTGGAGGAGAGAACACAGCCAGGTCCAGAGACCCCCCTCCCCTTTACTGCCCAGTCACCCCTGCCCCCTGCCACACACACACACACACACTCCTCCCTTGGGCCCCTGCAGGCCTCAGAATTTGCTCCTCCTTCTCCTCTGTTTCTATTACATCTCACCAGAGGCCGGATGCTTTTGTCCTGTGTGTGTCTCCCCTGACTGCCTATGAGCATCATAGGATCGGGTCATGATCCAGGGGTTCTCAGAGTGTGGTCTCCAGATGGCAAGAACCCATTAGAAAGGCAAATTCACGTGTCCCACCTCAGACCTACTGAATCTGAACCTCTGGAAGGGGTGCCCAGCAATCTATTTTAACAAGCCTTCCGAGGTTACAGTTTGAGAGCCACTGCCTTATGGTACAGCCCCACGGTGGCCCATGTTTTACATTGATTATTTCATTGTACAGATTGCCGTGATTCCCACTTACCAGAGAAACGCGTTAAGAGAGGGTAGGGGACCCGTCCAAGGTCATACAGACAGCCAGAGCCAGAGCTGGGAGTGTGAGCCCATGCTTTTCTTTAAACCTTTATGCTTTTCCGTTGCCTGGATGTCAGGCTCTCCTGTGAGGTCCAGCTTGGCATTGGGCATACAGAGTGCCATGGACACGGGGGTTGAACCGTGGTATCAGAGCCCTGGCTGCTCAGTTGGAAGACCAGACTGATTCGGCAAGAGACCCAGGCAGTCCTGGTCCCCCTGTGGGATAAGGGAGGCTGCTGTGCCTGCTGAGGGCCCCTCTGGTGATGACAGCCAGAGCCGGTCAGGGCGGATGAACACTGCAGAGGAAGGGCGCAGCGCCACCTGCTGGCCAGAAGGACACAATCCATGATGCTGGTGCATAGAGGCAGGGACCCACAGACACACATCTCAGGGACACCATAACAGGCATGCACGTGTCTCCTCCCACTGCACGTGGGCGTCCACATCCACACGTGGATGTCTGGGCCTGTGGGCACGTGGGGGCTCTCAGCCACACAGCCTGGCAGATAGCATTAAATTCACTCATTTACTCCCTCACCAAATGTTCATTGAGATCCGCCAAGCCCACCGTCGCTGCCCCTCAGGATCCTACGGGCTGGGCGATGGTCAAGAGACTAGAAACCACAAGGTGATGTAGATAAAGTCTGGGAGTGGTGCACCCAGTGGGGTCACGGAGGCAGCCCCTAACCCGTCTGGCCTGGGGCTGGGAGCAGGGAGGGCCTCTCTAGGCCATCCGTGGCCCCCTGGGACTTGCGTGAGCAGGAGACAGCTGGGTGAAGGAGGCTGTAGCTCATCAGGTCCAAGCTCAGAGAAGCGGGAGAGGAGAGCCAGGGCCCTCAGCACAGGGTCGTATACACCGGCCACAGAGCCTGGGCTCTGTCCTCCAGGTAGCGGGAAAGCATGCAAAATTGTCGGCAAGGGCGCTATGGCCAGATTCTGGGGCTGTATCATACTGATGTGTTTGTACTAAAGCTTAGGACCTGAGGGTGTCTCGGCTTCTCCTGGGGCCGGGCCTAGGATGTGACCTGTGCCTATGTACTATTTCTTCTTACTGCAGCACTGCCCCCAGACATGTCCGGGGCGGGGCGGGGCGGGGGGAAGAGACACCCCCGTTCCCCAGAGAGAGAAGCCTGTGTCCAGTCTAGAAACGAGTGAGGCAAACAGCAGCCACTGTTAAGTCAGGCATCCGTGCGTGCCTGGTAGATGTCCTTCCTTCACTCCCTAGGCTCTCTGACACAGCACAGAGGGTATGGCCTCTTCCAGAATGTCGCTCCCTATGCCCACTGGGTACCCCCAATGCCTCTACTAGAGAGGGCCTCTCTGAGGGGTAGAACTGGAGGGACGAGTTTTGACAGGTGGCACGTATAGTGGGGAATCTAGAACCCAGAGGCAGGGTGTTTTGGTGAAAAGGCCTGTGGCATGGGGGAGGGGGTGGCTTCCGTGGGGAGAGAGCCTGGGCAGCTGAGCGAAAGGGGAGCAGCGTGAGGACACCAAGGAGAAGTTGGCAGGTGGTGCCCAAGAGAAAATGTTCCAGCTCCCCAGTTCTCCTCAGGAGCCTATCTGAAGGCTGTGACTTTGTCAATGGCTGGTTCTCCACCAGCCTGGCCCTTGGCCTGGCCCCCTGCTTCCCCCCCCCCCCCCCCCGCCCCCACCGGCCTGCGGTTTTCCTCAGTAGAGAAGCAGTGGCAGCTTCCGAGAAACCCCACCAAGACTTTCCTGTCAGGGCAACTCCAAGTTCCTCTTACTGAGGAAGGGGAAGTGGTGGAGTTTCTCCTAAGGGGTTTCAGTTTCTTTCTAAGAAGCCGGAGTGTCCCAACTCCAGGGCGCTCGGCGGAGGCAGATGTTAAAGGGACAGAGCTTTGGCTCCGGGGGCTTTCCCACCTGGGTTCCAACCAAAGTGCATTTGTTGGGGCCTGGTATCGGAAGTTCCAGAAGAGGAAACCGAGGACGTGTGTTTCGCAGGCCCTTTCCCACGGCCCCGCCTTTCTTCCTCTCCAGGGACACAACCCCAAGCCCCCTCGCCGCTCCCACCGTCAGGCACAAACTGTGGCCTGCCTTCCCTCAGGGACACCAGGGTAGGAAACTTATTTCTTCAACCCTCGAAGCCAACTTCTTCTGAGCCCTGCCTCCTCGGGGCCCGGCCGGGCAACTGAAAATCCGGCCCAGATGAAGAACTGACTCCAGCTGAAGGCTGATGCCTGTCCAGGGGATGTGCCCATTTTGGAGGCCCCCCTGTTTCATAAGGACAAACTGCGGGAGCCCAGAGAACTGACAGCAGCCTTCCTACGAAGACGCCCTGGCTTGGGGGTGAAGTAAAAGCCCTTCGCATTATTCGAACAATAGCCACCATTGATAGGGAGCGCTTACTGTGTGCCAAGCGTTTTGCATGAATTTCCTCCTGTATTACCCACAATGACCCCCTGACGAAGACACAATCATGATCCCTGAAGTCGAGCCACCTGCCCAGCTCACAGCCCAGGAGCCCATTCTTCCCAGTAGACCTCTTCTCAGAAGGGGGTGGTGTGGGGAGGAAGAGTAACAGACCCCCAGAGGAGCTGGCTGGGAAGGTCTGACCTCTGGTATCGCAAAGCTTCTCACCACAGCCTGAGCCTCTCTGAGAGGTCGAGAGCAAGCCGCCCAGTTAAAACTGCCTTCCCAGAGCCAACATGGCTGGGGCTGTCCCCAGGGTGGGAGGAACTCCCGTGGCCTCTTTTATTTTCCTCTCACGGGCATCGCTCTTTGCCAATACATACGTTACGGGGACAGTGGGGGGATTCCCCCGAACCGTGATGCTCTTCCGTTCAAAAACATTTGCCTGGAGGGCCGCTGCGGCGTGACAAGGAAACACACAGCTGCTGGTGGCGGAAGGGCCTGACTCAAACGAAAGAGGACCCTCAGCGGGTGGCCAGGTTTCATCAATAAAGATACAGGAGGCCCACTTAAATTTGAATTTCAGATAAACAACAACATTCGGGATATCCTGACACTAAAAAAAAAAAAAAAAAAAATTGTTGTTTCTCTGAAATTCAAATTTAACTGGGCATCCTGTTTTGTGTCTAGCAACCCCAGACCCTCAGCACCTGGGGCAAAGCCTTCCCCAAGGTCCCAGCGGGGTGCTGTTGAGAGAGAGAGACACACAGCACGGCTGGGAGAAAAACACTGACCTGGGCGGAAAGCAAACCTGGGATTGTCAATGGTCAGAGAAGGGTGGAAACACGCTGCTTAAAGTGTGAGCAATCTCAAAATCTCCCTCTCAACCTAGGGCCGAGTGCTGCGTTCGAGATCCACAAAAATGCACGGGTGCTCCGGGAGAAGACTCTCTTTCCTCTGGGCCCCGGTTTTCTCATCTCTGTAATGGGGGGAGGTTTGGATGCCATTGATGGCTAAGGATTTCCTAGCCCTTGGCTTTTCCAGCCCAGGGGAAATCTGCTGGAAGCACGGGGAGGTGCCAGCTCGCCAAGGAACAAGTTTAAAGAGGAGGAAGATGCTTGGAAAAGGGCAGCCCTCTTACCCTACAGCCCCGGAAGGAGATTGGGGCATTGTGACTGGACATTGGGTGTCTGGGGGCTCCTCCTGGGTTGGGCACACCCAGTACCCACTGGACCTCCTTAGAAGGGGTCCTAGGGACCCCCCCCCCCACAGCTGCATCAATCGCTACGGTGCCCAGGACCAGCCAGCTTTTCAAACATCCACGGAGACACTTGAGCCACAGTGGGGCCGGTTACTAGCTCCCAAGCAAGAAGAGCATATTATAAAGACGAAACGATTAAATGTCTACAAAAGGTTAACTAGACAATTGCGACTCAGCTTCAATAGTTTATGCAGATGATACGTGACGTGGCCAGTGGGTGGATCTGAGTACTTCTGAGGGACGTGGCCTTTGAGAGGAAGAATGCCCAGAGGCCTTTAAAGCCCCACAAAGGGCAGTCTCTGGGATGTGGTGACCACGCATGCCCTCCAGACCAGCAACCGTATTCCAGGATCTGATGGCAGCATGGGGTGAACTTCAGCAGCCAGAATCTCTGGGCATACAGGTGGTGGGCAGGTCTGGGAAGGGCCCCTCCGAAAGGACTGTCGGGGTCCCAAGTGGTCCCTGGAGAGGGGACTGGTGAGACTGTGCTGTGGCCTCAGGGCCAGGCTGCCGCTCCACGCAGGGCTGCAGCCTTGACGGGGAACTGGAGGCCATCTCTCCAGCCAGGTCCCGGGTGCACCTCGGGCCGGCAGGGCACTGGGATTACTTCTGGACCTGCTGGAAAGGGGGGGTGCTACCGTGCGGCCAACAGCGGTGGACCTGAGCGGCTGCAGGTGCCCCAGTAATCCCCGTCAGCTCCACACCTCATAGCTATCACCAGGAGATAAGGGTCTTCACTGAGGACGACGGACATGTTCTCCGTCTTCCGTAAACGTGTATCTCTGGGGAACTTGGTGTGTTGGTTTGTTAGGGCTGCCGTAATAGAGTACCACCGCCAGGTGGTTTAAACACCAGAAATGGGGGCGCCTGGGTGGCGCAGTCGGTTAAGCGTCCGACTTCAGCCAGGTCACGATCTTGCGGCCCGTGAGTTCGAGCCCCGCGTCGGGCTCTGGGCTGATGGCTCAGAGCCTGGAGCCTGTTTCCGATTCTGTGTCTCCCTCTCTCTCTGCCCCTCCCCCGTTCATGCTCTGTCTCTCTCTGGCCCAAAAATAAATAAACGTTGAAAAAAAAAAAAAATTTAAACACCAGAAATGAATTTTCTTGCCGTCCTGCGGCTAGAATTTTCTTAGCATCCACCCCTTAGAATGAGGTGTTAGCGGGGTTGGTTGGCTTCCCTCCATGCCCATCCGTGTCCTCATCGCATCGTTTTCTAAGGACACCAGTCGGATTGGATTGGGGCCCACGCATCTGACCTCATTTACCTTAATTGCCTCTTTATTTATTTATTTTAAACTTTATTTTTTTTATTTTGAGAGAGAGAGAGAGAAAGAGAAAAAGAGGAGAGACAGAATCCCAAGCAGGCTCCGCGCTGTCAGCACGGAGCCCCGACATGAGGCTCGAACCCGCAAACCGTGAGATCATGACCTGCGCGGAAACTAAGAGTCGGATGCTTCACCGACTGAGCCACCCGGGCGCCCCAACACTTGGCTATTTTTAACCTACGATGGACGTGAAAACAGTGTGCTCAATGTGCTGACTCTGGAAATGGAGTTTGGAGACTCGTCCCAAGATCACAGCTCAGTGATGACCACCTTCCTCTAGAGATCCTGGGACCTCCTCTGCCTACCGGTTTTGATCAGGAGTAGTTTGAGGACAGCTTCCGGACGCGGCCCTCACTGGCCAGCGGGCTGGGAAGGGGTCAACATCGTGACCAGATTCGAGGACTTCTTAGCAGGGTGGGCTGCTTTCTCTACCCGATGAAGGTCCTGCGATCTTTGCCCTTGAAGAACTGTCCTCTTTAAAAAACAAAGTTGCAAATTCTCTACCCAGAGCTGCTATTTATAGGATCATCCATGAATCTTTACAAAAAAAACAATAGAGAGACAAACTTTTAGCCTTTGTATTTTTCCGAAAGTAGCACATGTTTGTTTTTGAAAACACAGATGAAAAAGGAGAAAACAAAATTAACGAGTCAGACCTCCCAGAGATTACCACTGTTAACATTTCTCAATCTGTATCTATCCATGTGTCTTGATCTACACCTCCCTCTATGTTTGTATGGTTACATTTACTTTAAAGATAAGATTAAGTATACCATTTCATAACTTCTTGTCAATTTCTATATCATGATCGCTTCACCGGGCACAGAATTGTTCTCTCCGGCACCCTTTTCTTTTCTTTTCTTTTCTCTTCTTTTCTTTTTTTTTCTTTTCTTTTCTTCTCTTCTCTTTTCTTTTTATTTTTCCTTTTCTTTTCTCTTTTTTTTTTTCTTTCCTTTCCTTTCCTTTCCTTTCCTTGTCTTTTCAGAGAGAGCGTGCAAGCAGCAGAGGGGGCAGAGGGAAAGAGAGAGAGAGAGAAAGAGAGAGAGGATCCCAAGCAGGCTCTGAGCTAAGCAGGGAGGCTCCCACGACCCTGGGACTATGACCAACTGGAAATCAAGAGTTGGACACTCAACCGACTGAGCTACCCAGGTGCCCCTCCACCACCATTTGTGATGGTGGCACAGTATGAGAGTGGCATAAGCTATTCAACAAACTTCTTATTGCTGAATACTTGGGTTGTTTACCATTTGCATGTATTAAAGTTTATTTTTTCAAGCAATCTCTACACCCGACATGGGGCTTGAACTCACGACCCCAAGACCAAGAATCACATGCTCCTCCAACTGAACCAGCCAGGAGCCCCACCATTTTCACGATAGTAAATGAAGTGACAGCACCCTCCCAGCTAAATCTTTGCCATGATTATTTACTAAGGATAAATTCCTAGAAGTGAAACTTCTGTGTTGAAGAGAAAGCACTATTTGAACATTTTGAACTTTTTGGGGGGGATATATTCATAAGGTTGAAATTTCAAAGGCATTTCCCCACCTCTGTTCTCGAGATATTTTGTGTGTATATAAATTATACATATGTATATAGTATATGTGTATGTATATATACACACACAAGTATAAAATACAGGTGTATTCTCTATACACCTATAGAGAATACATAGGTATTCTCTATGCACAGAGAATTTTTCACAAATTGTACCATCCTCTATATACTATTTTGCACTTTGCATTTTTCACCTGACATATTATCTTGGAGGACTTCCCATGTCAGTACCTAAAGAGCTTCTTCAGGGTGTCTGGGTGGCTCAGTCAGGTAAGGGTCTGACTTGGGCTTAGGTCATCATCTCGCGGTCCGTGAGTTCAAGCCACGCTTCTGGCTCTGTGCTGATAGCTCAGAGCAGCCTGGGGCCTGCTTTGGATTCTGTGTGTCCCTCTATCTCTGCCCCTCCTCCCACTCACGCTCTGTCTCTCTCTCCCTCTCAAAAATAAATAAACATTAAAAAATTAAAAGAAAAAGGGGGGGGCGCCTGGGTGGCGCAGTCGGTTAAGCGTCCGACTTCAGCCAGGTCACGATCTCGCGGTCCGTGAGTTTGAGCCCCGCGTCAGGCTCTGGGCTGATGGCTCAGAGCCTGGAGCCTGTTTCCGATTCTGTGTCTCCCTCTCTCTCTGCCCCTCCCCCGTTCATGCTCTGTCTCTCTCTGTCCCAAAAATAAATAAACGTTGAAAAAAAAATTAAAAAAAGGGGGGGGCTTCTTCATTTTTTTTTAACAACCAAGTAGTATTTCGTTGTAGGCATGTGCTATAATCAACTTAAATAGTCCCCTCTTGATGGACGTATAGGTTGTTGTATTAATTATATATGGCTGTATAACAAATCACCCCAAAACATAGCGACAAGAGACAACAATAAAAATTTATTTTCTCTTAGGTTTTCTGTCGATCAGAACTTTGAGAAGGACTGAGCTGGATGGTTCTCACTTGGGGTCTTTCAGGAGGCCACGGTCAGATGTTGGCTGGGGCTGCAGTCCTCTGAAGGAAGGTCCATTTCTGAAGTTACTCACTCATGTAACCGGCAAAGTAGTTCCAGCTGAGGGCTGGCTGCCTCAGTTCCTCTAAGGATGGGCCTTTCTAAGGAGCTGCTTAGCGCATCCTGGTGACATGGCAGCTGACTTTCGCAACGTGAGTCTGGCCGAGGAGCCAAGGTGGAAGCTGCGATGCCTTTTACAACCTAGCCTTGTGAAGTCACACCCTTTCACTGTATTCTATTGTATTCTATTGGTTATGGCAACTATATAGGTTTGTCCGGGTTCCAGAGGAAATGGGATCAGTGCTTCCATCTTCAGAAAATATAATCTGCCATACACCATTTCCAATATTTTGCTATTACAAAAAAAGTGTTGGTGCATACATTTTAAAGACCTTTGATATGGATTACCGTATTCCCTCTAGAAAGTTGTACCAATTTGGCCTCCCACTAGTGGCGTTTGGGAAAGCCCATTTCTTCACATCCTTATGACTGCATAGCTTATCTTTTAAACATCTTTGCCAATTTGATATGTAAGAAATGGCACCTCATTGTTGTAAAATATTCTTATTAAGAAAGTGAAAGACCTAATTTTGAGTATCGCTATCTGTTGGGGCTGCCATAACAACCTACCATGAACTGGGTTGCTCAAACAACCTAAGTTTATTTTCTCATAGTTCTGGAGCCTGTGAGTCTGTGATTAAGGTGTCAGCAGGGCTTGGTTTCTCTTGAGGCCCCCCTCCTTGACTTGCAGTCAACTTCTATGTCCTCCCTTGACTTATTCCCTGTGTATATCATCCCTGATGTCTCTTCCTCTTTTTATAAGTTCTATTGGATTGGGGCTCACTTTTTAAATTTTTTATTTATTTTTTAGAGACAGAGAGAGAGAGTGCATGCACGAGTGGGAGAGAGGGGCAGACGGACAGAGGGAGGGAGGGAGAGAGGAGAGAGAGAAAGAGAGAGAGAGAGAGAGAGAGAGAGAGAATCTCAAGCGGGCTCCACACTTAGTGTGGAGCCCGGTGTGGGGCTTGATCCCACAACCCTGGGATCATGACCTGAGCCATAATCAGGAGTTGGATGCTCAACAGACTGAACCACCCAGGTGCCCTCAGGGCTCACTCTTATGACCTCATTTAATTTTAATTAGCTCTTTAAAAGCCCTGTTTCCAAATATAGTCACATGGGGGGGGGATTAGGGTTTCAACAGATGAATTTGGCAGTGGGGGGGACACAATTCAGTCCATAATAGTATCCCTACTGACTTGCTGAGTAATCCTGGGACAGTAATATATCTTTCTGTGCCTCAGTCTCCTCACACGTTTAATGAAGATATGGCACATTCATTCTTCCTCTTCCTCACTGGATTGTCATGACATTAAATTAAATAGTACATGGGAAGATGAACATAACTATTAACACATAAGATACTTGTAATTCTGGGTCTCACAATTCTGAGTTTGCCTAACAGGAGAGACCCTTTGTAGACTCACATAGTAAATTCATAGGGTAAAGGGATGTATAAGCTATCTGATGCTGTGTAACAAACCATCCCAAAACTGAATGACTTTCTTGCAGTTCTGTGAGTTGGCTGGGTGGTTCTTCTTCTGGTCTTATTCGTGTAGCTGCAGTCTGCTTACTGCTCAGCTCACTTGGGTGGTCTAGACCTGCTGGGCTGGGATGCCTAAACCTTTCTTTCCCTGGGGTCTTTCATGCTGGGCTTCTTCACATGATTCTAGAAACATTCCAAAAGACAGGGGTGGGGCTAATTCTGTTGGGGGCCGTTATTGTAACAATTCTCCACAAAGTCCATACGGTGGGTCAGCATGTCCCACACATGCACCTAGAGACCAATGAGCTATGGCCTCACTCTTGGCAACAATCTGGTGCCTGCCAACTTGTTTCTAACTCCGTGCTCAGCCAGTCCAGCTCCAAAGCTCTGCCCATTGGCTGTGTCTTTGGTTTGGGGCCCTGTGTATGCTCTTTGGCCTTGCTGCTGCATCTGAAGACTTTGATTTGGATTATCTTTTAAACTTTTTTTTAACGTTTATTTATTTATTTTTGAGAGAGTGTGTGAGCAGGAGAGGGGCAGAGAAAGAGGGAGACAGAGAACCTCAAGCAGGCTCCGTGCTGTCAGCCCAGGGCCCAATGAAGGGCTTGAACCTCTGAACAGTGAGTTCATAACCTGAGCCAAAAACAAGAGTCAGATGGTTAACTGACTGGGCAACCTAGGCACCCCTGGATTATCTCCTAGCCTTCCTGCTCCTGACCGCACCCTACTCTGCTTCCTGGAACTCCCAGCCCAGCCCAGCACCCTCAGCTGCACCTTTAGCTGACCTGCTGTCTCCCCTGGGGAAGTTTATATACCACCAGAGGATTCTCTTGACCAATTCCAGAAAAACTGCTTAATGCATCTGAAAGTACAAAATATTTCTTTTCCCTTTTATTCACCCCAAACTAATAAGCTCCAATAATGCAGGCCTTTGAGAAATTCCACAATTTGTGTTCCACATTTTAGTCACTTTGTGTGCGTGTGTGTGTGTGTTTGTTTTTGTTTTGTTTGGTTTTGGTTTTTTGGTCTCTCACACATGTCCTTTAGAACTCATGAATTATTAACTCTTTTGCACTGTTGGTGGGAATGCAAACTGGTGCAGCTGCTCTGGAAAACAGTATCGAGGTTCCTCAAAAAACTAAAAATAGAATTACCCTATGACCCAGCAATAGCACTACTAGGAATTTATCCAAAGGATACAGGAGTGCTGATTCATAAGGGCACATGTACCCCAATGTTTATTAACAGCGCTATCAACAATAACCAAATTACGGAAAGAGCCCAAATGTCCATCCACTGATGAATGGATAAAGAAGATGTGGTTTATATACGCAATGGAATACTACTTGGCAATGAGAAAGAATGAAATCCTGCCATTTGCAACAGCGTGGGTGGAACTGGAGGGTATTATGCTGAGTGAAATAAATCAGTCAGAGAAAGACAGATACATGTTTTCACGCACATGTGGAATTTGAGAAACTTAACAGAAGACCGTGGGGGAAGGGAAGGGGAAAAAATAGTTTCAAACAGAGAGGGAGGCAAACCATAAGAGACCCTTAAATACAGAGAACAAACTGCAGGTTGATGTGGGGGGAGGGGAAATTGGGCGATGGGCATTGAGGAGGGCACTTGTTGGGATGGGCACTGGGTGTTGTATGTAAGTGATGAATCATAGGGATCTACTCCCAAAGCCAAGAGCACACTGTGCATACTGTAAGCTAACTTGACAATAAATTATATTAAAAAAAAAAAGGAATCTCAATCAAGTAAGAAGACACTGACTCCTATAACTAAACAGCAGTCCAGAGTCTAAGGGGAAAAAAATTCAATAGAAAATCTTGTGCAGCCAATGGATTCTAAGAGACATATTCAGTTCTATGTTTCTGTTGTTCTTAAAAATCCCTGCATTGCATTCTATTTTGTGCTCTTTAACTTCTCAATAAAGTACAACTAGACTAAAAAAAAAAAAAAAAGAACTCATGAATTATTGAGAATATAAACGTATGATATTGTCATTGATAAGGGCTACAAAAGGAAAAGATAATACCAATAAGACCAATATACAAACCCAGGATGGTTTGGGTCGGCTGTGAAAAGTTACATGAATCATATTTGCCTAATTGAATCATTTTTTTTAAAGAAATATCTTTTCAACTTTTTAAACATTAGTTTATTATTGAGGGACAGAGAGAGACAGAGAATGAGCAGGGGAGGGGCCAAGAGATGGGGAGACACAGAATCCGAAGCAGGCTCCGGGCTCCGAGCTGTCAGCACAGAGCCTGACGCGGGGCTCGAACTCACAAACCACAAGATCATGACCTGGGCTGAAGTTGGACACTCAACCGACGGAGCCACCCAGGAGCGCCCCAAATCGTATTTTTTGATGTAGTAGCAGGACTAGCTGCCTAAGAACCCTCAGAGAGCTGTAAGGCAGAGCATAGAATTATTTGATAAAAGGGGCACCTGGGCGGCTCAGTCGGTTGAGCGTCCGACTTCGGCTCAGGTCATGATCTTGCGGTTTAGGGAGTTCGAACCCCACCTCGGGTTCTGTGCTGACAGCCTGGAGCCTGCTTCTGATTCGGTCTCCCTCTCTCTCTGTCTCTCCCCCACTTGCACTCCGTCTCTCTCTCTCTCTCTCTCTCTCTCTCAAAAATAAACATTAAAAAAAATTTTAAGAATTATTTGGTAATAAAATTTGGATTTTATGTAAACCAAGTGTTTGTAAGGGGCAGCGTTTTGGTAAAGATACGGCCGATTGTTAAAATGATTCCAGTGCTTTAAGATGTATCAAGTTAAAAAACATAAAGAACAGGACAATTGCATAGTCAAGTGCTTTTTTTGTATAAAGGAGAGAGACAGAATATATATACTGTATATATACAGTATATATATATATATATACTGTAACGTAACGTAACGTAACGTAACACAATATAACATAAGTGTGTGTGTTTCTGCGTGGGTACACCTGTCTCCTTTCTTTGGAGATATCTGTAAGAAGCCAGTAATAGCGACCCTTAGGGTAAAAAATGGGTATCTGACTGCAGGATAGAAGGGAGATTTTTCAACTTATCCTTTGCCCCTTTTGAATTTTGTACCAAAAATGAATCAATACTGTGGGAGCAGGCATTGCCTGGGGGCGGGACATGAGGGAGCCCTCCTGGGTGCTAGAAGTGGGTCCTGGGCCTTGGTCTGAGTGGTGATTATGTGCGTGAACACATGTGGAAAGTCATCAGTCCATATACTTAAGATCCGTGCGCTTTATTGTAAGTTGTATTTCCAAGAAAGTGATGCATTTTCATGAAAAAAAAAATGAAATCTATTAAAAATGATTTTTAAAAGACAAATAAATGATTTTTTTTTTCAAAGACCAGGATTTATTGCGTTTCACAAAAGTAGATGTGTTTCTGGAAAGTTTCCTTATGCCAGTTTCTATAAAACAAATTATAATTTCCAACTGGTTTCTACCATAATGTCTAAGATGTGCTCGTGGACTTCATGCCAGGGCTGGTCTTGATGTGAGGTTAAGTGCCTGCTGGAGTGAACCCTCCGCCCTCCGAGACTGTGCTCGATGGTCGTGGGAGAGAGGACAGGTGATGAGTCTCCCTGAAAAGCCTGGGAAATAGGGGCCCAGCAGAGAATAAAGGAGGAGAAGTCACTCCCCGAGCACCTCCGCCTCCGAGAAGGAGCTTACTGGGCGCCACACGCACTGGGCCCACTGAGGCACAGAACCCTTCCGAGAAGCCAGAGAGAACATGAAAATGGGAAAAGAGAACCATATGCTAATCGTCCACTCATGTCCTCAGCCCTTTACAGCCTTTGAAGCCCTTTTACACCCATGATATCTTTTGACCCTGAAACAAGCCTATTAATGCGCAGTGCACGTGTTGGTCATCCTGTTTTATGAATGAGGAAGGAAGCTGGGGCCTGCAGAGTGAAGTCACAAGGGGGTGACAGAACCAGGACTCAACATCATGTTTTTAAAATTCGAAATCTGGGGGCGCCTGGGTGGCGCAGTCGGTTAATTGTCCGACTTCAGCCAGGTCACGATCTCGCGGTCTGGGAGTTCGAGCCCCACGTCGGGCTCTGGGCTGATGGCTCAGAGCCTGGAGCCTGTTTCCGATCCTGTGTCTCCCTCTCTCTGCCCCTCCCCCGTTCATGCTCTGTCTCTCCCTGTCCCCAAAATAAATAAATGTTGAAAAAAAAATTTAAAAAAAAAAAAATCGAAATCTGATGTGCTTCTTGCTGCTTCCCAGAGAGGTCACAGAGCCTCTACGACCAGTTCTGCTTCCCCACCGTGTGATGTGGGGCAAGTGGCCGAATCTCTCTGCGCCTCCTTATTCTCGTCTGTACAATGGACTCGTGTAAGGATTAAATGAGCTGATACGTGGAAAGCACACAGTAAGTGCTCTTTAAACGTTAGCTCTTGGGAGGGCGCCTGGGTGGCTCATTCGGTTAAGCGTCCAACTTCAGCTCAGGTCATGGTCTCACGGTCCAGGAGTTCGAGCCCCGCGTCGGGCTCTGGGCTGACAGCTCGGAGCCTGGAGCCTGCTTCGGATTCTGTGTCTCCCTCTCTCTCCGCCCCTCCCCCAGTCACACTCTGTCTCTGTGTCTCAAAAAATGAATAATGATCGGGCATCTGGGCCACCCTTGAGGGCTGTAAGCTCAAGACACCGGCAGGTGGGCTCAGGGTGCCAGGCTGGGTGTCCCATGGCGAAAATGAACAGCCAGCTCTTTTTTCAGGGGGCGGAGGGGTGAGAGGGGCCGATTTGCCGGTTTCCATGGTGAGTTCTCCCACTGTGACCAGTTTCAGAGAGGAGCGGGGTCCTGGGGTCCAGCCATGGGAGAGAGGCAGGCAGCAGTAAGGAAAAGGCCAAGGGATGAGGCCACAGTCAGAGTTAGGAGCATCTCGTCCTGGGCCCTGAGAGAGTCCACAGGAGTGCCACGTGGCCTTGCACATGTCATTTCACGTCTTTGACCTCCAGGCGCCTCAGTGGAAGAAAAAGAGCACGTGGCCTGACAGAGCTAGTGTGAATCCAGGCCAGAGGATAGGTTTTGAGCACTCGCTCAAAACATAAGAGAGTCCTAGAACTCTTTTATGAGAGTCTATAGAGCTCTCTCTGCCAAGTTCTGGGGTGCAGGGATGAATAAAAGAGGGTCAGTGCTGGGGAAGGGCAGGCGTGAAGGTTCTAGAACTGCATCGGTGTGGCCACAGCAACGATTAGTAAGTACGGTGACCGCCTTGCCGTATCTGAGCCACACAATTCATCCCAACGGTCCGAGGACGGACTGTGGGCCAGAGGCTGGGAAACATGGTGAACAAGAGACAAAGTCCCTGCCCTCCAGGAACTTACATTTCCAGTGGTGGAGATAGATACCAGTCTTAATGCAAACTGGATAGAGCAGTATAGCTTTGGTGTGATTGAAGGAGCGAAGCAGTGTCGAGAGATGACCGGCTCAGGAACCGGTCCTGCCCTTTCGGAGTGAGCTGTCTATCAGAATCACCATCAAGCTTTAAAAGTCTGATGCCACAGCCCCAGCCAAACTCAGGGCTTCTTATTTGAGCTTGGGGTGCAGCCTGGGCATTGGGAGTGTTTCAAAAGATTCCCAAGTGATTTTAATGACCTAGACACTGAGCTCCCTTAGAGCCAGGACTTTGATTTTTTTCAACTTTTTATCCCCGGATCCTCCAGAAATACGGGCATCACAGCATAAGGAGGCAGACAGAGCAGGAGGAAAGAGCTGATACCTGTGAGTGCCTGTAATAATCACGGGTGGCCCATCACTGTTCTGAATGCTGGACACGTATCCATTCAGTTGACACGTCAGTCCCTAGAGAGGTAGGACCATGGTTATCCCTCCTTTGACAGGTGAGGAAACCCCCACACGGAGTGGCGAAGCCTCGCCCAAGACAACGCAGCCCGTGAGGGGCAGAGCTGTGTGGTGGCCCGGACCCATTAATCCCTGGGAGATACTGCCCCCTAGTGCTAGCCGGGGTCAGACTTTGGAATCCGGTGGGCCTGGGTCTGAACTTGAATACATTCGTTACTCCCCGGCTGGGTGACCACGGACAGGTTATTCAGTCTTGCTCATCCATAAAACGTGGTCGCTTGAAACAATGCCAAAAGGCCGTTACGAACTGAAGTGAGATGATGCGGGCCGAGTGCTCACCACATCATAAAATAATAATGCCAGCAATGACGAACACAGGCAGAAATGAATAAGTGAATGAATGAATGCCATTCCTGGAGCCCCAGCGTGCTGGCAGCAACGCCACCTCCTTGCGCCTGCAGAAGGGAGATTTCCCAGAAGGGGAGGCCTTCCAGGTGACTCGGGGTCCACCAGGCCCTCCAGAGATGCCCTCGCCCTGACACCCGCCAGCCTTCTCTCTTCTCTCTGAGTTCTCCCGCCAGGGTGGGGGTGCATGGGCACCAGAGCTCCCAGACTGCTGGGGAACCTCCAGCTTTTTAGAGGTAGGGACCTTTCGCAGAAGAAATTCAAAGCCCTCGGAGCCTCTGCCGCCCGACAGCCAGAGCCTGGGATGCCACAGTGTCAGCGAGTGAGGAATCCAGGGTGAGGAGATGCCGGGAGAGGTCAAAGGCTGCCCGGGTCACAGGGGGCCATTTGGGTTCCCAGGGGACAACCCTCTCAGTGTCCATGGCTCTCCGGTGGGACCCCCGAGTTCTGCCAAGTCCAGGCCCTCCCCTCCCCTCTGGTCCTTCCACATTTCCATGACCCTAACAAGTGGCCTAACAAGTGATCCCCTTCTCACTGGGTGCTCCCAGGTAGTGCTTCCCTGAGGCCACTCAGCCCCTGGGCTCTGGCACTGATGTATTAGCAACCCTGCGTAGCAGGTTGGGCCCCTGGAGAAGAACAGGTGAGTCTTCCTTTGTTCCTTTCTTTATGTTCCTCTTGACATGGGAAACCACTTTTGTCCTTGGGGTGGTAGAAGTGATATGCGATAGTGAAAAAAATCCAAATCCACAGAAGCACCTAAAGAAGAAAGCAAATCATCTACTCCTGCAGTATATTGGGTAGCCCTTAAAAGATGGTGCAGATACAAAACGTCTCCATCCAAGCAGGACTGGAATGTTCCACCGCACAATGGTTGGGAATGCTGCCTCCGCTACCCCATGTTATGTGCCCACAAACAAATTATTCAACCAATGAAGCCGTGGTTTTCTCATCTGTAGAATGAGTACCCAAATTAGCACCTACTTCTAATATTATTCAGAATCAGGGGCGCCTGGGTGGCTCAGTCAGTTGAGCATCCGATTTCAGCTCAGGTCGTGATCTCAAGGTTGGTGGATTCGAGCCCCACACGGGTCTTTGGGCTGATGGGTGCGGAGCCTGCTTGGGATTCTCTGTCTCCCTCTCTCTCTCTGCCTCTCCCCCGCTCACACGCTCTCTGTCTTTCTCAAAAACAAATACACATTAAAAAAAAAAAAAAAGGAGAAAACAGAAGAATC
This sequence comes from Prionailurus viverrinus, assembly GCF_022837055.1. Taxonomy (NCBI): domain Eukaryota; kingdom Metazoa; phylum Chordata; class Mammalia; order Carnivora; family Felidae; genus Prionailurus; species Prionailurus viverrinus. Next base: position 35,609,174 of record NC_062565.1, on the reverse strand, counting down.
GAATGAAATAATCGCCTCCAAGTTCTTAGCACAGTGCTTGGCACACAGTGAGCGTTTAAAAGTGTTCGTTCCTTCTGTGGTTGTTCCTTGCTTAACGCATCCGGGCGGTCTTCCCAAGGCAGCACATTAACATTTCAGCCTTCCCTTCCAACAGCCGCATGGTTCGCTGCATGGATACAGCAGTTTGTCTGAGTCCCTCCGGATGGGCATACGTTTATGGGCAAAGGTCTCCCCATTTGGATGGGTTATTTCTGTAGTCCTCAGTTTGGGAGAACTATTGTAAATCATGTCCATGAGTCTTGTCACACTGGCCTGTCTCCTTGCGGTAAATTCTCAGAATTGTAAACGCAGGTCAAAAGGTTAAAATGTTGTGACGTGCAGGGCTCAGGACTTGGACCTCTTCCTTCTGTTTCATGCATGCTTTGATAGTCTTTTTTTTTTTTTAAGTTTATTTACTTATTTTGAGACAGAGAGAGACAGGATGTGTGCACAAGGGGGGGGGCAGAGAGTAAGAGAGAGAATCCCAAGCACGTTCCACGATGTCAGCGCAGATCCCAACTTGGGGCTTGAACTCACCAACTGTGAGATCATGACCTGAGCTGAAATCAAGAGTCGGACGCTCAACCGTCTGAGCCACTCAGGCGCCCCCGTTTGATGTACACTTTGACCCCCATCTCTGGGTTGACAGCTCCCACGTTTACATCCCCAGTCCAGACCTGGTACCCGGGCTCAGGCACGCCCCCACTGGACGTGGCCAGGAGTGGGTGCCTCAGCTATGACTTGTCCACGTCGGAGATCTGATGTGCTGCTGCTCCCTGACCCGCCGCTTCCACGGCTTTCTTATCTCAGTCAACAGGAGCTCCGTCCTCCATGCTGTCAGGTCAGAGGTCTCACTCAGCGTCACCTTTGGCTCCTTCTGCCTCTCTTACCACGTTCACCCTGTGAGGGAATCTCTGCTCTACCTTCAGAATAAATCCAGAATCCAGTCCCTCCTCATTGCCTCTCTCACGGGGCGGGGGGGGGGGGGGGTTGGTGTCACAGCCTCTAAACTGCTTCCACCCTCGCCACATTCAGTCTGTCACAACAAGCAGCAGGGGGGAGTCTGTTAAATCAGATGCCCCACCCCCTAACGACTCTCCATCTCACTCAGCCCTTGGAGGGCCCCCACATCTGCCTCCCCTGACCTCACCTTTAGTTTAGGGATGATCTGACTATGATCTGATGTCTTCTCTTAGTTCCTTCCTGCCCACTCTGCTCCAGACATCCTGAGCTCCTCACTGTTCTTCACATGTGCCAGGCAGGCTCCCACCTCAGGACCTTGGCACTTGCTGTTCCTTCCACCCGGAATGCTCTTCCCTCTGATATCTGTGTGGCTCCCTTCCTTATTTCTTTCCTTAAGGATTTTTTTTTTTAATGTATTCTTAATGTTTATTTATTTTTGAGACACAGAGAGAGAGAGAGAACACGATCAGGGGAGGGGAAGAGAGAGAGGGAGACACAGAATCTGAAGCAGCCTCCAGGCCTGAGCCGTCAGCACAGAGCCTGATGTGGGACTCAGACTCACAAACCACGAGATCATGACCTGAGCCGAAGTCAGACGCTTAACCGACTGAACCATCCAGGCATCCCTTCTTTGGTATTTTTTGAAGGTCCCCAAGTGATGCTAATGTACAGCCCAGGCTGAGAACCATACTGGTGACCAACAGTCCTGGGTTATCTGGGACTTTCCAGGTCTTAGCGCTGTTCAGTCCTATGTCCCCAGCACCACCTCAGCCCTTGAGCAAACAGGGATGCTCAGTTACCCCCTCCCCAAAGGAACAAATCCACGTTTTCTGAATTCCAAGTCAAGACACACGGTCTGGGCACTGACGACTGGAAATCAGTCGTTTGTTTGTTTTTTAAAGTTTATTTATATTTTTAAGTAATCCCCGCACCCAACATGGGGCTCAAATTTACGGCCCCGAGATCGAGGGTCGCATGCTCTACAGACTGAGCCAGCCAGGCGCCCCTGGAAATCAGCTATTTGAAAGATCAGCTTGGAACCGTGGATGACAGAGGTCGCAGGGTCAGCCCGTGCCGGGAGCCGGACTCTGAAGGGGAGAGCGGCCAGCTGTGGGTCAGTCAGACAGGTCCCCATCATCGGGCCTCCCGGGGCTCCAGCCGCTGGCCGCCCGCTCCACGGCCTTCACCCAGCGGTCCCTCAGCTCCTCGGTTTCAGCCTTGAAAGTGTAGAGCTGGCCTGACTGTTGCAGCTGGAAGAGCCGGGGGTCTGCCTGGGTCCCAGCAGTCACCTGGTAGCCCAGCAGCGGGATGGAGGTGTGAGCCCGCATGTCCTGGGAGGGGAGGAGAGAGCCATGGGCCGCCGTCTTTCTGTTCAGCCCCAATGCCTCAGACAGCCGATTTGAAGGTGATAGCCACGTCCCCACCGCTCACTTCCCAAACACCCACGAAGCAGGTGGACTGCCGGGAGGGCATCCGGGAAGAAGAGGACTGGCTGCCCGCTGGACAGAGTCTGGGCCCAGCTCCGAAAGCCACTAACCCTGACGGGAGGGAAGCACGTCCTCACTGGGGCTCAGGTTCCTCCTCGGGCACATGGGGCCAACAATACCCCCCCCATACACATATGAACTGCGAGAAGGCCAAGGTCTGGGAGGCGGGCGGTGGCATTACCTGAGGGGCAGCGTAGATGTAGAGGACGAGGGGGTCATCCTGGGGGATCACGCACCAACCCCGGGGGCCACTCTTGCCCCACTTGTCCCCGACCAGCTGCAGGAAGCTGCACATTAGGCTCTGCTCCGACCCTGCCGCAGACCCTTTCTACAACCAGAGACGGAGGCTGTCAGGGAACGGAGCGCCCACTCTGTGACAGACGCTGGTTTGGGGGCTTTGACAATCACTATTTCGCAGCCTTGGGGCAACGCTGTAAGGAGGGGTTGCTCGTCCCTGAGCCTCAGAGAGGTCCCGTCGCGGGCCTGTGGTCACACAGCTGGCCGGTGGCAGGGCTGCGGTCCAAACCCGGCCAGCCGGAGCTTGGGGCAGGTGCCAGGAGGGGCTTCTCACCTGCGAGTTGCCCCAGGGAACAGAACGGGGGCCTGAGAAGCGAGTGGGCCTGTGGCCTAGCGGGCAGGGAAGGCACGAGCAGGGAGTGGGGAAAACTGGAAAGCGGGCAGAGGTCCACGGAAGGGAACCACCTTGAAACCTGGGAGCTGTGTTCAGCTGGAATGGGGGGAAGGGGTCTTCTCCCACCTCCCTGGGACGGTGGGATGTCAACCTGGCCTTTAACCAGGCAGAGGGGCAGTGGTGGCCAGTGTCTGGGCTGGGGAACATTGTGGCAGGAAGTGAACGAGGCTCGTGCCCCACAGGTGTCGACTGGCAGGGAGGGAGCAGCTTGGGGAGCACCTGTGCGTGTGGAGAGTGGCTCCACCAGCCCCAAGGCAGCAGAGAGAACATACGTGGCAGAGGCCAGACAGCTGGCTCCTAACTTGCTAGGTGACCTCGGATAAGCTGCCTCTCTGGGCCTGGGTGTCCATGGGACAGGTCCCTGAAGTCCCTTCCACTTAGAATGGAGTTTCCACTCTGCCTCTTTCCAGAAGTGGGACCCTGACCTGCAGCCTCAGTCTTCCCATCTGTGAAATGGGATCAGAGACACCGGCTCTCTTCACCTCCGGAGACTTCCGGGGCAGGGCATGGGCATACAGACAGGAAATGTGCGGAGAGGTCGTTGTGATTATTGGATGGGACCAGAGGACAGGTGGAGAGTCCGGATGACAGCCTAGAGCCAAAGGTTGCTTCTGTTTGGTGACAGGCCCAGCTCTGTTTGCGGGGGAAGGGGAGGGGTGCCCAGGGGCAGAGAGGAGGATGGGAAATGTGAACGCAGCTGGCTTGTTCCTTTGCACCGAGGACGGTGCCAGCACGTGGCGGGCGCCTGCACACGGCTGCTGGGTGGAGATCCTTGGCCCTCACCTCCAGGATGCCCCGCCTCCTGTCCTCCTTGTCCTCGGGGAGCACGTTACCGGTGAGGAAGGTGTAGCAGTGGAAGCAGACTCTGTTGGGCCTGTTGTCATCGTATTTGAGCTCAGCCCGGTAGTCGGAGCACTTGGCACACACCACCTGGGGGGTGAGGCAGGGGAGGACCGCGTCTGTACCCCGGCCTGGGGGGCGGGGGCATGAGAGCAACCAGGGACAGGAGGAAGACAGAGCAAGCTCCGGGAGAGGGATGGAGGCAGAGACAGGTGGTCCCCTGTGCTGGCAGAAGCCCCGGGGCCTGGAGGCCACGGCACGGGGGAGGGGAGAGCTCAGGCTCTGGGCTCCCCCAGCCGGGGGCTCGAAGGCAGGTCCCCACTGCAGGTGCCTCTTGATTCCGCCTTCGTAAGGGCGGCTGTGAGTCCCAGGGGCTTCCCTGCACACACGGCTGCACCTAATCGCTTCTCCAAGCTCTCTCTCCCCTCAGCATCTCACCTGGTTCTCCCACCGCCCCACCAGGTGGAAGCGCTGGGGCTGTCATCCCCTCCCGACAGCAAGGGACTTGCCGAGGGCCACTTGGCTGGCCCTCCACATACGGGACAGGTATTTAAAGCCCCATGGTTTAGCTTTAGGATTCGTGCACATTTTGCATTCCACTCAATCCTAGAGTCAAGCATGTTTTCATAGAAAAATAACAGGCTGAGGGGCACCGACGTCAGCTCAGGTCACATGATCTCACGGTTTGTGGGTTCGAGCCCTGCGTCGGGCTCTGTGCTGACAGCTCAGAGCCTGGAGCTTGCCTTGGATTCTGTGTCTCCCTCTCTCTCTGCCCCCCCACCCCGCCTGCTCACGCTCCGTCTCTCTCTCTCAAAAATAAATGAACGTTAAAAAACTTAAAAAAAAAAAAAAAAAGATGAGCTGGTCGTTCTTGCCAGGAAGACCCAGCATGTGTACTCTGTGGAGCGGGGCCCGCCCCGAGCCCAGCCCAGAGAAAGCCCCCAGACAGGCCAATGTGGGTCATGCTGGGGAGGCCAGGAGAAAGAGGCATGACAAGACTCAGGGAGAAACGTGGGTGCCGCGGGATGTAACTTCCAGGAAGACTGGGGTGTCACGCTGAGCCCGGGATGTGGGATTGGAAGCGGGGGCCAAAACACAGAGACGCGGGGGCTCGTCTGGGTGCCCAGCACAGCACGTGGCCCGGGAGGGACCCACAGAAAGCCTGGTCCGCCCCACCCTCACCAGGATTCCCGTCTGGCAGGTGGGGAGACAGAAACTGGGCGCCCAAACCACTGAAAGAATGACTCACAGAATACAAAGGTAGGTGCGGGCAAGGGAAACGCTGAAATTGGGCCAAGGGGCTCTCACGTAGCCCCACACGGGGGGGGCTTCAACGACCTTGGGAGTATTTTAATTTATTGAGATTTAAAGTGTTTACACGGTTAGTGTGTATTTATTGTCTCCTCCACCGGCTTTTTATTTTGAAAAACTTCAAACCTACAGACAAATTGAAAGAATAGCATAGGATACTGCCCCCATCACACTCACCAATTGCTAACATTTTTGCCACATTTGCTTCATCTCTCCCTCTCTATCCATGTATTTTTTCCCTGAATCGTCTGAGTGCAAATTACAGTCCTCATGACACCGCACCTTCAAATATGTAGCTGGCATCTCCTAAAAACAAGGGCATTTTCCTGCCTATTCATAACGTCATGATCATACTTGGGAAATTTAGCATCGATACAATATTACTATCTATAGATGGCTCGTGATCAAATTTCCCCGACGTTCCCCAGAACGACCTCTGTGGCTAGTTTTGTTTTTCCCATCCACAATCCAATTAAGGATCATACATTTCATTTTTTTTTTTTTTTTTTTTGGTCAGAATGTCGTCTTTCTTCCATGTGCCTTGAAGGCGGGTACATAGGTATCGTTATTCTTTGTGCCTCTTTGCATTTCTTAACTATTTTTAATAACTTTTGAGGAGGTACTTACAAAGTCGCAAGTGTGAATTGACCCGACCCTTCTTTACAGACGCGAGTCACCAAGAACAGTAGCTAATCCCCAGATCCTGTCCATTAGGTTCCGATACAACTTGTCACTTACATCTGAACACAGGTGTGTTCCCAGTCCTAGAGATTTCCTTTGTGTCCCAATTGCCATTTAAATACATTTTGGGGACACCTCCCTGACTGGCCCCAACCTGCCAGGCTGGTCTCCTGTCCCCTGGAGGTCATTAAAGACTGAGGTTGTAAAGGGCTTCTCTGTTTGCAGAGTAAATGGAGGGGGTTGTGATGTCAACAGAGAACAGCTCAAGTACAGCAGGTGCTTAAAAAGCAAAGCAAAATTTGTCTCTGATAACCCTGCCGGAGCTGGTAAGAGAGTGGACAGGCTCCTCCCTCAATCAGCTGGTGGTTGCTCCTCTGAGTGAGCCCCTCCTGAACTGCTGAGGAAGGAAAGGAGGAGAAGGAGAGGGAAGGCACTGAACCTTCTTTGTTGAGTCCTCACTACCACCCTGGAGGTAGGTGTTACAATCCCCACGGTACGAGTGAGGAAACTGAGGCACGGTGAGGAACAGAACTGACCAGGGGCTGGAGCACCGAGGGCTTGCCAGCAGAGGAGGGGACAGACAGTTAGCCAGGGTCGGTTAAGAAGACAGGAAAGACAGGCATGGGGCTGATGAGGTGGTGGGCTTCCCTGGTCCGCTTCCCTCGAGGGGCTGAGGGGTGTGGACGCCCCGCCTGGAACGGGAACCCATTTCCCGGTGCTGGGTCTGGGCTCTCGGGAAATGGTGGTACAAACAGGAGCTGGCAGGGCCAGCTTTGGGGCGTGTCTTGAGCACATCGTCTGGCCTCTCTGAGCCTCGTTTCCCCATCTGCGGAAGGGGGATGACGAGCCCCTGGTTCACGGGTGGGCACCGGGAGGTCCAAACACTCACATCCCTGGCTCAGAGTCGGCACCTGATGCTTCTGGGCTGCGTGGGTGGGAGCCCGCAGAGTTGGCGGGGAGGGGAGAGGGGCCCCGGGGCCAGGGAGGGGAAGGCAGAGGAGGGACGGGTGGAGGCAGGGGTGATGGCGGGACGACTCACGTAGCCGCAGGCTCGGCAGTGGTGGCGGCGGCGCGTCAGGGCGTTGAAGGGCTCCTTGCAGCGCATGCACATGGTCACCATCTTGTCCCGGACCCACTGTGGCGCCCGGAGGCCCAGCTCCTCAGACTGCAGCTGTTGGGCAGTAGGGTGGGCACTCCGTGACCCCCTTCTGGCCTCGCCCTGGGGCCCTCTGGCCACCTGCTCGTGGCAGGGGTCGCGTGTGCCGTGCTTCCCAGCAGCTTCCACATGAAGCTGACCGAACTGACAGACTATATGCTAGGTCAGTCACTATTACTCCCCTTTGACAGGTGAGGAAACTGAGGCCCAGAGAGGTCAAGGGACTCAGCAAAGACACCCAGGAAGCCAGAGTTCAGAACTCAGATTAGAAATCAAGTCACAGACACTCTCCCTCTCCCCCCGACCCCCCACCTTCCCTTGGTCTTACATTCCTCAGGCACGTTCAACCCAGACCTGTACCACCCGACAGCCTGAGCTGCGTAGATGTGAAATCCTTCCTAGGGATAGTGGCATATAGAAGCTCCCAAAGGAATTTTTTGCTAATGGGAGAAGCTTTGGCACTGAGTCTCTGATGTTTGGGGTGGGTGGGCTTTCCCTGGTCCCTTTGAATCACTCCTGGTGGGTGACACTCCCCTGCCCTCCGAGCCGGGCTGGGCAGAGCAAAGTGAGGGAATAAGCGTGTGTGAGGCTGGTGGCTCCAGTGAGGGACATGCAAAGGCTTCACTTACCTCCTGCTCCTGGGTGTCTCCCTCCGGGCCCTGGACCGCAGCCTTGAAGGTTTCGTTCCGCTTCTCAATTTGGTCAATGGCTGCTTGGCAGGCCTGAGGGGGCACGGGAGGTGGTTGGGTGGGGGGACAGGGAGGGCTTGCTCATCTGTCCATCCATCCACACCGCCAACAGACATTGCTGAAAGCCTACTGGGTGCCAGGCACTGGATTCTCAGCACACACTGGCTGACTCAAGGGAAGAGAGACTGTTAGCCCCAGGTGACAGATGTGAAAACTGAGGACATTAAGTGACTTGCCCAAGGCCACCCAGGTAGGCAGGGAAAGGCAGCAAGATTTGAACCCAGATCTGATTTCAAACTACCACAGACCGACTCCTGAAGAAGCACAGGGAGCAGCTGGGCATGCGCCCGCGCACGCGCGCGCGCGCGCGCACACACACACACACACACACACACACACACACACCTGCCCCCCCACCATGAACATGTACACGCACACCCCACCCTCCCCCTCAGCCTGGGTGGGTAGTGTGGGGTCAGAATCCTAGGGGCCCCGGATCGTTCTGATACCTGCATCCAGGAAATCATTTCCTCCTGGGACCTGCTCGGAAAGTGAACACGGTGTTGAGAGGAGCCCCTCCCAGTTTTCCCGCCGGGCCCATCCCCCCACCCCCTCCCCGCCTACCGCGCTTGTAGCTCCAAGGTGCGCTGCTTCCCGGACACCAGGAAGGAGTGGGGGAACTCCGCATCGGTCAGCTCCCGCACCTGCTCGGCATTGGGAGAGAGAGGATTCGCTCAGGTTTGTCAGCCCCTGCCCCCCAGACACCGCGGCGTGGATGGAGGCGGATTGTGCCCAAGGGACGATTCAAAATCGAGGGTCGGGCATCGCAACCTTGTCCAAGGCCTCCCTACACCCGCGGAACCAAGCAAAGGCACCCGCAGCCAGGCTGCACTCTGAGAACACGGGGTGTCAGGGCTCCTGGAATTTTAGCAGCGGCTAAGTTGGCCCAGTGTGAGGTAGGAGTGACAGTTCCTCACAAAGGACTCGCCAGAAACGCAAATTGGGTCATAAATTGGGTTTGGGGACACAGCTTTTTCAAGAGCAAACCTAAAGCCTAGAACAAGACCCTCTACCCCACACAGTGAAGGAAGACATTGGTTGCCCAATGCATAGAACCCAACAGACCCCCCACTTCTACTGCCTTTCCCTGTCCCCTTGTCCCAGAACCCCACAGGTCCAAGGTCATTGTGAAGGCTGCCAGTCAGACAGCGCTGACTATGTCCCGGCCACTGAGCTCAGGGCTTCTCCACACCTGTTCCCTTTTTATTCGCACAACTGCTGAACCCACTGATCCACCCTAGCACTTAGCCTCTACACGCCTCTCGAGGACAGCGACAGGCAGCGAGAGTCTTGCATAGCTGAATCTGGTCAGGCCTCTAGGCTCTCTGCCAGTTTACAGGAAATATGGGGGACCGCGGGACACGTTGATGACACCACAGGGGTGCAGTCGGCAAAATCCAGACTGCGCAAAACGCTCCCAGGGAAGGAGCTGGTTTCTTCAATTAACAAAGGAGAGAAAAGAGGAAAGGGATGTGTAATGGATTAGAAGTGATGTAAGAAACATATCACAAACGATTCAAACAGATCGGCTGTGAGAAGACATTTATGAGACAGTCAAGGGAAACCAAAGGATCTTAATATTATTAAATAATTATTATTCATTTGCCAGATGTGATAACAGTACCGTTGTCACCTTTTATGGCAAAAAAAAAAAAAAAAAGACAGTCCTTTCTCTTTCAGACACGTACTGTGCTTATAGGTGAAATGATTATGCATCTGAGATTTGCTCTTAAATAATCCAGTGGAAAGCGGATTAGGAAGGAGACTCCTGAGGAAACAAGGCTGGTTTGGGGTTGACAACTGTGGAAACCGGGTGATGAGCGTACAGGGGTTCATTGTACTACTTTCTTGGCTCAAAAATGCCTGTAATAGGAACTCCCAGAGTCTTACAAGCCACTCCCAGAGTCTTACAAGCACAGACCTCTTCCAAGGCAGTGTGGAGAGAGAGAGTCACAAAGGGAAACTAAGACATAGACAGGAGCCCTAGTGTGGCAGAACTTTGTTGTTCCACTGACACTTGAGACTCTCTGCTGGCTCCCTGCCATGTGGTGACCAGGCTTTTGCCCACTTTCAGGGTGGCCCGCCGCATCCCGGAGAACAGTGACCCTGGGTACATCCTGCCCCACGTTAGGTCTCCTTCACCTTCAGGCCCACAGAATCAGTCTGTTCCCTCTAGGAGGGGCCTGATGTGGTTTGGACTCAAACTCTTGGCAATGGGGAGGCTCCGAGGGTTTATACCTGGAGCAGCGGTTGGAGAGGTGTCGGAGAAAGCCCCTCCCGCAGCTGTGTGCAAGGGGACGAGGGGCCGGCCTACACCTGGGAAGAGAGAACGTTTCTCCCTGGGGGACAATATCGGGAAATCGGGCAAGACTCCATGACTAATGGAGAGAGAGGGGAGAGGGGGAAAAAAAGAGAAATCTAAGGTTTGGGATCCAGAGCTAAAAAGAAATATGATGCTTTTAGTAGAAAAAGGGGAACCGAGGGGAGCTCCTGGCCTGAGACTCCAGGATCCCCTCTGCAGAGGGGCAGGATGGAAGCTTCTGGAAGCCAGTTCCCAGGCTCTGCTGTGTCCAGTGTCAACCACTCCCCAGGTCTGGGCCGGTTCAGGCCCCTGCTAACCCCTACGGTGCCTTTGTGCTAATTAGAAAAAGACACCCCTTCTTCAAAACGCTTTACTGACATCTGTTGGCAAACTGGCATAATGTTGAGGTTTTGTTGGAACAAGTCGCTTGACTGCCATCTGCCGGACAATAAGAATTGTAACTAAAGGGGCACCAGAGTGGCTCGGTCAGTTGAGCCCCAGACTCTCGATTTCGGCTCAGGTTATGATCTTGAGGTTTGTGAGATGGAGCTCTGCGCTGGCAGCGTTTGGCCTGCTTAGGATTTTCTCTCTCTCTCCCTCTATCTCTGTCACCCCCCCCCCCATCTCTCTCTCAAAAATAAATAAATAAAAACTTAGAAGTAAGAACTGTAAATAGACAATCCAGATGAGATTTGCTCATCTTAGGGGAGGCATGCTGGTGCAGTGCCCAACCTGCACAGTTGTACATGGAGACTCTGGGTATGTGTGTGCCTTTATCCCTTCCTTCTCCCCAGGCTGGCCTCGTGCAGGACAGCACAACATTAGGACCAACTCAGACCTTGGGGAGAATCAGCTGGTGAGAACTAGGCCTCCCCAATATCCAGAAGGGAGGAGGCGAGGGGGTCATAGACTGGTGGGAACCATCATGGTGATCAAAGGCCAGAACTGCCTTAGACTTCAGACTCAGAAAATGGTTCCTGCACAGAAGTGGACAGGCGGATAGCTCTGTGCCCGCCCTGCCTGAACCATTCAAGAGAAGGTGCTGTGTGGCCAATGGAACATCAGACACGCTGTGCAGGGAACGTACTCGGTGGGACTGGTAGGCACCAGGAACCCGGCACATACTGACCCCTCAACACATTCTCTAAGGGTCTGATGCTGTCAGTCCTCTCTCCGTGTATATTCTCTTTATGACTCTGTTTTGGCCTCTCTATTTCTTGGCTTTTCTCTCTGTCAATCTCTGCCTCTCTTTTTCTATGCCTGGGTCTCTGCCAGCCCTGAGACAAGGCCGCCTGTCTCCACTTCTGTCTTGTCTGTTATTCTCCTTAAACATGCCTTTCTCAGTCTCCCTCACCAAGGCTCCCAGACATACAAGCCTGCACACACACCCCGGCCTCTGGGACATTCTGAAGACTGAGGAAGGGAAGCTGGATGTCCCAGGGTGAGGGGCTGCATTCATAAAAGACCTCAGTCAACTCAGGCACAGGGAGTGCGCTGGAATGCCCACAGGCTGCCCAGGTCCCTCTACTGGCTTTCATTACCCTCTTAGGCTGTACTCATTTCCAGGCCCCTTGACTGGGCCCCAAATGCCAGGCAAGCCTAGTCGGGAGCAAGGGCAAGGCCCTCCTGCTGAGGGCTCTCTGAGGCCCAGGGGTTCTCCAGAGGACGGAGGGTCCTGGCTCAACTCCTACCTGAACCTCCCTCCTAGGACAGGTCCTGGGAGAGGACAGGGAGGTGGTGATAGGGCTAAGAGATGGAGAAATGGAAGGGTACCAGGACAGGCCGGACCTGACCTCTGCTTCTCCCAGCCCCAGCCCTCAGGGCACTCCGGGACTCAGGAGTGATCAGAGAGGAGTTGTCAAGAAGGTTCCCCCCCACTTACTCCACTATGCCTGCGATTCAGCGTAAGTTTGCCCCTCTGAGTTGAAGCCTTAACAGGAGGCAGTCCAGTACGGTGATTAGGTACAGGGGCTCTGGCCGCGGCTATACCTGGTTTGATCGCTCAGACCAGGATTTGCTGTGTGACCCCCAAGCAAAATATAACCTTTCTGGGCCTTGGTTTTCTTTTCAAAGGCTTTTAATTTTTTTTTAGAGCAGTGGTAGGTTCACAGCAAAATTGAGAGAAAGATACAGAGATTTCCCGTATACCCCCTGCGCCCCCACACACAGAGCCCCTCCATTATCAACACCCCCACCAGAGCGGCACATGTGTTAGAACTGATGAACCTACGTTGACACAGCACTGTCACCCAAAGCCCATAGTTTCCATTAGGATTTACTCTTGGTGTAGTCCCTTCTGTGGGTTTGGACAAATATGTAGTGGCATGTATCATATTGTATCATACAAAGTAGTTTTTCACTGCCCTTAAAATCCTCTGTGCTCCACCTACTTATCCTTTCCTTTCCACCCCTGGAAACCACTGATCTTTTGTCTTTTCCAGAATGTCACGTAGCCTTTTTTTTTTTTTTAATTTTTTTTTTTTTAATTTTTTTTTCAACGTTTTTATTTTATTTTTGGGACAGAGAGAGACAGAGCATGAACGGGCGAGGGGCAGAGAGAGGGGGAGACACAAGAGTCGGAAGCAGGCTCCAGGCTCCGAGCCATCAGCCCAGAGCCCGACGCAGGGCTCGAACTCACTGACCGCGAGATCGTGACCTGGCTGAAGTCGGACGTTTAACCGACTGCGCCACCCAGGCGCCCCTCACGTAGCCTTTTCAAACTGGCTTCTTTCACTTGGCAAAATGCATTTCAGCTTCTTGCACGTCTTTTCATGGCCTGAGAGCTTATTTCTTTTTATCACTGAATAATATTCCATTGTCTAGATGGACCATGGTTTATTCCTTAATTTTTTTTAAATGGGATTAACTACAGATATACTCACATGCAGTCTCGTACGTAGTTAATTCATTGGTAGGGATTCACCGAAAACGATCTAAAGGTCCCTCAGCGGTGGGTTGGCTGAACCAACAAATTCCAGTACTTTCCACACACTGGGATACTCTGTGGCTACACGGAGGGTAGGAAGCTGGTATCTTACTCACGTGCAGCAATCACCAGAGTTAGCAGTTAGTTAAAAAAGCAAAGTACAGGGGATGCCTGGGTGGCTCAGTCGGTTGAGCGTCCGACTTCGGCTCAGGTCAAGATCTCTCGGTCAGTGAGTTCGAGCCCCGCGTCGGGCTCTGTGCCGACAGCTCAGAGCCCGGAGTCTGCTTTGGATTCTGTCTCCCTCTCTCTCTGCCCCTGCCCCTCCCCTGCTCATGCTCCGTTCTCTCTGTCTCTTAAAAATGAACAAATGTTAAAAAAAAAAAAAAAGCGAAGTGCAGGATGGTGTCTATGAAAAACAGTTTCACTGGTTATGCGAAACAAAAGTGAAAAAGCAGTAATAAACATGTTATTAGTTTGTGTAGGTAACAACTGCCTCTGGGAGGCCTCATAAGAAGCAAAGGCTATCTAGGGGCGCCTGGGCGGCTCAGTCGGTTAAGCGTCCGACTCTTGATTTCGGCTCGGGTCATGATCTCACGGTTCCAGAGATAGAGCCCTGTGTCAGGCTGTGTGCTGACAGCATACAGCCTGCTTAGGATTCTCTCTCCCTCTGTCTCCCCCTCCCCCACTCGTGCCCACACACACTCTCCCTCTCCCAATAAATAAACATTAAAACATTTTTATATAAAATTTTTAGATAAAAAAAAGAAGGAAAGACTGTCTCTAGGAAGGGGGACTAGAGGATGGAGTGGGGAGGAGACTTTTCACTGTATATATTTTTTATATTTGATTTTGGAATATGTATTATCTTTTTAAAAAAAATTTTTTTAATGTTTATTTTATTGTTGAGAGAAAGAGACAGCATGAGTAGGGGAGGGGCAGAGAGAGGGAGGCACAGAATCTGAAGCAGGCTCCAGGCTCTGACCTGTCAGCATAGAGCCCGACACGGGGCTCGAACTCACGAGCTGTGAGATCACGACCTGAGCTGAAATCGGACACTCAACTGAGTGAGCCACCCAGATACCCCTGTATTATCTTTAAAAAAAAAAAAATTTTTTAACGATCTTTTTTTTTTTTTTTTTTTTTGAGATGGGGGGAGGAGCAGAGGGAAAGGGAGAGCGAAAAGCTCAAGCAGGCTCCATGCCCAGCGCTGAGCCCGACACGGAGTCCGGCACTTAACCAACTGAGCCACCCGGGGGCCCCTGGAATGTGTGTCATCTATATTTTTAAGTAACAAAAGTGTGATTTTTAAAAGGAAAAATCAAAATTGCAAGGGAAAATAACAGTCCCTACACTGCAGGGATCCCGGGAGAATCTGATGGGATGATGCAGCGCCCAATCCATGGGGCCATGTTATGGGCTGCCCTCCTCGCTCATTTGTGGCCACCTCTGGATGGGGACATGACACGATCCAGCAGCTGAGCTGACAGTGTAGACCCTTACAATTCCAAATCTGGCCTGCGGACGTGCAGCAGAAGCATCACCCGGGGGTGATGCCGAATCTTGGGCTCCGCCCCGGACCTACTAAATCCGGACCTGCATTTTAACAACACTCCCAGGGGACTCATGCATGTATTAAAGTTTTCAAAGCACTGTTGTAGAGGGTAGGGAAAGCAGAGCGAGGCCAGGACGGGGTGGGGGGCACTGCCCCAAAGAGTGGGCCAGGCCTACGGGAGCCCACAGGGGAGACCTCCAACCCCAAACTTTCCCACCTCCACGGTGGCCCAGGACCTACCAGATTAGGGTTCCTGGGTTGAGAACGCAGCGTGGTCCCTCCTGCTACTCCCCATACTCAATCCACCTCTAGGATGAAGCCTGACGGTGGTTGGGGTGCCTCTCACTCACCTTCATCCCGGCCACGTCGATGCGGGTCCTCACCTGGAAGTGGGCGCCCACCTGGATGACCTTGGGCACACAGTACAGCAGCATGTTGTTGAACTGCAGGAGAAACAAACGGTGAGCGCGTGCGCAGTGGCGGGGCAGGAAGGGTGGTAGGGCGGGGCTTCCCTGGCGGTGGGCGGGGCACCACTGTGTCTCCCTCTCCTCTCGCCACACTCTGGGCTACTCACGGGAGTCACAGGTGTGATGATGAAGGGGTGGTCTGGCCCCTAATCCACCTAGGACTGTCACTGAAGGGCCGCCATATCTGTGGGCATCAAACTCACAAGGACTTTCTAATGGGGGCTCAGGGTGGCGAGGGCTCCCTCCTCCAGACCTCCGGGCAGGACCAGTTTCCAGATTTCCAGGAGACCCCCTGGCTTCTTCAGTGCAAATCTGGGCAGTTCTTAACAGTAACCTAATTCCTTCCTGCTATGCATTCCCTAGAGCACAGATTAACACCTCAGAGTTGGGAGCCAAACAGTCTGGGTTCAAAATCTGACTCTGTTGCTTCCCAGGGCCTGTCTGGGAAACCCCTCAGTCAGAAATCCCTGAGGCCTAGAGGCAGCAAGGGACCTGTCCCAAATCACCTGGATGCCAAATCAGGGAAGGACAGAGAGGCGGGCTCTTCCCTGTTTCTCCTGAGGTGCCAGGTAGACACCAGGCAGGCAGGACCTGGGGCAGTGTGGCCCTCGGACTTCCCTCCCCATGCGGGATGGGCCCCCCAGCATCCCCTACCAAGAAAAGGTAGCGCTCCATGGGGTCGCTGCGGCGAAAGGAGATCTTGAGGACAGGGCCTTCACGGAGCAACGTGTTGGAGGGGTCTACTATGTCGTCCTCGAGGCCCAGGCGCTGGTACACTTCCCACAGGTCCTGTAGCCGCTCCTGGGACAGGGGGTGCACCCTCAGCCAAAGCCGGGCAGGGCCCACCTGCTTCTGGAAGGTTTGCCTTGTGTGGACAGGGACGGGATGGGAAGGGGAGGACAGCAGCGGGCCAGGTGTCATGGGGTAGGATCAGGGGATGAGCAGATAGAGACCTGGGTGGGCTGGGGGAGGCTGAGAGCTGCAGGGAGGAGGTACAGGGCCCCCGCGGAGGCCTGCGGTACAGGGCCCCACGCCCACCCCCGCCCAAGAGGGCCGGCAGCTCACCATCTCAGTGATGGCTGAGTTGGAGTGCTGAGCGGCTGAGAAGATCATGTCGAGCGCTTCTGAAGGGGGATGCAGGGCCAGCATTATCTCCTGAAAATCTGGGGCTGGGGGCTGAGGCAGGAAGTCCTTGAGGCTTACCAAAGTGGCCTAGGGGGGCTGCCATGAGTAACCATAGGAGCAGCCTTGACTGTGTAGCCTGGCACATGAGATGTTTGGATCATGGGGGCCATTTCCCACCGAGAGTAGAGAGAGTGGACGCCACTGAAGACAGGGCTTAGGCGTCTGTGACTCTCATTGCTGGCCAAACCAAGCCAGACCCAGAGGGTGCTTTGGAAAGACCATGGGTTTTGGCATAATACAGGCATAGCTTCAGATGCCACCCCCTGGGGGCGCCTGGGTGACTCAGTCGGTTGAGCGTCCAACTTTGGCTCAGGTCATGATCTCACGGTTTGTGGGTTTGGGCCCCGTGTTGGGCTCTGTGCTGATGGCTTGGAGCCTGGAGCCTGCTTTGGATTCTGTGTCTTGCTCTCTCTCTCTGCCCCACCCCTGCTTGTGCTCTTTCTCTCTCTGTCTCAAAAATAAATAAAAAACATTAAAAAATTAAAAAAAAAAATGCCACCCCTGCCCCTTTCTGGCTGTGTGACCTTGGGCAAGTCACTGGATCTCTCTTGGCCTGATGTCTACCAAAAAAAGGTTAGTGGTAGAGATAGTGTCTAAGAAGTGCCTGATAGCTGATAGTCATTCCAAGCATGTTAGCAGGTGTTCAATAAATAAATGGGAGTCGCTCAGGCCTCCCCAGCTCCCTGGATTTCTGGGGGGGAGGGGTGTCCTCACTCTGAGCATCTGCCCGGTCTGGGGCTTGGGCTGGCAGCTTCTGGATGTATTCCTTGAGCAGCAGCTCGTAGCGTGGGATTCTCTGCACAGGTTCCAGCATGTGGTGCTGCAGAGTGAGGCTGCCGGAGGCCTCGCTGCTCTTGGGGAAGAGATGGGGAGAGGAAGATTGGAGGCGAGAACGGAGGAGGGGGGGGGCAGGCTGCCCCAAGGGCCACGGGCATGGGCAGGGCAGGCTGATGCCGGAGCATGTGCACACAGCTGAGCCTGGAGGTGGCCAGAGTCACTCAGGGAGACTGAGCCCGTGCACACTGGGGGTGGCAATGCAGGCTCTGTCCCGCCCCTCACCCAACCTCACCTGGATGCGGGTGATCACCTCCTGGAAGGGTGCAGACTTGTCAGTCCAGGTGGCCAGAAGCTCGGCGGCTCGCTCAAAGTTCTTGACATACTCACTGTACATCTTCAGGAACGGGGCCAGTTTCTGGATCACGTCGCCGATGCGGGGGGTGGCTGTCCTGCAAGAGGGCCACCTAGGTACTGCCTTCAGCCTGAGGACCTCCTCTCTTGACTTCAGGCAGGGTCAGGTTAGGCCAGGCTCTCTGAACTCCCCATAACAGTCTTTCCCCTGCACCTCTGGGTGTAGGCATTCGCCCAAATGTGTACGGTCCAACCTCCCTTAGACCTTGAGCCCTGGAGGGCAGATGCTATTCTCTTCCACCCCAAAGACCCAGCGTAGTGTTGGGCCCACAACACGTATCCAGTAACCACTCAAGGCCCCCAACGTGACAGCAGCGAGGGCCACGTGCTAAGCACTGCTCAAAACATGCCACATGTCTCATCTCATTTAACTCTGCAAGAGATGGTCACTGGTCCATCTTAGAGATGAGGAAATTGAGGCTCAGGAGATAAGAACGGATCCAGGGTCATCCTGTGGTAAGGCCCGAAGGTCAGCCCAGGGACCGTTACAGCAGAGCAGTGAGGGGCCGCGATCTGGAGCTGGCCTCCCTGAGTTTGATTCCTAACCGTTCCATTTACTTTAGCTGTGTGTTCTTGGACAGGCCACCTACCCTCACTGTGCCTTCCTTTTCCCACTGGAAAAAAATGGGAATGATGCTAGGCATAGGGTTGTCTTTAAAAACAAAAAAACCCCACAGGGGCTCCTGGGTGGCTCAGTAGGTTAAGCGTCTGACTTCGGCTCAGGTCATAATCTCGCGGTTTGTGGATTTGGGCCCCGCATCAGGCCCTGTGCTGACAGCTCAGAGCCTGGAGCCTGCTTCGGATTCTAGGTCTCTCTCTCTCTCTCTCTCTCTCTCAAAAATAAAATAAACATTAAAAAAAAATAAAAAAAACCACACACAAACCAACATTTTACTGTGAAAAAAAAAAAAAAAAAAAAAAAAACGTCAAGCAACCATAAACTAAAAAGAACATAATAATGAACCCCTATGTATCCATCACTGGATTTAACAGTTACGGACATTCCTCTCTGTTGAAGAATTTTATTTTTAAAAAAAATTTTTTTTAAACGTTTTATTTATTTTTGAGACAGAGAGAGACAGAGCATGAACGGGGCAGGGGCAGAGAGAGAGGGAGACACAGAATCGGAAGCAGGCTCCAGGCTCTGAGCCATCAGCCCAGAGCCCGACGCGGGGCTCGAACTCGAGGACCGCGAGATCGTGACCTGAGCTGAGGTCGGACGCTTAACCGACTGAGCCACCCAGGTGCCCCTCTGCTGAAGAATTTTAAAAGACATGCCGGACGTCATGGCATTGCTTCGGCAAAATGTATACAGCGAGTAATTTCATCACCAAACGCTACAGTGGTCACCTCTGAAAACGAAGACAGTTTCTTGCGTAACCATGATCACGTAGCGGGCTGATTTGCAAATTAGAGGAGTGATAGTAACATTAATAGGTGTGAAGCCCAGGGCCGGGCATGTAGGAAGCCCTCAGTCAGCGAGGGCTATTTCCACTGCCTCCTAAGTCACTCAGCCTAGCAAGGACCTGATCTATCCCCTTCCCCAGAACACACACACACACACACACATACACACACACACAGCCCCTCAGCACTCATCTGTCCAAGCCCCTTACTCTGAGGACAGACACAGACCGAGCCCAGAGGAGGAGACTGCCATGGCCACGCAGCAAGGCCTCGCAGCAATGCACCCTGACCTGGCTGGGGCAGCGGTCAGGGGGCCTCAGGGCTCCGTGGGGGACCTCACCAGTCGTCCAGCCGCCACTGTAGCTCCGGGAGGAAGAACTGCGCATGGAACTGGTAGATGGAGGAGATGTTGGAGAAGATGAGCCTCACCACGTCCTCGGGGAAGGCCTTGCTGCTGCGGGCCTCCCTCAGCAGCTCCTGGAAGAACACCTGGAACGGCCACTGCGGTCACTGGGCCTGTGGCAGAGAAGAGCCACCCACACAGCAGCCCAGGGGGAGACAAGCACAGCCCAGGGGCTTTAGCCCCCCCCCCCCCCCCCCCCCCCCCGCCTAGGTTACTGAATGCTTTCACCTCTTCAGTCTCCCATCATCCTCGAAACAACCTCAGGAAGAGATAGGGAGGGTTGTATTCTGGCCATTTTACAGATGGGCAAATGAAGGCCTCCAGACTCAGACACACTTGGTCAGAGAGGCTGGCAGCTGGTGAGTGTCAGAGATGGGTCCATCTTGCATCTGTCAAGGTCTTGAACTTCGCCACGCTAAAGATCCTGCTCCTGGGGCGCCTGGGTAGCTCAGTCAGTCAGTCGAGCATCTGACTCTTGACTTCAGCTGAGGTCACGGTCTCACGGTTCGTGAGCTTGAGCCCCACATCCGGCTCTGCGCTGATAGCACGGAGCCTGCCTGGGATCCTTTCTCCTCCCCCCTCTTTCTACCCCTCCCCCCCTTGCCCTCTATCTCTCTCAAAATAAGTTAAAAAAAAAAAAAAAAAGATCCTCCTCCTGATTTCCAAATATTTAACCCTGTTAAGAAAGGGTGAAGGGGGGCGCCTGGGTGGCTCAGTCGGTTAAGCGTCCGACTTCGGCTCAGGTCACGATCTCACAGTTGGTGAGTTCGAGCCCCGCGTCGGGCTCTGTGCTGACCGCTCAGAGCCTGGAGCCTGCTTCACATTCCGTGTCTCCCTCTCTCTCTCTGCCCCTTCCCTGCTCATGCTGTGTCTCTCTCCGTCTCAAAAATAAATAAACATTAAAAAAAAAAAAAAAAAAAAAAAAAGAAAGGGTGAAGGGATAATAACGGTGAGGGTGTCGAGCATTGGGGTGACAGATGAGGCATGGGGACTGGAAGGATGTGTGCACTCTGCTACACGTGAGGCCAGCCCCAGCGCTGGGGGTGAAATGGCAAGTGGCATTAATGCTACTTCCTGACTTCTGCCCTAACTTCGGCCAACGGGGACTGAACGCCCTAGAATCAAATCCCAGGCCCTACCTCTCAGCTCTGGTGAGGTGCACAGAAGGCAGAGCGGGGGCGGGGTGAGGAGACCTGGGTGCTGGAGCTCAGGGCAGGATGAGGTGGTATTCTGGCCACTGACCTGGTCTAGCAGATGGAGGCGTGCCACATAGGCCTTCTCTGTCTCCAGTAGTTCCTGGACGATTCTCTTTTCCTCTGGCATCTGTGGGGGAGGGGAGGCCGGGGGGGGGAGGTTTGAACAGGAGGAGAAGGAGAGACACAGTTCTTGGTTTCCTCTGTTGGGGACCCCAACGTAGTCTCCAAAGATGCCCCAGTGAGCGCCCACCTCCCGACACTCATGGCCTCCCACAATGCATCTGGGCCGGCGCTGGGGTCGCTTTAACAAAGGATGGGGCAGGAGTGAGGTTGTGCCAATTCTGGGTCTAAGGCTTAAGAGGCCTGGAAGCTTCTTGGGAGCCATGAACCACCACTTCTGGAGGTCTGGCTGATAGAGAGGCCACGTTGAGGCCCAGAGACTACATAGAGAGAGCCAAAGGCCCAGCAATGCCAGCACCGCAGCTGAATCCAGCCTTCCACTGTCCCTGCCCAGGCACCAGGCTTGAGAGTTGAGCTACCTTGGGCATTCCAGCCCCGGCCACCATCAGACCACAGCCACGTGAGAGACCCTCTTATGGACTGAATTGTGCTCCCCTCCCTAAATCCATATGTTGAAGCCATAACTGCTAATATGACTGTATTTGGAGATAAGGCCTTTGAGGAGATAATCATGGTTAAATAAAGTCATAAGGGTGAGGTCCTAATCCAATTGGATTAGGTGTCCTTATAAGAGGAGGGACAGACACTAGGAGACTATGTGCATGAGGACACAGTGAGAAGATGGCCATCTATAAGCCAAGGCGAGAGGCTTTGCCAGAAACCAACCCTGCCAGCACCTTGGTTTGGGACTTCCGGTCTCCAGAATCGCAAGGAAATATATTTCTGTTAAGTCACCCAGTCTGTGGTATTTTGTCGGCCCAACCTGACTAAGACAAACCCCAAGTGAGACCAATAGAAAAACCATCCATACGTTCTGGTCAATCCACAAAACTGTGAGAAATAATAAATCGTATTCGGCCACCACATTTTGGGGTGCTTGTTACGCAGCAACTGGTAACCGCAACATACTACTGTGATCGCCATTCCTATTTTATAAAGGAGGAAACAGGCACAAAGAAGCTACAGTGCTTTGCCCAAGGTCACACAGGAAGCAGAAGAGCTGGGGTGTGATCACTGGCAGTCTGGCTCCCGGGGGACACAGTACCACGCAGCCTAGCCCTTGAACTCCACAGACAAGGAAGCTGAAATGCAGAAAAGGGAGGTGACCTGTCCAGGATCAGTCTAAGGGTAGGATCAGCACTAATCTCTATCTCTAGTTTGGGATTATTGCCTCTTGTGGTGGGTAAACTGAGGCCACTCCAGGGAAGGATGCCAGGTTCACAGAAGCTGTGTGGCCTTGGACAAGTCTTTAAGCTGTCTGAGTTTTATGGGGTTATTTGTTTTTTTCTTTTAGAGACAGAGTTGGGGGGGGGGGTAGAGAGAGAGAGAATCTTAAGCAGGTTCTACTATGCTCAGCTTGGAGCCCGATGCAGGGCTCGATCCCACGACGCTGGGACATGACCTGAGCCAAAGTCAAGAATTGGATGCTCATCTGACTGAGCCACCCAGGCACCCCTAAGCCACCTGAGTTTCAATGTCTTTGCCTAAAAAACTCCTACGGTGAAGGGAATGTGAAACAATGGAACAATGGGGTGAACTGTAGGCATGTAATCAAAGGCTGTTAAGGGAGTAGAATCTAGCTTTCAACTGATTTCTGGTGACATAAGACGCCTGCTTGGAGAAGTGCTGGTTTGGGCTGGGAGAGAATTTGCAGGGAGGTCCGTGGAGGGGTCCCCCAGCTCCCCACATCCGCTCCAGCCCTCAGGCACCTGCGTCCCTGGCCCAGGGTGGATCTCGGGCTGGCAAGATTTCCTCCAGGCTCCACTGGACAGCTTGTTCTTCAGGGAGTTCAGGTACCTCCTGCTGACTGTCCTGGGCTCAGACCCCAGGCTCTCCCCAACGTGGGACTCCTTCCATGGTTCTGCAGACGGGGTAAGGCTGTACCCGGGGAGGTGACGTTCAGCCTCCAGTTTGGAGACTTTGATTGCTGCTCCTGGAGTCCTGAAATGAACAGAACAGATCTGAGAGTTTCCTGTCTGCAAAGTAGGAAGAAGACTAGCACTTCCCTGGTCAGGGATTTAGGAGTGATCAATGCACATCACAGGTGTGAAGAGGCCCCTGAGTGCCTGGCACTCAGGAGGAGTTTGCTAAGTAAAACATCCACTTCCTTTCCACCGTCTTCTTGGAGGGAACTCCAGTTTACAAAATGAGTCAGCGTAGACTCGTTTTGTTTTCTGGGAAACTACATACTTCCCTGTTTAAAATGCCAGGAGGAACCCCTCTTTCTGCATATAGTGTTTTTTAGGTGGCCACAGGTCACCCTCACTTGTACACCTCGTGTCTGTTTTAATGTTAAGTCTCTGCAGCAGGAAAGGCCCTAAAATCTTAGGAGAGAAGGAGGGAGCCATGGAACACTCTAAGGGGAGGGCAGGACTGCTAAAGCTGGGACTTTGCAATGGGAGCCGTGCCTTCCACACCTCTAGTGGGTGGGTGGAGGGTGGGGGGAAGCCAGTCTGGCAGCAATTCCCTGTTCCTCCCGGGATGGGCCTTTGAAGGGTATCTTTGAGTGCAGGGTCTACAGGCCAGCTAAAGTATTTAGTAACCTTCACTGAGTTATAGCCCACGGTTTGGGTTGTGCTCATTCCCTTTAGTATGGAAAGGCTTGCGATGAGACAGCTAGTCTGGGCAATGGAGGACCGGACAGGTACAAAATCTCCAAAACTCTGAGACAGGTTTTCATTACTCCAGCTTTGCAGCTAAGGAAACTGAGGTACAGAGAGTAACTTGCAGCACAAGTAACTTGCAGCGAGGGGGTGGCAAAGGTGGAGTTCAGATCAGGCATCTGATCCCTAAACTGCCCCTCCCCATCTGGGTCGAGAAGAAACAGGTCCAGCGGGTCAACATGTCTGCCCCAAGTCACTCAGCTAGCTGGTGGCAGAGAGGATTGGAACCCGGTCCCCAGTGGCTCCTCATGGGCTCCTCCACCCTTCTCTGGCACCTCAGGGCCTGGTTCCTCAAGCGGAAACAGCTGGGCCTCAGGCTTTCTGTTCTACATTTGGTTTCAGCTTTTTCATTTCCCTTGCATTTCAGCACTTGCATTTCCCTCCAAGTGCGCCAGGCCAGCTTCTGTTTCCTCTTCCCCCCCTCAGTTTCAGATCAGCTAAGGGGCTGGAAGACCTCACAAGAAAGCCAAAGCCAAGGCTGCTGGCACAGGGCCTCTCACATGATAAGAGGTGACTCTCACCCTGCAGACAAGGCCTCCTCTGACCCCATTCTGGTCTGAGAGCTGCCTCCTCTTGCCTGGTGTGGCCTGGGCACAACACACCTGCTGAGGGTCTCCACTGAGCGTGCCCGGCATGTTGAGGGAGGTGGTGCTCTCTCCCCACACAGAAGGGAGCAGGGGGTGGGGGTGGGGGTCCAGGAAGGTGGTGCCTGGAGCTGTCCTTGGTGCTGAACAGAACGTGCTTGGCAAAGGACTCTGGGAGAGTCAGGGTAAGGTCCCTGGCTCAGGAAGCTGAATTGCCCTCCTAGGTCCACATCTATGCCACATCCACCTTGAAGGCCACAGAAGTCTTCGTCTGCTCTGAGTGCCGTCAGCACTCAGAATCTAGGCTTCACTCAGGATATCTATTGTCTATGACTTGGCATCATAGTAATTTCATGAGCTTGGCATCCAACGACGAAAATCATCCCAGCAGGGATCAGTCTTTCGGCTCCCGTGTCTGCTACAGTTCCTGTGTGATGCTGTGTTGTACCAACCACAGCCCCTTCAGGACTGAGGAGCTCTTCTCCCCAGTTGTTGGTGGTATGGTGGCCGACTGCGAATTGCCCTCCCTAGAAGACAACTGCCTCATCTCAGGTCAAGTCCACATCCAATGACTAGCCCATGTGGAGGTATAAAGACCCATCCCTTTGCCTCACTTAAAACGACTTGAGGGACATCTCAGCTTCAGAGCAACTTGGAACAGCCTGAGGCCTCTATTTCAAGTGCACACAGTTCAACTTCTCCCTATGCTGTATCCCTCGCCCCAACAGGTGTTGTTCCCAAAACTATCCCCAGAAGCAAATTTCTATCTTAGAGTCTATTTCCAGAGGGACCTAAAACAATCCCTCGCACAGTCCTGGGCTTAAGGATTGCCGGCAGAGTAGACTAATGTCACACACAGACACACTCACAGACACACACACCATCACCACCACCGCTGCCAGGGCCTCCAATGACCTCCACACATCTGGCCCAGTTTTTTTTTTTTTTTTTCCCTTCAAATGGAAGCCCCTACCCACGAACTTAAAGCTTTTTAAGCCCGCTCGCCTCTCTGTGCACCCATTGTCTCATCTATAAGATGGGAATAGAAACAGAACTACTCTCAGGAGGCTGTTAGATAATTAAATGAATTAAGTAACAAAAATCACATAGAAAAATGCCCCAAAGGTAGGCTGATGATACATCCTGGTTTGCCTGATACAGGCTCAGCTTTTCCTATTGCCCTCTCCCTTCTGCCAAAAAAATTGAATGGCATCCACTTTCAGTTTTAATTGTACCCTGAGTTGAATGATAAATTATATGGTTGTCCTACTTATAAGGAGTAAGTGCTTGATAAGTATTAGCTAGTATTTCCAATGGGTGGAGTCCTGCAGCCCAAACACTGTTTGGTCCGCCCACGCTCGCTCATAACTACACACATCTGGACTCTCCCCAACGTATCAATATACGCACTCTTGGGGCGCCTGGGTGGCTCAGTTGGATAAGCACTCGACTCTTGGTTTCGGCTCAGATCATGATCTCACAGTTCGTGAGATCAAGCCCCGGGTCAGTCTTGGTGCTCACAGCACAGAGCCTGCTTGGGATTCTCTCTGTCTCTCTATTTCTGCCCCTACCCCATTTGCATGCACGTGTGCTCTCCCTCTCTCTCTCTGTCTCAAAATAAGTAAATAAACATTAAAAAATATACACACACACTCTCACTGCTGCCCAGTTCCTAGTGCCCAATGACACTGCCTGATGCTGTGACGAACCCAGGCACTGCCCAGACAGGAGGAGGTGTCCAGGAAGGGCCCAGAGAGAGAACTGCTTGCTGTGAGGCCCCACGGCAGTCCTGGCCCTGATCCTCAGCCTGAAGACTGGCAGAACATGTGCTCCAGGGCCTGGTAGTGGGCAGAGGGGGGCCCAGGGTGGGCAGAGGAGCTAAAGGGAGGCCACCAGTCCACCCTGGCGACCCTTCCCACCCCCCTCCACCCCATACCTGCTGTTCTCAAACACAGTCACCAGACTGGACACAGATGCCAGCTTCTCCTTACTCTCTTGCTCCATTCTGCAGACCTCCAGGGTGGTCCTCAACTACCCCTGAAGCAGAGAAGGTGGCCTCCAACGGCACCCTCAGCCACCCCCACCCGGGGTCACAGATGGGCTAAGGCATCCTGGAATGTGCTCCAGAGGGCTCAGGAGGCCTGCTCCCAGCTTCAGAGTAAGAAGGAGGAAGTGGTCCCAGAGCCACAGCCCCAAAGGGGAAAGGCCCTTGCTTCCTCTAGAGGGAGGAGCCCACTCAGGCCCCGCCCACCCACCCAGGGTCTGACCTTTCACTCCTGTAGACCCCATTCCAGAGGCCACCCCCAGGGGGCAGTGGGGTCCAGAGGTAGTTTCTGGAGCCAGCCCTTGGCTGAGCTTGGCCAACCACACTTTCTCATAAGGCCCAATGGATTTTACTTGGGGCTTTCTCAGCAGCTTCTTTTCTGCATCTGACCTGCTCACTGCTGTGAGGAAACAGCTTTTTTTTTTTTTTTTTTTTAAATTAAAAATAGATCACAAACCTGTTAAGGGCTAGCAGGGAGGGGTACAGTGCTGTTCTCACCTCTCTACTGGGTCTCAGTCTTTTAATGACCGCTGTCTCCACCTCCTTGCCCCAGGGGAGCGTGGCTTCCTCCCTGAAACTCAGATAATAACAGCTAACTCAGGCACTCTTTTTAGTGCTGTACAAGTATTTTCTCATTTAATCCCACAATAGCCTTGTGAGGTAGGTCCTATTACTATCCCTATTGTACAGAAAACAAAGACAAAAACAAAAAACAAACCCTGAGGATCAGAGAGATTAAGTAACTTGCCCAAAGTCACCAGTAAGAACGCAAAAGAAGTCAGATTTCCAGAGCAAAGATGAGTGGCCTACAATTCCAGCAAAGATTTGGTTGAGAACCCGGATGATCGCGTTCTTGCCGTGTCCTCCTCAGACTTCCCTGTCTTAGCATGCTGGGTCGTTTCTGCCTGATGCCTCGTCTACCATCTGGGCTCCCAGCCCTTCCACAACAAATGCCCATCGCCTGCATTCCCCTTCTTCAAGCCTTACTGGCCCTCCAAGCCTCTCCCACCGGGTTCTAGTCTCGCTGGTCCCGAACCAGGGCTCTCCATCAAGACTTGTCTTTGTCTTGGAGTGTGGGGACAGAGCCTCACTCATCTTGATATCTGAAGTGACTGGCACACCTTCACGCTCCAGCACCTGTAAACCCCTGGGGCCTCACACACCCAACTGCTTCACTAGCTCAGAGCAATTTCTTCTAGCAATTTCTTTGGCTCCTTCCTAACTTCGATAACTCTCTTCGCTTTTTGTGTTTACTTTTTATTATGGAGAATTTAGAACACATACAAAAGTAGACAAATATAATGCATTCCCAAAACCCATAACCCAGACCCAACAACCATCATCAACTCATGGCTAATACTGCTTCATCTATGGCCACATTCACTACCCCTTATCATTTTGAAACAAATCCCAGAGGTCAGATGATTGCACCCATAAATATTTTGGTGTGCATCTAAAAGGTAAGGAGATTTTATATACGTATATGTGTGTATGTGTGTGTGTGAGTGTGTGTATATTTTATATATATGAATATATATAAAACATTTATATATATAAATTATATACTCACATATGGTAATATTATTCTACATATGCATACATACATATATATGTTATATACATGTACATGTATATATATATATTATATAAAATAATGTTACTTTTATCATACCCCGAGAGATATTTACTAATAATTCTCCAATATAACCAAATACCTAGTCAACATTCAAAGTGCCAATTCTTCATAAATGTCATCTGCTACAGACTGAATTGTGTCCCCCCCTAAAATTCATCTATTAAGCCTTAGCCCAGCATGTGTCTGTATAGGGGATATAGGGCTTTTAGGAAGTAATTAAGCTTAAATGAGGTCAGAAAAGTAAGGTCCTTATAAGGATTGGTCGCCTGGGGCGCCAGGATGGCTCAGTCACTTGAGCCTGCAGCTCTTGATCTCAGCTCAGGTCATGATCCCAGGATTGTGGGATTGAGTCCGGAGTCGGGTTCCATGCTGAGAATGGAGCCTGCTTGGGATTCTCTCTCTCTCTCTCTCTCTCTCTCTCTCTCTCTCCCTCTGCCCCTCTCCCCAGCTCACTTTCTCTTTCTAAAATAAAATTAAAAAAATTAAAAAAAATAAGGGGTGCCTGGGTGGCTCAGTTGGTTAAGCGTCCGACTTCAGCTCAGGTCATGATCTCACGGTCCGTGAGTTCGAGCCCCGCATCGGACTCTGTGCTGACAGCTTGGAGCCTGGAGCCTGCTTCAGATTCTGTGTCTCCCTCTCTCTCTGTCCCTCCCCCATTCTTGCTCTGTCTCTCTGTCAAAAATAAACATTAAAAGGGGTGCCTGGGTGGCTCAGTTGGTTGGGTGTCCGACTTTAGCTCAGGTCATGATCTCGCGGTCTGTGAGTTCGAGCCCCACGTGGGGCTCTGTGCTGACACCTCAGAGCCTGGAGCCTGCTTGGGATTCTGTGTCTCTTTCTCTCTCTGCCCCTTCCCTGATCGCGTGCGCTCTTTCTCTCTTGCTCTCAAAAATAAATAAACATTAAAAAAAAAGATAAAAAAAATAAACATTAAAAAAAAAACTTGACTGTTTAAAAAAAAAAAAAAAAGGATGGGTGGCCTTAGAAGAAGAATAGGAACAATCTCTTCATACCCACCTCTCCCCCCACCCCACATTCCCTCTGAGGGGAGGCCACGTGGAGATAAGTGGCCAGCTGCAAACCAGGAAAAGAGACCTCATTGGAAAAGGAAACCTGCCAGTGCCTTGATCTGGGATTTCCAACCTCCAGAACTGTGAGAAATAAATTTGTATTGTTTTTAAGCCTCTCTGGCTGGCGTATCTTGTTACGGCAGCCTGCGTAGACTGATCCATCAGCATTTTTTTTTAATTAGAATCCAGGGGGCGCCTGGGTGGCTCAGTCGGTTAAGCGTCCGACTTCGGCTCAGGTCACGATCTTGCGGTCCGTGAGTTCGAGCCCCGCGTCGCACTCTGTGCTGACAGCTCAGAGCCTGGAGCCTGCTTCGGATTCTGTGTCTCCCTCTCTCTCTGACCCTCCCTCATTCATGCTCTGTCTCTCTCTGTCTCAAAAATAAGTAAACGTTAAAAAAAAAATTTTTTTAATTAGAATCCAGGGGCACCTGGCTGGCTCAGTCGGTAGAGCATGTGACTTTTGATCTCAGGGGGCATGAGTTTGAGCCCCGTGTTGGGGGTAGAGATTACTTAAAAAAATAAAAAGAAAAATCAGGATCCAAATAACGTCCACACGTTACAATTATTAACTCTCCACCCACAGGTTTGTTCCGTTCTTTTTGTGTTCCCACACAATACAGTTAAGAGGACACTGAGTTGCTGGCCCAACAGGTCCCGTGGTCAGGACTTTGCCAATTGCAGGGCTGATTTCCTGGATTTCCTGTCCATGGTTGTTAGAGCTGGGGACTTGATCAGATTCATCCTTGAATGCCACTTTTCCTGGATGTCCTCCCAGGTCTGGGGAGGCTTCTCTCCTTGATGCTCCTCTCCCCTCAACTGCCCGGTGCCCAGCTTCCTCCCCTGCCTCCCACCAGACTATACACTGGCTCCCTGCAGGCAGGGCCCGGGGACACGCACTGCCTGTCTGGTCTCCAGCCCAGCCGGGTGTCCAGAACATAGTGGGGCCTCAGAAGCCATATGGAATGGACAAATGTTACACCCTGAGCCCAGAGGCTTATCTCAGCCCTCAGCTGCCAGTGCCTTGGGCTTCTAGAGCAGAGTCTAGACCCAAACAGCAAGATGTGCCCCTCACACGGCCAGGAGAGGGCACAGGGGCACCTGCAGGAGGCCACCTAGTAGCTCAACTCTGAACATGGCACAGGTACCCTCAGAGCTGCATCAGCCCAGGAAGGAGAGCCAAGACGCCCACGCCCAAAATAATCTTCCGGGGCCCTGCCTCCTCGGTCCCCCCCACTTCAGCCCCTCACTGTGCTGCCAGCCTTTCTGCCTGACTTGCTTCTCGCCTGCAGGCATCCCCCCGAGGCTCAGCACACACCTCCTCCACCAGTTCAGTGGGCTTGCCACAGACCACCAGCTGGTCTAGCTCCTGGGACAGGTGTGTGGTTGGCTCCGGGACAAAGGGGGCCTGCTGCTTCTGCAGGTCACCTGTGTCATGGAGGTTGGTGGCTTGGAGGTGGCTGCCTGTTCATCCTGCTGAGCCCCAGCCCTTCTTTGCGGATTCAGTCCCTTTTTGTTCCCCCCACATTACACCCATCTTCCCTTCCCCACTGCCTGCTTTGATGATCTTGGACTCAGAAGCATCGATATTTTAAGTAGCTTCCGCGTCATAAAAGGTCAAACCCCACATCCTCCGCCACTCCTGGGGGCTCTGCTTCTTCTTCTTCTTCTTTTTTTTTTTAATGTTTTTATGTTTTTGAGAGAGACAGAGCACAAGTGGGGGAGGGGCAGAGAGAGAAGGAGACACAGAATCCGAAGCAGGTTCCAGGCTCCGAGCCATCAGCACAGAGCCATCAGCACAGAGCCATCAGCACAGAGCCCGATGCGGGGCTCGAACTCGTGAACTGCGAGATCATGACCTGAGCGGAGGTTGGACGCTCAACCCACTGAGCCACCCAGGTGCCCCTCTACTTTTCATCAAATCCAACCTATCTGCTTTGGGCCAGTAACTGAGCTTCACTCTCCTCGTGTGAAATGGGGATCGTTAGAGCGCCACCCTCCCGTGGTGGTTGGAAAGATAAAATGGGACCGTGCCATGTGTAAGGGCTCAGAGTGAGACCTGGGAGAGAGTAGACACTCAGGGAACTTTGGGTACACACATTCTTGATCCTGATGGAAGACCTTTGCTATGGTTACCCCATTGCCTTAACCAATCAGTTCCTTTTGCCTGGAATGTCTCCACAGTTCACTTCCTCCAGGAAGCCTTCCTTGATATCGACCACTGGAATTGCTTTCTCTCCTCAGAGACCTGGTGTTCCTCTCTGCTTACTTTGATCTCTTCTGCCCCATTATTAAGTCATGCATGCAGTTAACAAGTATTTCTTAAGCACTTACTATGTGTCAGCATTAGGATAGAAGCTATAGATTAAACACAGTCCCTTACCCCTTAGCTCGTAGTTTAATGAGGAAGATGGGCCTGTTAACCACTAAACTATGATGTGGGAAATGCTTTGAACAAGGGATCGAGAGAAGGGGCATCAAAGTCTGCAGAGAATAGTAGGTGCTATTAAGGAAGCCTTCCTAGCAGAGGCAACCTGAAGGGTGAAGGATGAGTTAACTCTCCAGGTGGACAAGGTGGAAAAGGCATTCAAAACAGAAGGAACAGCATGTGCAGAGGGGCATTAGGCTTGAGACACCAAGGGTTGACTGGGGAGAAGAGCAGACAGTCCAGCACATCTGGGTGTCCAGGGGCTGGGGAATGATGGGACATAGGCTGAGAAGACTCCAAGGGTCTGGCCCTGGCAGGCTCTGTCTGCCGAGTGGATGTGCTTGTGAGCTAAGGGGAGTGGGTACAGAGTTTTAAGCAGAGGAGCCCCTGATCTGATGGGCATGAACACATCTCCTTCTACGTGGGGAGATCCCTATTTCAGGGCTCTTGGGGTCCTTGGCATGAATAAGTCTCGTGCTTTCTCCCTTCTGCTTTCAAAGCCATAAAGGAAGCTGGAAGAACTCAGTTCCCTGCAGCCCAGAGAGGTGGAAAGAGGGAGGGACAGAGGCTGGGAGGGATGCCTCACCAGGAACCGCAGGGCTGGGTCATGTGGCTGGCTGTCAAGAGAACTCTGCCCTGGGATGCAAAGAGGGCTTTGTGTGCAGACTAGGGGCATCCAAAGGGCCTCTCACTGGTGGGCCTGGGGCAGCAGGGGGCATCTGGGGGCCAGCAGGGAAGAAGTGTCAGAATTTAGGACCTGGATGCTATGGGTGTGTGTGTGTGTGTGTGTGTGTGTGTGCACAGGAAATCTCCAGGGGCTTGTGAGGGCATAGCTTTGTCGAGGGGGAATGAAGATTCCCAAGAGGAGCATTTATCTCTAGTGAGCCAAGGCCCGGGAGGAAACAGGCTGGTGTGTTCTCAGGGCTCCCCCTTGTCCCCAACCCCGCCCCCAGCGTCAGTCAAGCACAGCACCTGCTGAGAGCTTAATGGCCTGTGACAGACATCAAGTGGGATGACGCAGCTCCAGGGAAGGTGCAGGCAGCCAGCTGAAACCTGTTCCTGCCCGCCAGCCCATGCCTGCCACATCGCAGCCCCCTTCCCCCTCCGAGGCCTGAATCCTCTACCCCACTACTGGTCTTTGGGAGGCCCTGGCTGGGAGTTCTGGGTGGTCATGTGAGGGCAGAGGCCACACCACCAGTGCTGACGGGAGGGGTGGGCCCTATGGCCAGTCCCTGACTCGGGGGAGGAAGATGAGCGAGCTAACAACATCCCTCGTAGATTGGGCTCCCCCGTCCTTCTCCAAACAGCCAGACTTTTTCCACTCGTCCCTCTGCCGGAAATCCCACCAAAGCTGTCTTCTAGAAGGACTTGGTCTGGCTCCTGCCCCCTCAGCAGGGGTGGGTGCCAGGCCTCAGGCGCCCGTCTGCCTTCCTGCCGGTCACCTTTCCAGAAAGCCTCCCATATTCGGCTGCTGTACCCCTGCCCCTTTGTGGCCCCGGGGGTCCGAAATTTTTTCCATCTGAGTGGCGTCATTATTCAGAGCCCTTTAGCTCTGGGAGGAACACGGGGAGGCCACACCACACTCCCTCAGTACGTGCCAGCCAAGGGCCGGCTGCCCAGGCGGAGGGTCGGTTCTCAGGGTGCAAAGAGGGCTGAAGTGGACAAGACAGCAAATGTGTGTCAGTCCTGACGTGGGTGGCCGGGAGGACGTCAGTGAAGAACAGAAACAGCTCTTTCTTCTTCAGCGTGCGAACGATCAAGTTTCAAAGTTGGCATTCTCAGGGATTGGGCAACGTTTGTGCCTGCCAGGCCCTGGCACCCACCCTACTATTCAGGAAGGACTCAAGGTCACCAGAGGCAGGCATCAGGTGGGGCCGAGGGAGGTGTCCTGGGAAACCGGGAATGAAGAGGGAAGGGTGGTGTGTGTGAAATCGTAGCCGGGGCTGGGCTGACGGCGACTGTGCAGGAGGCATGAGATATGCCCCTGGGAGGCTGGGAGGGGGCAGAGGGAGGGATTGTGTTTCTGGGGGAGGCGAGGGGGCCCCCACAGAGCTAGGCCCCGGGCCTGGGCAGGGAGGCGCCAGAAGGGAGCCAGCCAGGCAAGGCCACAGCCCAGGAACGGTGCCAGGCCGTGCCTGAGAAGACGCCCAGAGTGCGAGCACACGGCCAGCGTGTGGGGCCTCACGCTCCGGGTCACTCTTTTATATCCAAACAGCTGTGGGCCTTTCTCAGGGACTGCTGGGTCCTCCACAGCAGCCCCGTGCAGAAACATAAGCACCTTGGAGAGAACCGACAGGTTTCCAAGCGGAAAAAGAGAACAAACGGTTCCTGCACAGCCAGCTGCCCTGCCCACTGGCGACCTTTCTTCCACGACCCACTTCCCAGCCTGAGCCACCTCTTCCCATCTTCCCGCACAACAGCGGGGCCTCTTCTCTGCCTGCGAGCCCACACTGACGCACCTGCTCTGTGACTCAGCTCCCCTCTTTCCATGCTTCTGGGAGTGCTGCTCTGTTACCAACCACGCAAAGCCCACTCAGATCCGTCTCTCCCACCAAAGAGCCGCACAATTGCCTCCTCTCTTCCCACCAGCTTTCTCCCTTCCTTCTTTCCTTTCAACAGAGAGCCCCTGTCCCAGGACCTTGGGGAACTATGACAAATGACCCTCTCAAATCTTGCCTGAGGCTTTCCTCCTTACAAAACCCTGAGAGAGAGAGAGAGAGAGCAGGACCCTGGCTTATTTCTCTCTGTGTTCCCAGAAGTGAGCATGGGGCCTGCCATGGAGTAGGCCCTCCCCAAATTTTTCCTGGGAACAGGACATTCTGAGCATGTAGGAAGGGGTCATGGGAGAGTGCAGGGTTCTCCCTCCTCAATCTTCTGCCCTCTCTTGAGTTTGGCTTTTGGTCCCACACCGCCCGCCACCCCCCCCCCCACCCCCCAGCCTCATTGTCTACCTTGACCAGGTTCCTCAAGCCCTAACCCTGTCCTCCCTCCTCCCCCAGGCCTTGTGTACATTTCTCAGTTTTCCACCCAGCTCAGGGCTCAGTGCTCCAGTGTGAGCAAGCTAGCCCCCTCCCCAGTGTCCCCAGAGAAAATGTGAAAGAAACTGCCAGAATGTCCACTACTCTAGCCTCAGTTTTCCAATCTTTTCAAAGGCTACCTTCCACTGGGCTATATTAGGGATATACCTAGCTTATGCCTCACTGCGTGTCATAGTCAAGTCCATAGCCAATGGCCTACAAGGCCCAACTCCCTGCCCTGATTTCCACCCCTGTTCCCTTTCTTGCTCTGCTTGAGCATTTGGCCTCCTCTCTGCCTTCCAACCTGCCACATGCTGACTGACCTCGTGGCCTTTGCACTTGCCATTCCTTCTACCTAGAACTCTCTTCTGCCAGGTAGATACCTGCATGGCTCACCCTCTCACCTCCTTCAAATCTTGCTTTAGGGGCACCTGGGGAGCTCAGTCGGTGAAGCGTCTGACTCTTGATTTTGGCTCAGGTCATGACCTTGTCTGTGGTTTGTGAGATCGAGTTCCGTGTCGGGCTCCGTTGATGACAGTGCAGAGGCAGCCTGGGATTCTCCCCCTCTCGGCCCTTTCTCCACTTGTGCTTTCCTTCTCCCTCCCTCAAATTAAATAAACTTCAAAAAAAGATCTTTGCTTTAACATCACCTTCTCACCAGGGCCTTTCCTCTTTCCCACAAACTCCCCAAATTGCACCACTACTGCACATTCCCAGTCCTCCTTCCCTGCTTTATGTTTCTCACTTCTCACTTGCTGATACACTAACTTTGGGGGGTTATGTTTAGTGTCTATCTCCATCACTGGAATGTCAGTGCAGGAA
The DNA here is from genome assembly GCF_022837055.1 of Prionailurus viverrinus. Taxonomy (NCBI): domain Eukaryota; kingdom Metazoa; phylum Chordata; class Mammalia; order Carnivora; family Felidae; genus Prionailurus; species Prionailurus viverrinus. The sequence goes on along the minus strand of NC_062565.1, from coordinate 35,574,193 downwards.
GGCAGGTGTTTATGTCTATTTTGCTTACTGCTATATCCCCAGCATCTACAACAGTAGATAGTAGGTGCTCAATAAATATTGGTCGAAGGCATCAAGGGGGATTTTTACTTTCTGTCCCTCCTAAGCTCTCGCAGGGCAGAAACTCCAGGGTACGCAGCTGCACTCACTGTGAGCCAAAGCTCATTCTGCCTCTGGTGCCTGATGGCACCCCAGCACTCCCGCCCCCTAACTGCCCCCCCCCCCCCCAGTCTTCTGGACAAAATGCAGCTTGCACCCGTCTCCAGCAGGGGGCGGGGTGAGTAAACCTCACCTCCTTCACTGCCCCACCCCTTTATTACAAGCTGGAATGGGAATTACAACCTGAGGAGGGAAGAGATCGCTGGCCTCTGCATGTGACCTTTCCCTTAGTGCAAGGAAAAGGCACCCTAAATAGCACTTCCTGAAAAAAAAAAGGAAAGGCGCACAGAGGAATCGCCCGTACTGCTTTTTCAAAACAGTTTCTTTTTTTTTTTTTTAATTTTTTTTAACGTTTATTTATTTTTGAGACAGAGAGAGACAGAGCATGAACAGGGGAGGGTCAGAGAGAGGGAGACACAGAATCTGAAACAGGTTCCAGGCTTTGAGCTGTCAGCACAGAGCCCAACGCGGGGCTCGAACTCACGGACCGCAAGATCATGACCTGAGCCGAAGTCGGCCGCTTAACCGACTGAGCCACCCAGGCGCCCCCAAAACAGTTTCATTTCCAGACTCCATCCCCGGAGATTCTTAGTCATTTGTTTGGGCTGAGAACTGGTTTTTTTTTTTTTTTCCTCCCCAACTCTTCTAGTGATTCTAATGTTGAACCAGGGTAGGGAATCAGGGCAATTGCCTGGGAAGCCAGGCAATACCCTGGCTGGGTTCTGGTATCCCCTGATGTCCCAAGTCTTGCCGAGCACCCAGAGTGAGCACAGGTGCCCAAGATGCCAAATCTTGGCAATTCACTGGGGGAATGGTGGGTGTGAATGGATATTCCTCAGCTCATCTCACAGGTAGCTGTTCGTGAGCGCACACACGCACACACACACACACACACACACACACACACACGCTGTGCTACCAAAGACCAAACAAATTCTCAGTCAGGGCACAGCCTCAACTAGGATTTACAAACTCCAATGCCCACTAGAACCACGCAGGGAACACAACTGGCTGTGGCAAGTGTGTGGTTGAGATTTGGAGAGCCACGGACTTCTCGTGAGGGCAGCTTTTGTTTTACTCTGTTATGGCCTGTTGTCAGGAGTGGATGCAGGCCTCGTGGTGCCAGATTTTGTTCTTTGTCTTCCTCAAGAGAAATTAAAATTCAGGAATTAAAAAAAATTTTTTTCTTAGTGTTTTTATTTATTTTTGAGAGGGAGAGAGAGAGCCAGAGTGCGAGCAGGGGAGGGGCAGAGAGAGACGGAGACACAGAATCTGCAGCAGGCTCCAGGCTCTGAGCTGTCGGCACGAACCCCATGTGGGACTCGAGCTCGTGAACCAAGAGATTATGACCTTTAACTGACTGACCCTTAACTGACTGAGCCACCCAGGCACCCCTAAAATTCAGGAATTTAAAATGAAATAGCCCATACTATCATGTAAAAATCCCGAGGCTGCCAAATGCGTTGCTAACCCCAGTTATGAGGTTGTTGGAAGTCCATTATTTTGCAAGGCTGACCCCTCTTACAACAGGCTTGGGATTTCACGTGATTGCTTTGGGGCAGGGTCCACCCTCCTTCACATTCAAGCTGGCAGGAGATGGCTGCTGGCTCCCGAACCACAAGACACACGACACATGACGACGCTTAACGGCTGCTCCCTCAGCTCTGCCAGGACTCCCCTGGAGTTTTATAATGAAGGCTTGTAGCGGCAGTGTGCTGGGGTCAGTTCCCACCGGCTCGCCAAAGTCAATTGTGCCCATCTCTCTCTTTTTTTTTTAATGTTTATTTATTTTTGACAGAGAGAGAGAGGCAGAGAATGAGCAGGGGAGGGGAGGAGAGAGAGAGAGGGAGACACAGAATCTGAAGCGGGCTCCAGGCTCTGAGCTGTCAGCACAGAGCCCGACATGGGGCTCGAACTCACAGACCGCGAGATCATGACCTGAGCCCAAGTCGGACGCTCAACCGACTGAGCCACCCAGGCGCCCCCAATTGTGCCCATCTCTTCCCAACTCCACGCCCAGTGACATGTCACATTAGCAGCTTAAAATCAGTCACAGTGAGAGTATTTCCACCTCATGCATTCGGCAAGTGCTACAAAACAGAATGTTTTTCTTCCTAGAGGACCAGTTATTAAACTTACCAGCACAGGATTACACACGAGGATTCAGATTCTGCCAAGGGCTGGTAGGGAACAGTGGAGAAGGGAGTCGTTTTGTTTTCTACTTACACAAGAATTTGTGTGAGTATGTGCAGTAGACATTTTGACGTCACCTTCCCCTGGATACCTACTACGAGGAAACAACAATCTGAGTCCTGAATATGTTTTCCTCAATTAAGAAATAATGGTCACACAATAAAATGCCCGGGTTTTAAGAGTACAGCTTGTGAGATTTTCCTAGCGTAGCCACGTGTGTGATCGCCATCCCAACAAAGATAATGCATTCCTACGCCCCCAGAAAATTCTTCATGCCTCTGTCCAGCCATTCCTCCCCCAAAGGTAATCACTGTTCTGATTTTTATCTCCAGAGATTGATTTTGCCTGCTTAAGGACTTTATATAAATGGAACCATACAGCAGGTGCTCCTTTTTTTTTTTAATGTTTATTATTATTATTTTTTTTGAGAGAGACAGAGAGTAAGCAGGGAAGGGGCAGAGAGAGAGGGAGATACAGAATCAGAAGCAGGCTCCAGGCTCCGAGCTGTCAGCACAGAGCCCGATGTGGGGCTTAAAGTCATGAACCATGAGATCATGACCTAAGCCAAAGTCAGACACCCAACCGACTGAGCCACCCGGGTGCCCCAATGCTTATTTATTTTTGAGAGAGAGAGAAAGTGCGCATGTGAGTGATGGGGGGAGGGGCACAGGGAGAGGGAGACAGAATCAGAGGCAGGCTCCATGCTGTCAGCACAAAGCCCGAAGTGGGGCTGGCCTGACATGGGGCTTGAACCCATAAACCGTGTGATCATGACCTGAGCGGAAGTCAGATGCTTAACCGACTGAGCCACCCAGGCGCCCCTCCTTACTGCCAGTTCTTATTGCGGACCTGGGGAAGCCGAGGTTCAGAGAGGCCATCAGGGCCACACAGCTGTAAGCGACAATGACAGGATTCAGAGCCAGACATTTGACTCCAGACTGCATGCTTCCTATACCAGGTAGGCTCTTTCTAGAGAAGTCAGCAACTGTGGAGCTCCAAGGCTGGAGATGGCCCGCAGAGAGGGCAATCCCAGGGGTAGAGTGATGACCCTTTAAGGAGGGGCTGTCTCTACACCAGGCATGAATAAATAAAGAAGGAGGACAGGAGTGAGGCTGGCACCAGCCTGTGAACCCCTCTGGTTCACATGGGCATGGTGACTACCTCGGTGTCGTTAGGAGCTGTGAGCTGCCAGCGTGTGTGTGGCGAGTGCTGAATGCTTGCTCTCTCCTCGGACCATGGATCCGGAAGGCCTTCACGCCAGCAACACCCTTGAAGTGACCGGCCTGCCGGGGGCAGCCTCTGGAGGCCCAGGGTCATCACTCTGGACACCTGTCCATTTTCTGCGTTTGACCTCTGTTTAAGAGCGTGTGGTAGCAGACTTAGGCAGATTCCGATCTGAATCCTGGCCCCGCTTCTTATTAGCTGTGTGACCCTGGGCAAGTTAACCTCTGCGTCTGTTTCCTCATCTGTGGAAATAATCATCTGAGGGTAATTATCATAGCCCTGGCCTCATATCGTAAAAACAAATGGAGTTGATACTTGGAAGCCAGGAGCAACAGTGTCTGGTGGGACCTTTGGAGGTACGGCTCACTTCCCTTTGCAGGAGTCCCTGAAAAGGACAGCTGCTTGAATTTAGCTCTTGAAACTGCTCAGTAGAATCCTACGTGTTTTGGGGCAGGGTGGGTTGGGGTGCCAGAACTTAAATTGGGCTCCTTTTGTAGCTTGGAGCTTGGCCTCTGGGTGGGGTTGATGTCTGGGTACGGATCCCCAGGGATCCATGACAGAAAAGAGGCCGGGGCTCCCCACTCCCACCCAGAGTGAAGAGAGTGAACAGAGACAGTGGCCAGAATGTTCTCACCCAGAACTAGTAAACCAGCCTGCATCCAGAGCAAGCCCATCTTCTTTACAGGCTGCATAAATTCTCCAATATCTGGTGTGCCTTGCCCCTTGGATGTGAGCCCTGAACTCTCATGCTGACCTCGGCATGATCACCTCCAGTTCCCTCCTAGCCTGTTTACTGTGATGTCAACCTAGTTACAACTAATGGCTACTTACTATTTCGTATTCTCTTTTCATTGTAACATTAGTTCCCCACAGGACTCCAGGGATTGGTGGTTTATATACTTGGCAATTCTCAAGGTCTACAAGTCTTCTTTCTTATTCATTTTCTGCTGTTTGATCCTTCTTTGGGGCATATGGGTCTTCCTAAAGTTTTCATTCTGTACGCGGCGCTACTGTAAATAACCACAATTTTTTAAAAGTACTTTTGCTTATTCATTCATTTTCTAGAAAATATTTAGTCGGTGTCTACCATGTGCCAGGCACTATGCCAACATGAACAGAACGGTCCTGCCCTCAAGGAATTTACAATCTGAGTGGCTCAGTCGGTTGAGCATTGGACTCTCGATTTCATCTCAGGTCATGATCCCAGAGTTGTGGGATTGAGCCCCGTGCCAGGCTCCACACTGGTCATGCAGCCTGCTTGGGATTTTCTCTCTTTCTCTGCTCCTCTCCCTGGCTCACTCTCTCTCTAAAATAAAACAAACCAAAAACAGAATTTACAATCTAACAAGGGAGACTGACCAGAAAGCAGGCAGCCACAGTACAATGTGGTAAGTGCAGATGGTAATGAGACCACAGGGGGGCCACTAACCCAGCCCAGAGTTAACTGAAGTACTATTAAGTAGAAGTACTTAAGTATAGTTCTAAGTACTACTGCTAGGTTGCTCAGTAGAGGGAATGCTGAGCAAGATTTTCTGTCATTCAATCATTTCAACGAGTATACTTCTCATTTCTAAACGATTTGTTTGATTTCTGTTCAAATATACCTGTATTTTTCACACTGTCCTTTTTTCCAGTACTTTCCATTCTTTATTTTGGCCACCACGTGAAAACTACATTTCCCCCCTTAAAGTTTCTTTCAGATTGCCTTATTACATCAAGTTCTCAGGAGTATTAACCCTCCTCTTTTGCCCATTCACTTTCACGATGGAATGTGGTTTTGAGTGGTTCATGATTTTTTCTGTGTGATTTTCCCCCCTCTGAGTGTCCCTATGAGCCATGGGTTGTGGAAATATGGCTTTGGTGCAGTTTACATTTGTGGCTCCTCGTTGTCCTCGAGTTATAATCGCTTTAGTTGATCTATTTTTACTTTAATTTCCTCGCTTAGGGAAATTGTTCAGTCACTTATAACCAATTTACTGAACACTTACTGTACGTACATCCCCATATTTGGTGCAAGATAACAATGTAGCTGCCTTATGGAACCACAGACTCAAAGGACCAAATACACACAAAAAGTTAGGTGATCATGTAAATGAGACAGAGTAAAAGGCCTAGTGGTGAACACCCAGTCAAGTTCAGCAGGGAAACCAGGTGGAGAAAGATGATGAGGAAAAACCCAGAAAAGAAGAAGGTTTGTGCGAAGAAGTTTCAGAAGTAAAGTGAAGTAAACTGCCCCCAGCCCCCACCCTGTCCCCCAGAGCCCTGACTTCTTCTGGGTGGAGAGTTAATGTACTGCAGTTATCAGACGCTGTGGGTGAACTTGACTTTAAAGCTTCCCTTAAGAAAGCGAAATCAGAATCCAGGCAAAAGGAGGTCCTTTAAAGTGCTCCTGGGGGCTAGAGGTAGGCTTGATGAAGGTTATGTTTCAACGGGGGAAGCACATAACTTGAAAGGGCTAGAAAGCTTTGTATTGACTGAGACCACAACAAGCCTGGGTTAGCCAGCCCAAGGAAGGAAGAGAGGAAGGGAGGGAAGCAGACAGGCAGGATTTCAACGTGGGCAGCGTATGGAGTATTTATCGTCAGGAGTGGCAAGGGGAGAGTTGACTATTTAGGGGGCAAGGCAGGAAGGGAGTCAGGAAGGGCAGACTGCAGGAAACCTGGTCTAAGTGGTCAGAAGGCATGTGTCTATTCTAAAGAACTTTCTCACAGTGAACACAGGAGAAGTACAGGCAAAGGGATAGGTGCCCCACTGCTGTGTCCCTGCAGACCCCGGGATACTCGATTCTTTTCCATATAAACAGAAACGTTTATTGAGCACCTCCACAGCCAGCAGGGCACTGTTCTAGGTGTTGCTGGGGGTGACGGTGGGCACGTTTACAAACAGGGACAAGGCAATTGCTGTAGTAAGTACCTTCCTCGCAGGGTTGTCATGAGGATTGTTCTTAACACGTCGTCGCAAAGCACTTGACCATGTCTGGCACATAGTAAGTGTGACTGAAGGGCCAGTTATCACTACCCATTTAACTATAAGACTTTCGGAGCCTAGCCCAGGACCTGCGTATGCTCCCAAGGAAAGACAGATTAAAACCCTCTCCATCCAGTGAGGGAGATACGCAAATACTTTAGGGCCACTTTCCTAACCGTGGGCTCTAAGGGACGTTCGCGAAGGCTCAGTTGCAAAGGAGGATGGCCACAGCCGTTAAGGGGCGCCTGGATTTGGTCTAGTGAGGAGGGCAAAGGGATAAGACACGACTGGAGACCGCGGAGGGGCTCAAGCTGGGGGAGGAGGTCTCGCAGGCCACAGTGTCTGTGCTCTGGGCCGCAAGGAGGCGGGCCCAGGACTGCGGAGAAAACTCCCGAAGCCGGGGAGGGGGCTTGGAAGCGTCTAAGACCATATTGGGGGCGTCTGGCTGGCAGAGCCGCCGAGCCCCGCCCCCGCCGCCTTCCAGGGGGCTTCGGGGGGGAGCGCCCCGGCTGGCGGCAACCTTCACACTCCCCGAACCCACGGCTCGGGCCGCTCGCGACCACTGACCCCCGGCCTGCAACCCAGCGACGGTCCAGTCCCCAATCCCGCCCCAGGCCCACATCCGGCGCGTACCACCTGCGGCGCCACACAGTCGCGCTCCCCCGCAGCCGCGAGTGGTGTGGCCCGGCCCCGCCCCCTTACGCCACTAGGGGGCGGGGCGTCCCCGTCACGTGACGGGGAGTGACCTCGCCGCCCGGCGCCATGGGGGCTTCGGACCCGGAAGTGGCGCCCTGGGCTCGCGGCGGTGCCGCGGGGATGGCGGGAGCCGGAGCAGGAGCGGGAGCTCGCGGCGGAGCGGCGGCGGGGGTCGAGGCTCGGGCTCGCGATCCGCCGCCCGCGCACCGTGCACACCCGCGCCACCCTCGACCCGCGGCGCAGCCTTCCGCCCGCAGGATGGACGGCGCGTCCGGGGGCCTGGGCTCCGGGGACAACGCCCCGACCACCGAGGCTCTTTTCGTGGCGCTGGGCGCTGGTGTGACGGCGCTCAGCCACCCGCTACTCTATGTGAAGCTGCTCATCCAGGTGGGGGCCAGGGCGCCGTCGGGAGATGGGGGCTGCTGTGAAGGTGACAGGCCGGGATCTGGAGGAGGATGGGGGCAGGGAGCCTATGGTGACGGGTTTGGGAAGAGGGGCGGAAGACGGCAGGTTTGGTGAGCTGAAGGAATGGGACAGAACGGAAGCGTTGATGGGTCTGGGGGTGAAGGGATAGAAGCGACAGATTTGGGAAAGGATGAAAGGAACAAGGCATTTGGCGGGTGCAGGGGAGGGGTCGAAGGGATGAAGGAGAGGATTTGGAGGTTGAAGGAGAGGATTTGGAGGTTGAAGGAAGGGAGGTGATGAACCTGGAATTGGAGGAAAGGAGCAGCATTTGGGGGCGAGTAGAGAAGCAACAGAATGGGGGAGAGGCGGGAAGTTTTGGCGAATGGGCGGGGAGGAGGACTGGGGGGCCGAAGCAAAGTATTTAGATGAAGAGCACATATTTAGAGTAGAAGGGAGCAAGAGCTCTGGATTTGACAGACATGGATTTAAAGCTGTTTGAGGGGACAAAGGACTGGAGGCCAAGGCCAAAAATTTAGGAGAGAAGAAAGAGCATCAGCCTCGGGGGAGGGAGGTGGAGAGGAGACGGTGGCATTGGATTTAATGGTGAGGGAATTTGGTGGGACAGGGCGAAGGCAGAGGATTTAGCAAGGGAACGCTATGAGTTTGATGGCGACGACAGATTTGGTGGGAGGAGGGGACAGGGTGACGCGTTTTGAGGGAGGGGAACAGATAGGGCGACGCAGTGGGGGAGGGGTGTGATGGCGATTCTTATGGAGAGGGGAGCCAGAAGCAGGCTTTTAGGGAGAAAGGGATGACGCACTTGGAAGAGAAAATGAAAGTCACAGTTGGGGTCGGGAGGTGGGACTCAACAGTCCTTGTATGGGGGGGATGGGTTATGGAAGTATTGGAATTAGGCAGGAGGGGCGGTTGGGACTTAAGGTGGCAAGATTGGTAGAGGCTGGCAGAAACTGAGGCCAAGGTGGGGATGACTCTGGAATGGAGCCATGCAGGGGCACTTGGTATACGGTGGTGGCCAGCAAGACCTTGCAGATGAAGTGGACTGCTTGAGAAAGAGAGAGATTGAGCTGGAAGGAGGCGGGGTGGAGGGGGTGCACTTGGCAGAATTAGGTGGGTGGCTAAGATAGGCACTGTTTAGATGGGGGTGATTCCGGCCTGGACTGGAACTGAAGATTTAGCCTAGAATTTTCCAGTTAGGGGAACGGCGGCAGGGCGGGGGTGTGAAAATTGAGACGGAGACCAACCAAGATTTGAGGTTTGAGTTGAGGCGAATGGGTGTTAGATTTACTATCTCTTTAACTGGGCTGAGAGATTGGTGGGGGGGAGGGGGGGACGTTCGTTTGGAATGGGAGCAGTTGGAATCTGGGATCTGAGGAATGGGGCAAGGGGTTTTTAGGTGTGACCGGGAGTATGACAAGGAATGAGGAGATTCGGTCGGGGACATCAGGGTGCCTGACTAGCGTCTAATTGTGACTGAGATTTGGAAATGGCTGGTGGGGGGAGATTGGGACTGGCCTTTGGTTGTGTTTTGGGAGTGAGGGCTGCTTGATTTGGGGGATTAGGATTGTATTTTCAGCAATAGAGATTACAGGTTTGGGAGAGAGAGTGGGGCTCTGGAACTGATTGTTACCCGAGATGAGAAGTAAGGGTCCCAAGAGCTGAGTTTTTCCTCTGACGGAGTGAGATTGGGTGAGGGTTGTGTTTTTAGGGTGGGAGATAGGAGAGTCTGTAGAGTGGAGGGGGCTGAAATGCATAAGGAATGGGGGCGGGGAGGGTTCATCGTTTGGACCTTGGTAGATGTGGTTTACCGGTTTGAGGAGAAAATTGAAATACAAGCGATTCGAAGAGGGAATTGGGAATGAGGAACACCAAAGCACTGGGTGGGGGAGGATGGGTGAGCCCACTTGGGTGGTCTATCTGATTTGAACCCAGCTGGTGCTGAGTGTAACGTGTTTCAGGGTGAAACCTTAGTAGGTAGAGCTCGGGAGTCAGCAGCAGTTTGCAGAAAAGGCAGAACCTGTTTGAGGGGGCAGGTGGCAAGATTGGAGTGGCAGGTCTGGGGGTTGACTAGATCAGGTGACTAAGAACGCAGGGCCTCATATCAGGGTTCGTCTGTGTTAAGTTTCGGGAGTTGGGGACTTGAGGGTGATGAACTGGCCCCACCAGTGCCTGATACAGAGTTACAGCTTTGGCTGTGGTTAGGACTGGGGAAACAGATTTGGGGATGGAATAGGGTGAATAGGACTTGGGCACAAATAATGAAAACTTGAGAATGAGGGGACTAGGGCTGCGATGTGTGCCTTTCATCATCTCAGGTACAAGTGCAAGAAATAGACTCAACCAACTGGGGGACTATGGGGTGAGGGGACACAGCAGACTTAAAGGTGCGCTTGGAATTACTCGGACTCCCAAGTTGTGACTAGACGGAGACAGCAACAGAACAGTAGCTCACACTTGGAGTTGAAGGTGTGAAGGGAATACTGCCTATCGAAGAGAACAAAATCAAAACTTAAGTCAGAACCTTCGAACGTTTATCCAAGAAGGAGAAAGGTCTAGCAGGCGAGGGCTCACTGCACGGGTCAGCCGGCTCATGTCTTTCCTTCAACTCCCCTGGGCTGGAATTTGTTTTTTAAAGAAGGTCACCGTCGTGGAGGGTTTTTCATCTATAGTCCGTGATCTCTCCGGTAGCTCAAAATCACATCGACAGGGGACAGCCAGAACTTTCAAAAACACTTGACTAAGGTGAAGAAGGGAGGAAATTAGCCTAGGAAAACCCTGGAAGCATACCTAGTCCAGTTTTTAAGACAGAACATCCCAACTCTGCCATTCTTGCTCCCTGCCTCATCCTAAGGGAGCTGCTGTGGTGCAGGGGCTTGGCTGGCCTCCTTTGAGGGACCTTCTCCTATTCCACTCAGGTGCTGGTCTCCCAGACACCTTGCTTTCTCCCTGCCAGCAGAGTCTCTCTCCTCATCAGTTGGCAGCATAATAAATGGCCTCACCCTTCAGGAGAGACCCCGCCTCCTCAAAGGTGTGTGGGTGGCTATGTCCTTCCCTCCCCCCGGCACCCCCCATCGTGCCATGAGTTTGATGGCTACTGTCATCATAACCTGCATCTCTACAGCAAGAATTATGATAGCCCTACAGAAATGAGGGGGGGGGGGGTCATTCTGTCACAGGGATATGAAGTGATCAAGATTAGAATACAGATGAGGAATTGTTTGAGGAACAGCCGAGTTTGGAGGTAACAGTTTGCTCGGCCTGGGAGCGAGAGCGACTGATTTGTCAGCGTCTGCGTTGGGTGCAGAAAGGAACCTGAGTGTGGGCCGCACTCTGGGGTGGAGCTGAGCTGTCCTGAAGTTCAGGACCGAGGTGGGGGTGGGATGTGTTTCGGAGCTGGCACACTGGGGATTGAGGTTGGACTGAAGTTTTAGCCCAGAGATGGGACTTAACTGAGATTTATTCTGAGGTGAGTGCAGGGTTTGAAGTACACAAAAACACTGGAAATGTCTGGCATTTGAAGGTGAGAATGTTGGGGGATGGGGTGACTTGGATTATGGTAGGGGGTAGGGATCTGGGACTGTACACTTCCCCTTCATTGGGAGCTTACGTGATGCTGACGGTTCTAGATTCTGATGACGTTTCTGGTATGTTTTGCGGGGGGAACCAGCAAGAGCAGCATTGGAATTTGTAGGAGAAGAGGCAGAGGCCTGGGGTATGAGAAGCGCTGAGCCAGACCAGCCATAGAATCTGACCTTGCTTTTGTATTTGTTGATTCTGAAGGTGGGTCATGAGCCGATGCCCCCCACCATCGGGACCAATGTGCTGGGGAGGAAGGTCCTCTATCTGCCCAGCTTCTTCACCTATGGTGAGTGTGCTTTCCAGGCAGGAGGGCCCGCGCCGACAAAAAAAGCACGTCACACGTCACAGGGGGAGCAGGCCCAGCTGGCCCCCGGGAACACACAGGACAGCGCGGCACCCAGGCTCAGAACTGGCAGGGAGGAGGGGATCAAAGAGTGACCAGAGGCAGCAGGGTTGCTGGGGCGGGAGCAGGTGAACAATGCAGCTTTGGGCCAGTTCCTCTGCCAGCAGCTGCCTGCCGTCAGCCCAGGCAGCAGGAGGGGCCGGGCCAGGACACTGGTCCTTGTCATCCCTGCCGCCCCACGTTGTGCCTGGAAGTGGCCGGGGCGGGGGGTGGGGGGGGTGGGGTCCGGGGAGGTTTCCTTTTGATTTCTGAGCAGTCTGGGCTGTTACCAGTTTTCCTGCTTTCCTTTTAGTCCAGCAGGAGGCCTGTCGGGGGCTTCCTGGGTTCTTTTCCTTCTTCCTCCTCTTTCCCCTGCGTCCCCCAGGCAGTGGACCCCACTCAGGCACCTCCACACAGGGGGCACAGGGCGGCCAGCACACGCTGCGTTGTGCTTCACGTCTGGCATGCCCCGACCCGCTGCACGAGCTCGGGCAGATCGCTTCACTGCTCTGGCCTTGCGCTTCTAGTCTGCAAAGCTGTGTCTGCTTCTTCATCCGGGCCCCTCAGGCAAGCAGCCCCCAGCCCCCTCCGCGGCTCTGCTGCCTGGGAGGTCTGTCCACCAGCGGCCCGCCACACTGGAGCTTGTCCAATGCCACCTGAGCCCACCTGGCTGCCTCCACTGCTCGTCCCCAGACCCCCAGGCGCCAGCTGGCCAAAAGCCTTTCAAACCCATTATCGCTGCCTCTCTCCCAGTCCCTACCCTCCTTGGACTTCTTTAAATGTGCCCTTGCTTCTCCATGTTCCCAGTCAGCTGATACCCTCAGGCTCCCTCCACTTCGGCTCTTCTTTCTTGTTTGGTTAGTCTAGAATGTTCTCTGAAAATCTTTTTCTAATTAATTAATTAATTATATATTTTTGAGCATGTATTTATTTTTGAGAGACAGACACAGCGCGTGAGCAGGGGAGGGGCAGAGAGAGAGGGAGACATAGAATCCGAAGCAGGCTCCAGGCTCTGAGCTGTCAGCATAGAGCCCGACGAGGGGCTTGAACTCACAGATGGCGAGATCATGACCTGAGCTGAAGTCAGACGCTTAACTGACTGAGCCACCCAGGCACCCCACCTTTTTTTGTGTGTGTTTTGAGAGAGAGAGACAGCTTGAGTGTGCATGCGTGTGTGAACGGGAAGGGGCAGAGAAAGAGGGGAACAGAGGATCCGAAGCAGGGCCTGCGCTGACAGCAGAGAGCCAGATGTGGGGCTCGAACTCAATGTGAGAGTACGACCTGAGCCGAAGTCAGATGCTCAACCGACTGAGCCACCCAGGTGCCCCTGAAAATCTTGCTGCTGAATAACCTGTGGTTTTGCCTCCTGTCACCTTTTTTAAATTTCACACACTCTTGGCAGAATCTGATGTCCTGTTTCTCTTCCATTTTTGCCACCACGACATTGAGTAGTCTAGGGCTAGGCAGAACATATCATTTTGTGGGGAGGTGTGTCCGTATTTGTTTTTATTTAAAAACCGTCAGTGAAGGGGGGAGGGAGAAGGCCCAGAAGTAGGCACAGGAAAGCCAGTGTACAAAGCTAACACTGGGTTCGTGGGAAGCCGGCGTGGCCGGCTGCCAGCCCCTCCATTGTGGCCTCTACGCACGCTCTAGCCGAATGAGGGACCCCAGGTCAGAGCCCAGACTGTCTCTACTTGTGTCACACAGTCATTCCCGGAAGGTCTCACGGTAGAGGGGTCTTGACCCACATTTTGCCTCTTGCAGACATGAGCGGAGCTCTGAGGTGCCCCTGCTCACGCCGTGTGTGTAAATGTTGTTTCAGTCCAGATGTTGTAAACAGATGCCCGTTAGGCCGCTTTAGACACCCTGCCTGCTCTCCCGTCAGGGAGGAGGCTCAGCTGTCTGCATGTCTAGATACTGTCTGGACAACATCTACTCCTCCCCATGTCATGTTGAAAAGTGCCCTAGTGGGGCGCCTGGGTGGTGCAGTCGGTTGAGCGTCCGACTTCAGCCAGGTCACGATCTCGCGGTCCGTGAGTTCGAGCCCCGCGTCGGGCTCTGGGCTGATGGCTCGGAGCCTGGAGCCTGCTTCCGATTCTGTGTCTCCCTCTCTCTCTGCCCCTCCCCCGTTCATGCTCTGTCTCTCTCTGTCCCAAAAATAAATAAACGTTGAAAAAAAAAATTAAAAAAAAAAAAAAAGAAAGAAAAGTGCCCTAGCTGTCGTGACATTCTTTGGTGTAACAATGAAATTCCTGGAGAGAAACCCTGGCCAGCTGTGGGACCTTCTGGGCCCACGAAGGCCCCTGGAGGAATTTTTGCCTGCCTTCCTCTGCTCTGAGAAACAGGAGTTCCTGCTCCTTTTTTACTGGTGGGCAGATCAGCTAGAAAGAGGTTAAGTGACTCACTCATGATCCCTCTAAGACTTTTTCCTACCTGGCTCTCTCTTGCTGGCTGGAGCTCCCCTCCCCCAGAATAAACCTTTCTTCCCCTGGTTCACTCTGTGAAGCAGGGCACCCTGCCGTGTCACCCAGTGTCCTGTCCCCTCCTACTCTTCTCTTTCCAGTCCCACCCCCATCTCAGGAAGCTAAATATGCAGGGAACAGGTGCTCCCGGCCCCAGCACGAGCCCCAGCGCGAGCCCGTTCTAGCAGCGACATTGAAATGCTGGGTTGGCAGACATGTTGCGGAGAGAAAGGCGCATTTGCCGGCTCCTGCCACCGCGTGGTGCTAAGGAGCTGAAGTCAGGTCTGGAAGGGGAGCACAGTGTCTGAGAGAAAGTTCTGCTAGCTTCTAGGTATGCAGGTTTAAAAAAAAAAAATGATGGGGCGCCTGGGTGGCGCAGTCGGTTGAGCGTCCGACTTCAGCCAGGTCACGATCTCGCGGTCCGTGAGTTCGAGCCCCGCGTCAGGCTCTGGGCTGATGGCTCGGAGCCTGGAGCCTGTTCCCGATTCTGTGTCTCCCTCTCTCTCTGCCCCTCCCCCGTTCATGCTCTGTCTCTCTCTGTCCCAAAATAAATAAAAAACGTTGAAAAAAAAAATTAAAAAAAAAAAAATGATCATAGTTTAAAAGTTGATACTAAAATAATGACACATTGGAGCCCCTGGCTGGCTCAGTCGGTAGAGCATGCGACTCTTGATCTTGAGGTTGTAAGTTCGAGTCCCACGTTGGGTATAGAGATTACTTAAAAACATAAAATCCCGGGGCACCTGGGTGGCTCAGTAGGTTAAGCCTCTAGCTCTTGGTTTCAGCTCAGGTCATGATCTCACAGTTTGTGAGTTCAAGCCCCGTGGCCGGCTTCATGCTGACAGTGTGGAACCTGCTTGGATTCTCTCTCTCCCTCTCTCTGCCCCTCCCCTGTTCGTGCTCGCTCGCTCTCTTTCAAAGTAAATAAATAAACTTAAAAAAAATAATGAAACATTAAGAGAGGTATCCTTTTAGAGATCCTAATGAAAAAACACTGATTCATACAGGTAGGGTCTACCTTCCCTGACTGCTTAAGTTTTTTCTCTAGAATAGTTCATTGGTGCCTGTTACTTCTCCACTAGCTATGTTGTTTCCCCCACCTCATCCCCTGCTGTGAGTCATAAATGCTAACAGGTACTAGGTGGGGCCTGGGTGCAGCACAGGGTAAGGGTGGTCCTCTTCCTGGTATGCTCAGGGGACATTCTTGAGCCTTTCTTCTGGGAGTTTTTCCTTTTTCCTCCCTTAGATTGCAAACTTCATCATTGCCTGCGGGCACTCTGCCTTTTTCCTTTTTTTCTCTCCCCCAAGAAAAACTGTTTTTTAATGAACAATTTAGTCCTCCCTACACCCAATGTGGGGCTCGAACTCACAACCCCTAGATCAGAAGTCACGTGTGCCTCCAACCGAGCCAGCCAGGCGCCCCAAGAGAAACATTTTCTGTCATAAGCAACAGAATTGGTTTGTGGGTTGTAGCAGTTAAGTTGCTGAGTTGAAACACTAGCTGAGTTTGCCAAGTCGATTTTGCAAACTTAAAAAAAATTTTGTGACTTTGGCAAAAATACATTTTGAAGGTTTTACAAAAAGAAATGGGCTAGAGAAGACTCTGGGGTTGGGGCCTGATTGCTTGTGGGCTTTGGACAGCTGCCCCCTTCCGTGACCGAAGTCAGCATGTGCTGAGGGACAGGCTGCATCTGGTCTGGGTGTGACTGTGACCGGGGGTGGGTCTGTCGGGGCGGGGGGCGGGGAGGAGGGTGACACTGCCACCTCTGCTTTCTTGTAGCCAAGTACATCGTGCAGGTGGATGGGAAGATAGGGCTGTTCCGAGGCCTGAGCCCCCGACTGATGTCCAATGCCCTCTCCACTGTGACCCGGGGCAGTATGAAGAAGGTGAGCCTGGGGGGGCGAAGCCAGGATCGGTTGCCTGAGGTTCTCCCCAAGCTCCCTGGTGGCCCCAGAGGCAGCCATGTGCACTGGTCCGGTTTCTCCTTTCCCAGGGGACACCCAGGCGCCATAGCCAGGCTCCAGACCCTGGTGCGTCAACACCTCCTTGATTGGGAAGTTTCCCGTCCCTAGTCCTCCCGCTTTCCCCCAGCTGTGACAAGCTGTGACCGCGGGTGGGGGGAGAGGGGTCCCCTCCCCCACCCCCCGCCAAGCTCCAGCCCTGGGGTTACCAGAGGTGAACCTAGCTGCAGGGAAAATAGTAGGAGCTGATTCCTGCCATTCCTGTCCCTTAAGAGTTACATTGAGGAGGCACAGCTGAACTTTGCTTTTGGCAAAGTTTTTTGGGTTTTGGGGGTTTTGTTCTTGTTTTTAATTAAGTAAGCTTTATGCCCAACCGTGGACTAGAACCCACGACCCTGAGATCAAGAGTCACATGCTCCACCGACTGCGTCAACCGGGCGCCCCACTCCTTTGTTTTTGTACCTCAGGTTTTCCCTCCGGATGAGATCGAGCAGGTCTCCAACAAGGACGACATGAAGACTTCCCTGAAGAAAGTGGTGAAGGAGGTGGGCATCTGGGGTCGGAGAGGGACAGGCCCCGGAGGGGAGTCTGATTGTTTCTCACTGCCGAGTTGGACAGGTCACTGAAGAGACGGGGTTGGCTCTTCACTCCGCATGGGTAGGGTGGGACATGGAAGGAGCCCCGGCATGGCCACTGCAAGGAATCCCAGAAAGCCTGTCAGCCATCATGGGGCCTGGCCTGAGACCCAGCCGCACCCCTGGGCGGAGGAAATGGGGGGTGGGTGACAGGTGGGGCTGTCCGAGGTAGACTGGCCCCATCGGGGGCTGTGGGATCCCAGTTTGTCCACTGTAAGAGCTTGTGTTCCCCTTGAGGGCCCATTCGAGAGAGAGGCCAGACCAAGTCCCTGCCCTCTGCTCTCTTCCAGACCTCCTACGAGATGATGATGCAGTGCGTGTCCCGCATGCTGGCCCACCCCCTGCACGGTGAGCCACCCCTTTGGAGACTGCCTCTCACCTGTGGGATGAGCCCTTGTGGGTTGAAGCTGGCGGCGGTAGAGCCCTGGGAAGTGTAGTGGGGTGGGGTGTTCCCCCGGAACCGCACTGAGGAGAGATTGGCAGGGAGTCCTGGCCAGAGGGAGCAGGGGCCCTTCCCGGGCAAGAAGAAGTGGGATGCTGTGCTCACGGGGTACGACGGGGAAATCCCAGAGGCCCTCCTCCCCTGCTGCGCTCTGGCACAGGCCTTGGGCAGCGGCCGCTGCACCGGGCGCCCCGCAGCTGGGTGCCCTGGGTTTTGGCCACGACATCACCTGCGTGTGTTTCTTTTTCCTCAGTCATCTCAATGCGCTGCATGGTCCAGTTTGTGGGACGGGAGGCCAAGTACAGGTGGGTAATTCTTCCAGGACTGGCAGGAGTGGTCCTGTCACCCTTCAGAGTCTGCCAGGACAGGCCGTGCTGGGGTCAGTTGCTGTCCCTTCTCGACTCTCGTTCTAACGTGCTAGCTTCAGAGGAACGTGGCAGTGGGCGGCCATCAACAGTGTCCAGGGGCGTTTTCTCCCCTCCATCCCATGTCCGGGGCTGCCCTGCAGAGGGGTGAGTGGGAGTGGAGTTGACTTGGACCGTGCCACCTGGGACTGCACTAGGGTTCCGTCCTGGACCCCCTAGTTCTGCCCTAACCATTTCTCCAGCTCTCACAGAGCTGACTTGTAGGTCG
Organism: Prionailurus viverrinus; assembly: GCF_022837055.1. Lineage (NCBI taxonomy): Eukaryota > Metazoa > Chordata > Mammalia > Carnivora > Felidae > Prionailurus > Prionailurus viverrinus. The sequence continues at coordinate 35,556,418 of NC_062565.1, read as the reverse complement.
TTTCATCTTCTGCTAAGAGGCGGTTCCACCCCGTGGGCGGGGGCCCACTCCATTGCTTGCTTACCGAATACCTCCCGGCATCTGCCGGGCCGGCAGTGAGCTCAGTGCCGTGGGGGCAGAGCTGTGTGGACAGAGCTCTTCCCCGGGACGGTTATGCCCTCCTGTCCTCCTTGCCCCACGAAACCCTGTGGAGGACAGGAGGCAGATCCTAGAGGCACGTGGCAGGAGGACACATCTCCGTTACCCTTCCCAAGACTCTTATCTCCTGGCTTCAGTTGTTTTCGGCAGCTGTCCTGTGGGGCCGCTGCCCCAGGCAACTCGGCTACCGTGGCCTCATTTGAGGTTCACTAATGGGAGGTTGGCCCATTCTCCCGAAATGAAACCGCGAGGTTGGTAGACACGACCAGGAGGGGATGGTCTGGCTCAGAGCCCCAGTGGCCAAGAAGAAGGGCTGGGGGGCCTGGCAGGGCTGGGTGCCTTGGGAGCAACCTCGGCTCCCATCGTCTCTCTGTTAAACTTCCCCTGCCACCTAGGCTTTGTAGGGCCTCTGCTCAGGATAGGCCACTTGGCATTGCGAGCCACAAGTCGTAGAGATTGCTCTTAAGCCTGCTTTGCGTTTCATACCTGACGGCAGCCTGTCCTTTGATCTCCAAGCGCCTGCAGGGGAGGGCCAGGTGGCTTTTCCCAGGCTGCACCGGGGCCTTCTGCTACAGGACCTTCTGCCTCAGGTTCCTTTTCTGCCCTCTGGGCAGGTGGTTCCCGGCTCGCCACCCCTCCTGCTCTCATGCTGTCGGGCATGCAGTCTTCTCTGCTGGAAGGCTGCTGAGCCAGGGATAGGCACTAGGGCCAGGGAGGAGAAGGTCCCGTTACCTTTGCAGCAGCCCAGACTGGAGGCCAATTCCCAAATTCCAGATCCACAGCAGGCAGTAGTAGAGAACCGTTAGGCTCCTATCCTGGGGTGAGTGGGTTTCCCATCCCCGTGAACTGTGTCAGTGCCCCTCACTCCTAGACGAGAGCTCTCTCTAATCTTCTCCACTTGGTTTCTGCCTGGTAACACAGAATCTCCTCTCTGCATCCCAGCCCGGACTGGATGGCTTTGAGCAGGGATGGTGGGCTCTCCTCTCCTCTCCCCACCCCCCCCCCCACCCCCCAGGGGTGGTCTTCTCCACAGTGACTGGGTGACCTCGTACCCCTGTCTTGCCTTCTTCACAGCGGCGTGCTGAGCTCCATCGGGAAGATTTTCAAAGAGGAGGGGCTGCTGGGATTCTTTGTGTACGTGAGTTTCTGTACCCCATAGCTGGCCACGTGGCGTGGCTCTACTAACAGACACGTTCTCAACCTCCCAGGCTGTAGCTGCCAGGCTCAGACTAACCACTGGGCTCCGTCCTGCCTGCATAGCTGCATTCTGGCTCCGTGCAGCCCTGGGGCTCGCGTGAGCCAAGGATTGTCAGGACCGATGCCGTCCCGCCCTTTGCAGATCACGGCTCACAAAGAAATGGTACTGCGTGTCCCACACACTGGGGAGACGGACTGACGGGCCCCTTCCCCAGACCCCGTCCATTTGCCCTGAGGCCGATCTTCAGGAGCCAGGGCACTCTATCTAGGGCATTCCACATGACAATCCATACTTCTGGCTTCTCCTGAAAAGTCGGGAAACCTGGCTCTGCTGAGCCTGTGTTTGTGCGGAGCGGCCAGAGGCAGGGCACGTGATCTCCCGAGGACCGCGGATCCCTGCCCTCCTCGCTGTCTTGCATCCGCCTTAGTTCACGTGTAAAAGAGAAAGACCAAAAAGACTGTGTCCAGACAGAATAAACCACAAGCAGACCCAAGAGCCAAGCCTGACATACGGCTTTTGTTTGGCCTTGTTAAGACCTTGGCAGTGACATACGTGCTATTACATACGTAATATTCTAAGCACGGAGTCCTCTGTTCATTGTGGCTTTATAGTTGGTCAGGAGTTTTTATTCAGGATCTCTCATGTAACCAAGAGACGACCATGTAGGTGCGTGTGTGTGTGTGTGTGTGTGCGCATATGTAATATATAATAAATCGTTCTCACCAGGGGGTGATTTTTGCCTCCAGGGGACATTGGTCATGTCTGGAGACATCTTTTGCTTGTCACAGTTGGCATCTAGTGGGTAGAGGCCAGGGATGCTGCTAAAATAAACATCCTGCAATGCAGAGGTTGGCCCCCCAAAACAAAGGATTATTTGTCCCTAAGTGTCAATACTGCCAGGATTGAAAAACCTTGATCTATACACACACTCACACACTCCTATATTCAGGGGTGTGTGTGTGTGTGTGTGTGTGTGTGTGTGTGTGTAAGTAAAATGAATATTTGATTGTGTGACTGGTACATCAGACCATAAAACTACATGGCGTCACCTCTGGCTGTTTCCATACTCACTCTGTGGTCCTCTTCTGGTGTGTGAATAGATTCTGACGCAACACATGCTTGCTCATTGAGTTCTTCTGTTTATCACGTATTTGCAGACCAGGTGATACATATGTGTTACAGGACTGAGGAGGCACCAAAGTTTATGTGAGTGGTTAGTCTGAGCACAGGTCGGGGCAGCAAGATTGCAGATGGCATTCTTGAAGTTCATTTTAGTCACGTCCCTTTATAACATAGATGTGTCTATGTTATAACATTTTTTTGAGCTTTGCAAATATTTTTTGAAACATTAAAAGCATTTTTTTAGTGTTTATTTTTGAGAGAGAGACAGACAGACCGTGAGCAGAGGTGGGGCAGAGAGAGAGGAAGACACAAAATCCGAAGCAGGCTCCAGGCTCCCAGCTGTCAGCACTGAGCCTGATATGGGGCTCGAACCCACGGACCGTGAGATCATGACCTGAGCCAAAACCGAGTCAGATGCTTAACTGACTGAGCCACCTAGGTGTCCCTGTTTGTTTTTTTTTTTAACTTGTGTTTTTGTTTTTTTTTTTTTTAACATGTTTGCATGTTTAGATATGCGTGTTTAGATATTAAGGACATTATTTCAAAATATTTGAAAAGCTTGGATTCGAGCCCCACGTCAGGCTCTGCGCTGATATCACGGAGCCTGCTTGGGATTCTCTCTCTTTCCTTTTCTCTCTGCTTCTCTCCTCACATTCGCATGTGCATGCACTCTCTCTCTCAAAGTAAATAAATAAACATTAAAAAAAAAAAAACCACGAATAACACACAGGACCTATTGATCTCAATCTGGCTTTTTGCCCTCTGCACCGTATTTTAGGGACCTTCCATCACATTTTGTAGAGCTGTTTAATTCTAAAGGCCATCATTTTAACTGTCAGTCCTCTTCGCAAAAGCTTGTGTGGAATGGCTTCAATGGAACATTCTAGGGGTGAAGACAACAGATGCATGGAGCAGAGTGTTTTGTGAGAGTTGATTAGGTAAAGAGGCCAGGAGAAAACTGTCAATGTGTAGACCCTGTTTCATAATCTGCACTTGAAAATCCCAGATTTAGCAACATTCACATCTTGAGGCCGGGCCTCTGTAGTTTGAAAACCACTTGTGAGACCGCAGACTTACTGGCATCAGATGTGGTTGGTGTGTGACCCCCCCACGGAGAAAAGCACACTGCCTTCCTGGCGTGGGTATAGCCACTGGCCCACAAGGCCCCTGCAGGCTGTTGTCCTGAGGCGGTACTTTTGGATATGCTGAAGTTTTCAGCTTGGAACATCCCTGCCTCCGTCCTGGGCGTGGAGCCCCCAAGAAATGTTCCCCTCCCCTCCCCTGCTCATCTTTGCTCACCTTGTTTTTTAGCGGCTTAATCCCTCACCTCCTTGGAGATGTGGTTTTCTTGTGGGGCTGTAACCTGCTGGCCCACTTCATCAATGCCTACCTGGTGGATGACAGCGTGAGTGACACCCCAGGGGGGCTGGGAAACGACCAGAATCCAGGTTCCCAGGTTGGTTGGAACAAGGACTTGTCAATCTTTCCGTGTACCGCCGATGCCCAGGGTCAGGGGCAGACTCGAGGACTCTGGGATCTGAGCACCAAGGTCCTGAGGGCTAGGGAGTCTCTGGGGAGTGGCCTAAGAGGGCCTCTCATTGTCCCGGGGGCAGCTTTGCTTCTGGGGAGAGTGGGCTCCAGAGAGGAGATTCAAGATCCGCAACCAGACCTGGAGGAGTTCGTGGAATGCATGTCCTTGGGCAGTTTTCGAAATAAAACGGATCCCAGCTTATCCGAGGAAATGATCCAAGTAGGAATCAGGAAATCGGGACGCAGACCAGCTAATAACCCTCTAACTTTTGCTTCATGCTTCATGCTTAACGTTCACTCTTTTGTGAACATTATGGTATTTGATGCCAACAGCACCCCATTTGTGAAAGGAACAGGGCAGGTGTAATGTCCCATTTTACTGGTAGAGAAGTTGAGACCCAAAGATTGAGAGGCTCTCCAGAGGCACTCGGCTAGGACTCAGCAGGGCTGGGACTGGGTCTTTCCCTGTGCTGGGCTGAGGGTGCTTCCTCCCGCCTCGAGGTTTTTTTACTTCGGCTAGGAAGTATACCTTATAGGCACACCCCACTCTTTTGTTAGCAGTGGTCCGTACAGCCTGGTCTGCACAGACTTCAGCAGGCTAGGTCAGGCATGAGGAGGCTTTGATCCTTGTAAAAGGCGCTTGTTTCAGAAAGGTGTCTGGGGACCTGGTGGGTTGACAGGTTCTGCCTGAACCAGGTTGAGCTGGGGAGCAGTGATGGGCAGGTAGCCAGACATGCTAAGAGCAGGGATTGCCAGCCCCAGGAGGATAGGCGGGCTGGGGGCCTGTCTGTCAGAACCACCTCGTGGTGGGGGTGGGGGTTCATAGTGTGCATATGTCTGTGTCTGGGCATGTGTCGTGTGGTGAAGAATGTCCCGCCCCAGCTGAGAGCCTCTGCTCAGGGAAACCAGGGCTGGCCTTGGGTAGGGAGTCTCGCTGGCCTTTCAGCGTAAGCAGGTTCCTAAAGCTCCCTGGAGGCCAGCTCCCACTTGCAGTCAGAGTGGCACACACCCAGGGCCCTGCCCTTTCTCAGGGCCTTGGGGAGGGGGCGGGCGGCGTGTTGCTGCTGTCACGTGCAGAGCAAGGCGGGGACAGCCGGGGCATCTTAGTGGGGGGAGGGGTGGCCCACAGCTGGAGGGTTTCCCCCGAGTCCAGGCGGGCGGGTGTTTGACCAGGGGCTGCCGCACTTACCACCAGCACCGGCAGTCACCACCGTCACAGAAAGGGCTTTGCGAGCGCTCTTCTGCGTGTGGCTTAAAGGCCAAGGCGAGGTTGCCTGTGAGGCAGCCGCGCAAGCCTCCGTCTGGGGTTACTGGGCATCTGCCTGGCAGGATGGCCACGCCCCAGGAAGCCGAGGGACAGATAGTCATCCTTCCTAGCGAGGGGCCGTCCCCTGGGCAAAGAATTCAGATGTTGGGGTTCGGAAGGGGGTGAGACTTTGCTAAGGTGGGAGGGTAGCAGTAGGCTTCAAGTTCCCCCTCGCCTTTTGCTGCAGGACCAGGATTCTGTGTCTGGGGAGTTCGGGGGGGTGTCTGTCTTTTCATCCACCTGCTGACCACCGACTGTGTGCCAAGCCCTGGACACTGATCGAGGCAGACCCAGGCCACGCCCTTGGAACTCACTGGCCAGTGGCCAGTGATCCCGTTTACGTGGCCTGCACCTGTGCTCCTCACCATCCCTGGTGGGCTCTCCAAAGCCTTGTCAGTCCACTTACCCCACTTCCGTCTCTCAGAGCTGCCCTTGGCTCTGACTACAAGGCCATAGAAGCCACCGGCGGGCCTAAAAGGGAACTCTGTGCAGCAGTGTGCAAGGAACCGAGCCCAGAGGGTGTGTGAGGCCGGTGTGCGGGGTGAGGTGGGGGGGGCCGCAGACCAGGTAGCATGGGGCGAGGGTGCTTGTCTGAAGTCTGCATCCCGAGGTGCCTGTAGCAAACCGGTCTCCCTTTCTTGTCCCTCCAGTTCAGCCAGGCCCTGGCCATCCGGAGCTATACCAAATTTGTGATGGGGGTAAGTCGAGCCAGCTGCTCAGCCCGCTGCCCTTTCCGCTGCCCTGTGGGCCTGGGTTGGGCTTAGGAAGCCAGCTCTAATGGTGGCTGGAGGCAGGCCTAGGTGTAGGGTGTGGGGACAGCGTGTCCTCGCTCCCTGGGCTGGGTACGGGCTGGTGGTGGTGGTGGGGCCACTGCCATTCATGTCTCCCCGGATCTCAGATTGCGGTGAGCATGCTGACCTACCCCTTCCTGCTGGTCGGTGACCTCATGGCTGTGAACAACTGCGGGTAGGTGTGCACCCCTCCCCCAGGCACCCTGCCAGGGCCGTGGGGGGTGGCGGTCCAGCTGAGGCTGTCCAGTGCTCTGCTTTCTCCCGACTGCTCTGTGTGTAGGCTGGGCCCCCGGTATCCTGGCGTCCTCTGGGATTCACTGCCCCCCTTGGGGATGAATCTGGGATTCAGGAGGTGGGTGGTGGCAGCTCCGGGCCACCCCTTGAGATCTCCTGTCCCTTGGCTGATCCGTCTCCCGTTGTTCACTGGGGCTGACGTGCTCTCCTTCCTGGGCAGGCTGCAGGCCGGGCTCCCCCCGTATTCCCCCGTGTTCAAATCTTGGATCCACTGCTGGAAATACCTGAGTGTGCAGGTAGGCAAAGCTCCTAACAGAGGAGGTTCCCCCCACTCTTCCCCCACGTCAATCAGGTGAGACGGTTTTGTGGACTCGATGCTGCGTGGGAAGACAAGGGATCGTCCTGGGGTCCAGTGTTGTCAGTAGGGAGGATAAAGAACGGAGACCTTTGGTGTAAGGCATCTTCGTTAAATTTTCACTTTATTTTAGAAAAGATGTGAGGTCATTAGATCTGAATTTGCTTATAGATCTTACATTAGACACCGTCTCCTTTTCTTCCTCAACTTTTAAAGACTCATACTGTGAGGGAGCCCATGGGGTAGGTCCTGAAGCCCAGGACCTTAGACCTCGAGTAACACGGCTGACAACGCAGCGGCCCGGAGCACTTCTGATGAGCAGCCGCTGTGTCCGAGGCTGACCCCTCCCTTCTGTGGGTCATCCCTGGTGTCCAGGAGAACCCGAGGCTTGAACTGGGCCATGCGGCGAGGGTGCCCGTCTTGGGATTTCGTGTTCTCTGCCCAGGCACCCTCTTGCTGGGCTGCAGCCCTTGGGCCCAGAGGTCAAGGATCCAGGTGTCTGGCTCAGGGCAGATCCTTGCCTTTTCCTAGCCTTGGTTTGCCTCAAAGCAAAGTGGGGCAGCGGTCTGGGGAGGAGCCGGCATGCTGACAGGCCTCAGGGTCGAGAAGAGGACAGGTGGGAGGAAGCAAGGGAGCAGGAGACACAGTTCTTCCCAGTGGCTCCCGTCAGGGCTACGTCACATCCCATGGGCATTAGGGAGTCCCCGAAGTGTCTGAAGCCAGAAGGGCAGCGAGTCTCCTCTTTGGGGGTTTCCTGCTGAGTAGCCCCAGCGACATTGGACACCCTGTGACGTGAGGCAGTCCGCTCCCTTGTGCCTCAGCACGTGGCATATTCTGACACTGCCCTCTAGGATTGCAAGCCTGCGCCCTCCACCCCTGCCTGACCCTGGGGTCTCTGAGCTGCTGGACCCTCTCTTGTCCCCTGCTGGCCTTGCTCAGGGTCAGGATGAGAAGCTTGGTGGCCCCTTTCACTGACCTGACTGTTGCTTCCAATCCAGGGCCAGCTTTTCCGTGGCTCCAGCTTGCTTTTCCGCCGGGTGTCCTCAGGATCGTGCTTTGCCCTGGAGTAACCTGAATCGCCTGAAAAAACATGCTGCGTCAGCCTGGCCACCGGGGGTGGGGCCTGACCGTGTCGGGCACCTGTCAGATGAGTCCAACCCAACGACACCTAGATGTGCTCCAGCCAGCTGGGCTTCGGTTTCCGTATTTACCGTGCGTCTGTCCAGAAGTGGGGGTTGGGTGGGGGTGAGGCTGCACCCAGTGGATTGGTTACCTGTTAGGTCCGGGGAGGGTGGGGCAGGCCTAGGGCATTCGGGCACAGTCCCCTTCCTTCGCTCACATGCCAAGTCTGCCTTGTGAAGGGGGCCAGAGAATGGCTAGTGGAGGCCCAGGTAGGATGGGAAAGGCTCACGGGGTCAGCTCCCACCCCCCCCTCATACCCACGTCCGCCCCAGCCTCATCCTGCGCCTCAGCTGGGAGCGTTGCCCCCCCTGCTTTGTAAATACGGCGGGATCCGCTTTCATGAGGCCGCCATCATGTCTAGGCCTGTGCGAGAAAGCCCTTGCCACGTTCTGCCTTCGTTCTTCTCAACACTACTTTTCTGATGCCAAGGCGGGCACCTTCTGAATGGGAAATCGTGTGACTGCTCAGAATGTGTCTCCCTCATCAAATGCTCGTCGGTTTAATGGTGATGCCTCACATGCAGGATCTGGTTACCTGTGCAGTTGTGAACACCCAGAAGTTAGGCAGGTCAGTGTCTCTCGTACTATTCGGTTTAAAAGTTCCCGATAAGATTTGACCTTTTCTCCCTCAAATAAATGTATCGGTGGTGATTTGGAGTTTTGTGGAGAGTCCGTTCTTTTTAATTTTTTTAATTTTTATTTATTTTTGAGAGAGAGAGTGTGAGCAGGGGAGGGGCAGAGAGAGAGCGGGACACAGAATCCGAAGCAGGCTCCAGGCTCTGAGCTGTCAGCACAGAGCCTGACGTGGGACCCTAACTCACGAACCGTGAGATCCTGACCTGAGCCGAAGTTGGACATTTAACCGCCTGGAGAGGCCCTCCCAGCTTCAGAAAATGTTCCACCCAAACCCCTGTTGCCTCAGCATGGTTTGCGGATGACATTCTTGGGTTTTGTCAAGAGTCATTTGGCGTGGTTACAGCAGAAGGGGCAGACATGGGCCCAGCTAAAGCGCCGAGCTCTGTCTTCTCTGGCAAAGGCAGATCTCCCTTCAGTTTGTCTGCCCGGTGCTGGGGTTTATAAACCCCCCAAACTTACAAATGGAACCTGCTGGCCTCTGGGGACCATGGGCTTCCATCTGATGGGGCTTGAATACCAGCTGAGTTCCCCGAGTGTTTCTCTGCCCTTGTTCTAGAGGACTGGCTTCAGAGAGTTGGGGTCTGGTGACCGTGGTCCTGCTTCTCACAGGGACGGGAGGGCCCCTGGGATGTTTTTGCAGAACTGGTTTTCCCCAGTGGTCTGGTAACAGTTGTCTTGCGGGCAGTTTGCTTTATGTATCCCTGTTCCCCAGGAATTCAGGAGCATGCCCGTGTGGGTGTCCTGTAAATGTCCGGTGGCTGAGGCCACTGAGGTCTCTTAACTCCCTTCAGACTGCTGAAGCGGCAGGGAAGGGGAGCACAGCGGGCCAGGCCTTGCTGGCACCATTTCCTTCCAGAGAAGGAAGGCCCTTCAGAGGCACGTCTGCCTTGTGGCACGTCACCTCTCTCCAGCCCGGTGTGGTTTCCCCCCATGGCACTGACCACCGTCGCGGGGTGACTTTTCTTCCTGTTGCTTCACCTTCAGATCCTGTGTTTGCATTGATTACCTCCTAAGGCCCCTGTGGATTTTGGGGCGCTTGGACTTGGGCATTTCAGGGCCCGGACTACATTTCCCAGGCTGTCTTCTGCACCCAGAAACAGCAAGAAAATCCCCCTTGGATGCTCGGTCTCAGGTTTTAGGTGAGCAAAGTACAGGTTCTGCCCCTCCTGTTTTTCAGGTCAGTATTCAGATGTGGGTGTTGTGTACGTTAACTTTGTTTACTCTCTTCCGTGTTTGAAGGCTAACGTCTCACCCACCGTCCGAGCCCCTGGTATTTCCCTGTCCGTCCTGGAAACTAAAGTGCGACCAGGTTTTTAGCTGAGAAAGGAGACTGGGTTGAATTGGGGCACAGCTGAGCTGTCAGCAAGAGGAGGGGTGACAGGGAGTTAGTCTCCATCCTCTCCTCCTGGGGAACCTAATTCTGAAGGACAAAACCGGGAAGTCCTCTGCTAGGCCTCCCGAAAGGCCTGAGTTGGTGGTGGTGGCCTGTGCTGGGTCCTACCAGAGCCCTTGTTGCTTTACCGGTCCCCAGATGCCTGGGGCCGTGCAGCATAGTGCTGGAGCAGAGTACTCCCCACTCCGCAGAGGCCTGGAGGCCGCAGAGTGCCGGTCAAACTTCCTGTCATGACAAAAACATTCAAAAACCTTAGAACTTCCTCACCCTGATAAATGGCATCTATGAAAAACCCATAATTAACATTAGACTGAATGATGAGAAACCTAACGTCTTCCCTCGACGCTCAGGAAAGACAAGGATGTCTGCTCTTGCCATTACTCAACATTGTACTGGAGGGTCCAGCCAGGGCAAGCAGGAAAGTGAATTAAAAGTTATCTGGGGGGCACCTGGGTGGTTCAGTGTCCAACTCTTGGTTTCAGCTCAGGCCATGATCTCACAATTCATGAGCCCTGTGTCGGGCTCTGTGCTGACAACACGGAGCCTGCTTGGGATTCTTGCTCTCCCTCTCTCTGCCCCTCTCAAGCTCAAGTGCTCTTTCCCTCCCTCTCTCTCTCTCTCTCAAAATAGACTTTAAAAAATAAAGTTATTTGGGTTAGAAAGAAAGAAGTAAAACTATGTCTGTAGACAACATGATCTGGTACATAGAAAATCCTAAAGAATCCACCAAAAATACATATAAACACTTAAGTGTTTAAACACATAGAAATAACATAATTCAGCAAGGGTACAGGTTATAAAATTGATACACAAAAATCACTCATACTCCTTTACACACACAGTTGAAGAAAGTGAGAATGAAATTAATAAATAATTTCATTTATAATAGCATCAAAAATAATAAAATGCTTATGAATAAGTTTTACCAAAAAACCATACAATTTATACTTTGAAAATTACAGAACATTGTTGAACAAAAGACCTTAAGTGGAAAGACAGCCCATGTTCATGGATTGGAAAACTTTAGATGGCAGATTACACAATCCCTATCAAAATCTCAGACGACTTCTTTGCAGAAATTTGACAAGCCGAAACTAAAATTCATGTGGAAATTCAAGGGATCCAGAAAAGCCTAAGCAATCTGAAAAAGAACAAAATTGGAGGGCTCATTTTGCAGTTTCAAAACTTACTACAAAGCTATGGTAACCAAGATAGTGTGGTACTGGCATAAGATAGACATATAGATCAATGGAATAGAATCGAGGGTCCAGAAATAAACATTTACATTTAAGGTCAGTTGGTTTTGGACAAAGGCAACAAGACAATTAAACGGAAGAAGAATCGTCTTCCACGAAAAGTGCTTGGACAACCGGATGTTCACATGCATGAGAACGAAGTTGGACTCCCACCTCACACCACATAGAAAAATTAACTCAAAATGGATCAAAGGCTTAAACATAAGAATTGAAACTATAGGGACGCCTGGGTGGCTCAGTCGGTTGAGCGTCCGACTTCGGCTCAGGTCATGATCTCATGGTCTGTGAGTTCGAGCCCCGCGTCAGGCTCTGTGCCGACAGCTCGGAGCCTGGAGGCTGTTTCGGATTCTGTGTCTCCCTCTCTTTCTGACCCTCCCCCGTTTATGCTCTGTCTCTGTCTCAAAAAAATAAATACATGTTGAAAAAAAAATTAAAAAAAAAAAAGAATTTCTACAACTCAATAATAAAGACTTGAATAGACCTCTCTCCAGAGATAAATGGCCAATAAGCACCTGGAAAGATGCTTGGCATTATTAGCCATCAGGGAAATGAAAATCAAAACCACAATAAGATACTGCTTCACACTCACTAGGATTGCTATAATTTTAAAAAGATAACAACTGTTGGCAAAGATGTGGAGAAATGGAAACCCTTGTTGCTGATGCAAATGTGAAATGGCGTGGCCGCTTGGGAAAGCTATCCGGCAGTTCCTAAAAAAAGAGTGACCACGTGACCCGCAGTTACCTACCATATGATACTGCTCCTAGATAGATACCCGAGAGAAATGAGAACATACATCCACACAAAAACTTCTACACGCATGTTGATAGCAACATCAAAATAGCCCCAAACTGGAAACAACCCAAATGTCCACCAATTGACAAATGGATAAATGAAAGGTGTTCTATACTAGGGGATATCACTTGGTGATAAAAAGGAATGAAGTAACTGCTTCATGCCATCACATGGATAAATCTTGAAAATGTGTTACGTGAAAGAAGCCAGACCAAAAAAAGGCCACCTGTGTGTGATTCCAGTTACACAAAATGTCAGAACAGACCAATCCATAGACAGTGGATTAGTGGTGGCTTAGGGCCTGGGGTGTGGGGCTTCTTTTTGGGGTGATGAGAACATTCTAAAATGTTCTGATGGTTGCACCACCCTGTGAGTAAAAACCACTGAGTGGTCACTTTAAATGGGTGAATTTTATATGAGTTATATATAGTTATTTTAGAACACACGCGACGGAGAGGGACGGGGGAGAGAGAATCCCAAGCAGGCTCCACACTCAGCACGGAGCCTGACGCGGGACTTGATCCCCCGACCCTGGGATCATGACCTGAGCCGAAATCAAGAGTCAAGACGCTCAGCTGACGGAGTCACCCAGGTGCCCCTATATGAGTTATGTCTTAATTTATATCTTTAAGATATCTTAATATATTGTATCATATATACATGTACACATACACATAAATACAACTATGTAATATATATTTACGGTCACCACACAGCCTGACTTGTATGCTTCCTGTTTTAACTGCTCACACTCCAGGCAGGCGCTCTCCCCCTCCCCACCAGCCCCTGCTGGATCCCAAGCTGCCCTGTCACTTGCTGCTAGCCGCACCCCCCCACCCCCCACCCCCCCCACATCTGTGCTTTCCTGCCGGACAGCGCTCTGCACAGTCCTGCCGTTGTCCCCTGGGGGAATGTGGCTGAGACTCCAGAACCCTTTCTCGGGATTCCTCCAGGCACCGACGGCTGGCAAAGCCTTCCAATCTTGTGTGCCCGACGGGCCTGGGCGACAGCACCCTGCAAAGAGGTTGTATGCCACTCCTTGCTTCTGGGTCTAAAACCCAACTAGCCTCCACTGGTGACTCCTGGAGCTGGGGGATCCAGCCCCTTGGCCCTTTCTCCTTCCCGCAGGCTGCCTGAAGATGTGAGTTGTGGAGGGGGACGGTTTTTAGGAAGGAAAAGAAAGACGCCCCGAAGGACTGGATGGCGTGTGTGTGGGGGACAGGAGGTGTGGGAGAAGGAACCGTTGCCAGTGGTTGGGAGGGGAACCTCCTCAGGGCCTCTCAGAGAGCCCTCCTTTTGCCCTGCACCCCTCACAAGCACAGACACTCGGTATTCTTACACAGGCTTTTATTCAGGAGTCAGGGGCTGCTTCCCTTCCCTGGTCCCTGCCTGCCCACCCCCTCCCCCCATAGAACCCCATTCAGGTGGGGCTTGTCCTTCATCTGCCCCTCACAAACCCCCCCTCCGGGGCTACACCAGCAAGTAGGGGGAGGGGGAGCTCAGGAAGAACCCCCTACCTGCAGAGGCAGACAGTTCTGGCAGGGCCGGTGGGCAGGGATCTCTCTTGAACCCCCACCCAGACCCAGGATTGAGGTGGGAGGGGCAGGAGGGGTCCAGGCAGGGGGTGCAGTCATAGGTGGCAACCTGAACTCATAGCCAACCAGGCCTCGCACCCCAAAGGCATCTGTGGATGAGGCATGCCCTGCAGCCTTTCCCTTCCAGAAGGCCTTCAGCCAAGAAGCATCTTGTTTGGGGGCGGGGGACAGGGTGGGGAGATGGCAGGAGGACAGCTGATCTCTTCACCCTGGGAAGGCAGAAGGTCTTCCTGGAAACAGTCTCAGACTCAGATGGCTTAGAGAAGAAGCCAGGGGACTAGGAGGGGTCAAGGGGTCTCTGGGAAGCACCGATATCTTCTGTCCCTGGAAGAACAGAAACGTGACCACAGGACAACGGGAGAATGGGCACAAGTGGCCGCAGGAACACTGCCCAGCACGGTCTGCAGCTAGCTAAGGGGAGACCCCCACAGAGGCAGAGGCACTCCTGGGGCAGAGCCAGGAGTTGGCCTTAGGCCTCCCGAGAGCACAAGGTTACTGGCTTGGCGTCTGGCCAGAAGCTGGGGTCAAGGCTGGGGGGCCGGGGGCGGGGGGCAGCTACTGGGCCACAGAGCAGGACCTTCCCAGGAAACTGTGGCCTCTTGCTTGGAGAAAGACCATCTGGAGCGGGCACGAGGCCAGGGTCCCCCCACCAGGCCTTGCCTTTGAGTGATGACCCCTTCAGAAGATTCCAGCCAGCACCAGCAGAGGCAGGAGCAGCAGCCCCAGAAGGGGGCCCCAGATGTGACCAGGGCCCGACTTCAGCCCTGACTTGATGCTAGGCTTTTCAGGGCCCTCTGCGCCTGTGGGGAGGGAGAGGGCCTCAGCCTGGAGACAGCTCTGCCCGACCTCCCACCCTCCCTGCCAGGCATGCAAGCGGGGGCCCAGCAGCCAGGGAGGAAGCTCTGACTCAGAGGGTGCATGCCCCGCTATGGCCATAACACCTATGCTGGGGGCAGGGCGCCGACATTCTAGAGGAAGACGGGGAAGTGGGACGAACACTACAGGTCTTACCTGGCAAAGATGACTGCAGGGCCAGGGTTCGCCCACCCACGGCATTAGAGGTGGCAGAGGTATTGGGGGAGTTAGACAGGGACTTGGAGGAGGTGTGCCCCACGTGGTCCAATGTGGCCGGCAGCCCACCTGTCTTGTCCTGGACTGGAGAAACTGAGGCCAAGACCTCACTGGAAGGAGACAACTCGGCCTCGGCCTTGCCTGCTTTCTGGGAGTGGGGTCGTGGCTCCCGTGTCCCTGTCAAGAACATCTTGGGGTGCAGAGAACTCTCTGGGGTCTTGGGGGGCATTCTTGTCCTGCTGGCCTCTTTGTCTGCCAATTGGGAGATGGGATCACTGGTCGATTTGGAGAAGGTTGCTGGCCCCTCATCCAAGGCAAAGGGGCTGTGAGTTGCCAAAAAGGAAGGGACCTCAGTTGTTAAGGAAGGTGGAGCCTCTGTTGCCATGGAGGGGGAATCTTCCGTTGCTAAGGGAGACGGGGCCTTGGTTTCTACAGCCGGAAGAGCCTTGGTTGCCAGGGGGCCCGAGACCTCTGTTACCAAGGAGGACGGAGTTTCCATTGCCACGGAAGAAGGGATACCGCTTTTCTTAGAACTTGAAGCTTCCGTTGCCAGGGAAGATGGGGCCTCAGTTACCAGGTAAGGCAAATCCTGAGCCTCCTCCGGGTCTCTGATGAGTTCTGATAAGAAACAAGGCTTTGGCATTAGTGCTGTGGCAGGACCCCGTGTCCGGAGCCCCCCGGCAATCAAGATGAGGCGACCAAATGTCTGACGATGACACACAAACACATCCTCTCCAGTGACTATGTCCTTCATTCATAATAAATGATACTTATTTTAAAAATATTTTTAAATTTTTTTAAGGTTTATTCATTTTTCAGAGACAGACAGAGCGTGAGCGGGGGAGGGGCAGAGAGAGAGAGGGAGACACAGAATCCTAAGCAGGCTCCAGGCTCTGAGCTGTCAGCTCAGAACCCTACACAGGGCTCGATCTCACAAACTGAGAGATCATGACCTGAGCCGAAGTCGGACGCTTAACCGACGGAGCCACCCAGGCCCCTAAATGATACTTTTTTATAACCTTGTTGTTTTATTATAACGTTGTAACAGTGGCTTCTCCACCCTCCTCGTGCAAATCCTCTCTCCGCGCTCACACAATCACTTTTTCAGGGGACTCTCCAGCTAGGTGCCTGTGCCCGACGCAGGCCGGGTCCCTTCAAGTCCACGCCCACCGCCAGGCTCCGCCCACATGGGGGAACATTTCCCTCCGGTCACGCCCACCTCGCCCGGTGCTCGGGAGCCGCCGGACTCTCCTCTACCCTCCACTTGGGGGGTTGAAAACCGGTCACTTTGAATGACAGGGGGCCAAAGTGGCTGAGCAAGGAAGGCGAATTGGGCTTGGGAACCCGCATAGGGTGGGCCCGCCAAGGGCCCCCGGAGGTCGCATCCCGCCAGGCCCCTCCCCCTGCCCGTGCACCTCTTGGAAGTCCCGGGAGGCTCTAGGACCGTCCTGGTGGCATCCCTTCCCTCCCCTTCTTTCTCCTCCCCACTCCACCCCCAACTCACCACAGAGGGAGTTCTCGCAGCGGTAGCCGGAGGGACACAGGGAGCATGGAGTCCCTTCCTGGTAGGGCCTCTTTCCCTTCACGTTCCCCCTGCGGGAGGCGAGGACTGTGCTGGGCGCGGGGGGCGGTCCCTACAAACCCCTGTCCTTATCCCTCATACACACACCTAGGCCGGTAGTACCCCTGGGTCTTACTTGCTCCCAACTAACTTGCTGGGTCAATGAGAGCAGACTCCCATCGGTGCCCTCACAGCTCCCCCAAGGGCCCCAGATTGGCCCCCTCCCACTTTCTTAGACTGCCAACTCAACCCTCCCCTTGGCCCTGCTCATCCCCTACCCCCAGGACTCCCTGGGCACTCACGGAGGCTCATAGTTGCAAACCAGCAAATGGATATTGGTCTCCTCAACACCCTGGAGCTTCTCACAGAAGTGGGAGCCACAGCCAATCCTCTCTGTCTTGGCCCAGACCACCTGAAGGAGGGCAAACTCAACAGTTTAGTCTGGGTGGGATTGTCCCTAGCTAGTGTCTCTACACCAGTCTTCTATGGGTGGGGAGAAGAGGATCCCTACAACCTGTGAGATCCAAGTCTGAGGACATGCAGCTTCAGGACAAAACTCTAAACAGGGATTTTGCTGGGGGGGGGGGGGGGCGGTGGTGTGGAATTTGTCCTGAGCAATCTAGTTCCCCCTGCCAACCACACACATTGTTTGGACAGGCCTCTCTGAAAACCTTCCCTTTGTATATACCCTCATAAATTCTTCTTGTGCATTTTTTTTTTTTTTTGCAATTTCCTGTGCATTTTAAACAGGGTACATCCAAAGGAATGAATCTCAAATGGGAGAATCTTGGATACCAGTAACAAGCAAAATCCAAGAAACAGAAGAAGCCATTTTGGAAGCAGAGCTTCCCCCAAATCACAAGTAAGCAGGGATCTGCTCTGCTGTTTCTAAGTCTGGGCCCCCTACCTGCTAGAAGGAATTCTGTCTTAAGTATAAAATTTTTAAATTCAAAACTTTCGGGCACTGCCATGGGCTGAGACCAGCAGCCTCCCCTTGTTTCTAGGCCCACTCTGCTAGGGAGTCGCTCAAATGGAGGCCAGTTTTTGCTCTGAGATCTAGCTCTGGCTATTATCCTACACACAACCCCAGGATTGGGGTTTTTCTACTTAAGTCAGCTGAAGGTACCAGTATGGAGCATCTCCCAGGCAGAAATGACCCCAGAGTTCATGTGCACTCAGCCCTGAAGAACATGGGGCTGGAGGTGGAGCAGCCCCACTCCCGCTGGGCACTGATGGTAATCCTTGCAGGAAGATCCCGCGCTCATGCTGGGGTTAAGGGAAGTGTGAGAAATTGCAGGGCACAGAGGGAAGGGAACCAGGGAGGGTTGCTGGGCACTTACAACCTCTCCATCTGGGTGGATGATACTAGGATTCCCTTCCCTAAAGAGTAGCACTAAAAATACCACTCAAAAGCCCTGGAAAGTGGAATTCGTGGATATGGGTGGGAAGATGTTTATTTAAAAAAAAAAAATTGTCATGGTATTGTTTGAACAATGAGCATTGGGTGGAGAAAATAAGAATTCAAGAACACTAATGTTAATTCCTCTACACACCCATACACACACCCCTACAGTACCCCCACCCAACACCTCTTATCTGCAAACTCCAACTTTCAAAGTGCAGTGAGAACCCTGACGTAAGCAAAATGTGACTGTGAGGAGCAGGAAATGCTCTCGGAGTCTCCCTGGAACCTTCGCTCAGTGACGATTTGCTCTCATTTACACATAGTTTTTAAAAGCAGAAGAACACAATAGTCTATTTGCTTTATCGGTCCCTGGCAGAGTAGAAGCAGCAACTTAGACGCTATGAGAAATGACAGAAGAGGGACAATGAGACAGAAGACCGCGGGCACAAACAGCCCTGACTAACTTAGGTCGGACAGGACCGCTTAGACGTCGATCAGGATTGCCTAGAATAATTACCGTCCACGAAACTGGCTCTGCGACACCTAACTTAGGTCCCCTCAGTCCGAGGAGGACCGGAGGGGCCACATAGATTTTCAAACGACTAGTGGGTTTTGTAGTGAACTGAAAATGGTTTAGGCAGTTTAAGAAGCGGACTCCCAGGCGGTGAAGGGACAGGTGGCCTCTGCCCCGCCCCGCCCCGCCCAGCCCCGCCCCGCCCGCTGCTCGTGCGGCCCCGCCCACTAGTCATGTAGCCCCGCCCAGTGCTCTTGTGGCCCCTCCCCGCCCACCCGCCCGGCGGCTTCGCACCTGCGTGTAGTGGCCGCACATCTGGCCCTGGTCGCAGGTGGCTGCGCTGAGGTTGTAGTGCTCGCGCTCGTGGTGCCACTCCTCCATGGCCAGCGGCACGTCCAAGCCCTCGTCCGTGATGGCAAACAGGTTCTCCCCGCGCCGCCCGCGCTCCTTGTTGTGGCCCCACACGCACTTCTGCGCGTAGGCCTTGGCGAAGGCGGCCAGCTCCTCGTCCCACCTCTGCGGGGCAGGTCGGAGAGGGAGGTGAGGAACGCCTTGGGCTCGGTGGAGGTGGGAGAGGGTTGCGGGAGAGAGAGGTGAGGATACCCACAATTCTGGGGATCAGAGAAGAAGGTTGAAGGTGTCCTGGGGGCCTCTTGGGGGCGGGAGACCCTCCCCTCCTTCGGGGTGACTCTTGGCCAAGATCAGGAACAGGTCTGTGCTCCTGGCGGGCTTCTGTGGGGGTGGGGGTGGGGGATGGGAGGGTGCCACCCCAGGCCATGGAATGAGCTAAGCTTGGGACCATTTACCAGCTGTGTGATTTTAGACAGAGTGCCTGACCTTTCTGAAGTCTCGCGGTGCTTTGGGAGGAATAAATGAGATGGTGTTTGTGACACTGTTGTTATTAATTAATATTAATATCCTCCTGTGTGAAAGGTGGTGGCTGTACCCTGCCTACCTCCCAGGACTGTCTGCCTGCTCTGAAGACCACAGAACGTCCAGTGAGAGGTTCAAGGGCTGCACTGTTGATCCAGCCCCTCCCAACCCCTCACCCTCCCACCATAAATATGATACTCCCCTCTCAGGTCCCACTCTCCCCTTGGGGTCGCCCAGCCTTCATGGCTTTACCAGCTCCAGGCTTCCCTCCCAAGTGCCATTCCCAGGTGCTCTCAACTCTTGTCAACTGACAACCCCTTTCCCCAAGAAAATTAAGTGTCCCTGTGTGACCCTTACGGAGAGGCCTGGTTTCAGAGCCTTGGTGTCTCAAGGAGCTGTCAGATCCCAACGTCCCGTCCTTCAGGCGGGACTTCAGGTGAGGCAGCAGGAGGGGGCATTTTAGGTTAAGGGACCTCTGAGTTCTCTGGGTCCCCAGCCAGGAGGACAGGCCCAGTGTGGGTGGGAAGACGGATTAACAAAGGATTGAGGAGGAAGGCCTGGATCCCATTAAACTTTGTCCTTGGCCTCTCCTAGAAATGGATGGCCTGGCGGCAACTCCTGTTCCACCCTCTGGGGGCCCAGCCAGCTGTGGGAGCCAGACGGCCTGTAAAGTGTCAAGAGCTTGGGCGACCCTGAGAGGAGGGGGGGGGGGATGGGGCTCCTCACCCACATAAGGTTCTCAGGAGCAGCTGCCTGCGAAGGCGGGGGGAGGGGCGGTCACACTGGACTGGGACCCCCCCCCCCACTTTGTGACTATGGGTGAATCCCTTTCCCTCCCTGGGTGTTTTTGTCCCAAATCACTGGTCCCGGAGCGTCTTCAGACTCTGGGAGTAAGTAAGGGCGGGTCCGGAGAGGGAAAGGGCAAGGTACGGGGAACCTGGATCTGGGTGTCTGGGATGATGTGCGGGGCTCCAGACTAAACTGCGACCTCCTTCAGGGTATGTCACCCCAGTGTCTGGCACAGTGCTGGCTCATAGCAGGTGCTCGATACGCATGTGTCAACTGTTGATGACTGAGACAGACCCTGCTTAAAAGCGGTCTCCCTACTGAGCCCGGCTGTGATTCCTGTTCGGGCTGGCTGCGTGGAGTTCTGCCAGTAGAGTTGTTCCTGTGGGTCTCAGGTCTTCTCAGTCTTCCAGAGACCCCCGTGGGTATTTGAGAGTCACGGCACCCACCCACACTGGCCACATGGTCACCATCTGAAAGCAAGTCCGTTCATTCATCCACTCATTCAACACACAGTCTTGGGCACTGTACCAGCCTGGAGGTGAGAGCAAGGACCTAGAAGCCCAAGTTCACATTGTCATAAACTGGTGATTGGGCCACCGTGTGCTAAATGACACATATGCAGTGGATACTATAGAGGCACCAAAGAGGGCCATTTAGAGGAGACACTAAGCTAAGTGCTAAAACTGAGGCATTGGTCAGGTGGACGGGGAAAGACATCTGAACCGGGGCACAGCACGAGCAAAGGCATAGAGGTGAGATACAACGTTCTGGCTGGGGAAGGAGAAGCTGTTGAGGTTACTGAGGGAAAAACTGAGCAGGAGAGGAGGCTGGAGGTGTAAGCAGGGGTCAGACACACAGAGAGAGCCTTCTCAGGAGCTGGAGGTCTATCCCGAGGCGGTCAGGAGCCAGTGGGAGCCATTGAAGGGTTCTGAGCAAGGTCAGGCCCATGCGCTGGATTGTTCATTCTGGAAGCAGAGGCCAGAGGCTGGGGGAGCAGGCCGAGACCGTTTTAGGAGTCCTTGGGAGAAGTAATGAAACACTGGATCAGGGTTGTAGGAAGGAATGAGGATGGGGAAGTAGGGTTCAAGGAAAATTGAACCCTCTGGGAGGTAAAAGCGGTGATGATTAGATGTGGACGCTCAGGGAGAGAAAGGCGTCCATGATAACTGCCACCTGCGTCATCCTGGATTCATTCCCTCTTTGGTTAATCCAACACTTATGAGCCCTTACCGTGCGCCACACGCCGTTCTAAGTGCTTTATAAATATTCACTCATTTGATCCTGGCAACTGTCTTACAAGGGACTTGCTATGTAGTCATCATCTTCAATTTACAGATGAGGAAGCTGAGACACAGAGAGGTTAAGGCACTTGGCCAAGGTCTCACAGCTAATACATGGCAGAATCAAGGTTTGAACCAGGCCATCTGTCTCCAGAGTGTCTGTATATACCGTGTGCTGAGGTCGAGCCTGAGCCTTGTCCCAAATTTATCCCGGTGTCCCAGGCCATCCCCTCCTCCCATCACTTCGCACCAGACAGCACCGTATCCCCTGAATATCCAAACTGCTTCCCAGAATGTGGCCCCACCCCAAGGTCCACCTCTGTCTGCAAAGCAGCTCCTGGCTTGGGTAGCCAACAAGACTGTAGGGCATCAGGGATCTACAGACGGAGAAACTGAGGCTCAACAATGAGTTCCAGGCCTCAATCAGGGAGGTACTGGCAGAGCAGGTGCCAGCCTCCCGTGCTCCTCATCTATCGTCTACAGTTCCTGGTCGCCGGTGTTGAATGGTCCTGCTGTGTGCATTTCTAGAGGCCTTCCTTGACCTCTGTCATACATCATCCCATCTGACCCTCAGGGTAGGAATTGCCAGTCCCAAGTGATAGATCAGGAAATGGAAGCCTTTGAAGGTAGAGGGACCGGTCCAGAATCACTTCGCCAGATTGAATGGAGCAATTAGAACTCCAGTCTCAGACCCTCAGGCTCACTGCTCTTTTCCCCAGGTGTGACCTTGCTCTGGGGCACTAACTGTGGCGTCCCTGGACACTGCTCAGGAATCCTCCAGGTTGGCCCAGAGGACGGCCAGTTCAGCCCTCAGGGAGGGCAGGAAGGGGGTGAATTTCTGATTTTACCTTTTTTCATCTTGAGCATAAACACCCTGCCTCCTGACCCTACCATCAAATAACTCTCCCTCTCGACAGAGGTTACTGCCACCCAAAATCTGGCTTCCATCATCTATAGGAACGTCCCTGTATGCTGACAATATTTGCACGTGTCCCCACCAATATACAATAGTATTTTTTACATGTTTAAAACCTTCTGGGGGCGCCTGGGTGGCTCAGTCGGTTGAGCGTCCGACTTCAGCTCAGGTCACGATCTCGCGGTCCGCGAGTTCGAGCCCCGCGTCGGGCTCTGGGCTGATGGCTCAGAGCCTGGACCCTGCTTCCGATTCTGTGTCTCCCTCTCTCTCTGCCCCTCCCCCGTTCATGCCGGGTCTCTCTCTGTCTCAAAAATGAATAAACGTTTAAAAAAAATTTTAAAAAGAAAAACCTTCTGTAAGTATGTCCTACTGTACGTATATATATTTTTTAGATTTCATCCCCCCCCAGTGTTATATCTGTGAGATTCACTCCATGTTGATGTATATGTAGCTCTAATTAGGATCTCATTTTACAGATGAAAAACTGAGGGTCCCTACCAGTTTAAGGGACTCCCCCAAATCGCGGGTCTTGTTGTGTGACCGAGACAGGATTTGAACTGTGTGATCCGGCCCGCTTCTGGCTCCTGTTCTCACCCACCTCCATAGACCATCCCTCCTTCCTAGGTGCTGGGGCCCTTCCTGCTGCCCTTGTTCCTCCTCTCATTGTATTAGGAACTTCCTGTGTTCCCCTCAATCAGGGGCACCTGCATTTTAGGAAGTGCTGGGAAGGAGTCACTGGAGTGGGAAGCTGGGGCTCCCAGGTCTGGCTCTACCGGCTGTGGGACCCGCAAGCCCCGCCGAGCCTCAGTTTCCTGATCTGTATAATGGGGCTGCCTCTGGGGATCTGTGAATTACATAATATCAGGAATTCTGTCACTGACCAGAGAGATGAGTCTCTGAGGGAGCTTCAACCCGGGGGTGGGAGGGATTGGGGGGGTCCTGGCTCAGCGTCCCTTCGGTCTGGGCAGGCGAGCGCCCCCCCCCGCCCCCAGGCGCACTCACCATTTGCAGCATGTCAGCGGCGGGTGGGGACGCCTGGGACCGGTAGAGGTTGTGCAGCTCCACCATCACGCGTTTCTCATCATCACTGAGGGCGCCGGCGGGGCCCGTGGTGGCCGCCAGCAGCAGCAGCAGCAGCAGACTGTCGGAGCTGTGCATGGTGGCCAGTCCTCTCCGCCTCTCCCGGCCAGGGGTCTGGCGGCCAGATTTAAAGTCCTCCCCAGGCAAGCACCACCCTGGCTGGGGCGGCGGGAGGGGCTGTCTGCAGGGCCGGCCCGGCTCACACAGTGTCTCTGGGAGGGCTGGGTGCTTGGGTCCTGACCAGAGTTGAGTCCACTCCCGGCATTTATCTCCCCTCGGAGTCCTTGGCAACAGCCTCCTTTCTCCCGTAACGGGGGCTCAGGCCAAGAGCTCTGTGCGGTCCACAGTCCCTCCTGAGTTGTGGAAAGGTCCCCCCGGGGGGGCAAAATCGAGCAACCCAAGTCACACCCACTGGGCGCCCGAGGACAAGCAAGAGGAAGAAAACCACACGGACCCCGTCCCTGAGGATTGGGGAAGATGAGGAAACTCTATTTGACTTACGAGAGAACGGAGGAAGCCAAGATGTGTTCGGTAAAAGGCACGGGCCAACCGAAGCCTAAATCTTGACTCTGCTCCTCTGCCAGCTGAACTGTTGGCAGTTTTGTCAATTAAATCAGTGGCCGTAATAGTACCTACCTCATCGGGCTGGAAGGAGGATTAAATGAGATCAAATGTATGTGAAGCATCCAGTAGAGTATCTGGCACACAGTAGCCCCCAGTAACCGTAGCCAACGATTACTCATATGGCACGGCCTTGGCCAGCCCCCAGCCCCATGGCGGGGTGGGGGTGGGGGGTGGGGTGGGCAGGACTCCTGCCCACGAGAGAAGAGACTGAGGTGTTCCCCCTCTAGCCGTATCCTGGAATTGCGCTTTTCACTAGGGAGCAATGTTGGCTTCTCTGTGCCTGTTGAATGCATGTGCTTGAGGTGCTCATTTGGAAGTGGGATGTTGGGACCTTTCCTGCTCTGAATATCGAGAAAATAGAATGTGTCTGTTTTTGAAATCAAGAGAGAGCAGAAAAGCAGAGGCATGACTGAGCTGATGCAGCAGGAGTTGGGGGAGTGGGGGGGGGGATGGGGGGCGGGGAATTGGAGGGGAAATGGGCCCGGTGGCCAAGCACTTTGATGGTAATGACCATGCAGGGGCAGGGACCAAGGTCTTGGCCTTCCTGAGGCAGGAATCTGGAACCAGTACTCTTGAGTTCAGCTGGGATTCTTTTTTTTTTTTTTTTTTAATGTTTTTAATGTTTATTTATTTTTGAGAGACAGAGTGTGAGTGGCAGAGGGGCAGAGAGAGAGGGAGACACAGAACTCAAAGTGGGCTCCAGGCTCCACGCTGTCAGCACAGAGCCGGGTGCGGGGCTGGAACTCACAAGCCGTGAGATCATGACATGAGCCGAAATTGGACGCTTAACTGACTGGGCCACCCAGGTGCCCCTCAGCTGGGATTCTTAAAGGCTGCCTTCTCAGGGAATGGGACCTAGAAAAAGTCTAC
Source organism: Prionailurus viverrinus (assembly GCF_022837055.1). Lineage (NCBI taxonomy): Eukaryota > Metazoa > Chordata > Mammalia > Carnivora > Felidae > Prionailurus > Prionailurus viverrinus. The sequence continues at coordinate 35,531,905 of NC_062565.1, read as the reverse complement.
TCTCTGGCGTTGGAAGATGTCAAGAAAACCTGTTACTGCTCAGGTCTCTGGGTAAAAACAAAAGCAAACACAAACACAACTTGGATCACACACACAGACACACATACCTGTTAGAACTAACTTAGGAACTCAGCAAAGCTGTAAGATACAAAAACAACACACAAAACAAGTGGTATTTCTATACACTAACAATGAATAACCCAAAAGGAAATTAAGAAAACAATTCCATTCATAATAACAATAAATAGAATGAAATAACTTAGGAGTAAACCTAACCAAGGAGGCAACAGACTTGTACATTTAAAACCACAAAACGCTGGGGTGCCCGGGTGGCTCAGTTGGTTAAGGTGTCTGACTCTTTTTTTTTTTTTTTAATTTTTTTTCCAACGTTTATTTATTTTTGGGACAGAGAGAGACAGAGCATGAACGGGGTAGGGGCAGAGAGAGAGGGAGACACAGAATCGGAAACAGGCTCCAGGCTCTGAGCCATCAGCCCAGAGCCCGACGCGGGGCTCGAACTCACGGACCGCGAGATCGTGACCTGGCTGAAGTCGGACGCTTAACCGACTGCGCCACCCAGGCGCCCCAAGGTGTCTGACTCTTGATATCGGCTCAGGTCATGATCCCAGGGTTGTGGGCTCGAGCCCTGCATCGGGCTCTGCACTGAGCATGGAGCCTGCTTAAGATTCTCTCTCTCTTTCCCTCTGCTCCTCTCCCCCGCTCATGTCCATGCTCTCTCTTCCCCTTCTCGCTAAAACAAAACAAAACTAACAAACAAAAACTACAAAACATTGCTGAAAGAAATTAGAGAAGACATGAATAGGTGAAAAGATATCCCATGTTCATGGATTATAAGTTTTAATACTAAAAGCAATTTATAGAGTGCAGTCCCTATCAAAATCCCAATGATGATTTTTGCAGAAATAAAAGAACCCATCCCCCATATGATTCTAAAATCATATGGAATCTCAAAGAACTCCAAATAGCCAAAACAATCTTGAAAAAGAAAAACATAAAGTTGGAGGTCTCACATTTCCTGATTTTAAATTTACTTCAAAGCTACAATAATCAAAACAGTGTGGCATTGGCATAAACACAGACATGTAGACCAATGGAGTAGAATGCAGATCCAGAATAAACTCTTGCATATATGATCAAATGTTGACAAGAATGCCAAGACCATTTAATGGAGAAAGGATAGTCTTTTCAACAGGTCGTGTGGGAAAAACTGGATATCCACATGAAAAAGAATGACGTTGGACCCTTACTTTGCCCCATATACAAAAGTAAAAATAATCAACTCAAAATGGATCAAACACCTACTCATAAGAGCTAAAACTACAAAACAAGAGAAGAAAACATGGGGGGAAACTTCATGACATTGGATTTGGCAAGGATTTTTTTGGGTGTGACACCAAAATATAGGCAACAAAAGAAAATATAGATGAATTTCATCTCAAAGAATGAAATATACACAGTGAAAAGGCAACCCATGGAAGGGAAGGAAATATTATCAAATCCTATACCTGATAAGGGATTAATATATATTAAAAAACTCCTACAATTCAAGAACAAAGCAACCCAAAATTTCTGATTAAAAAATGGACACAGGATTTGAATAGACATTTCTCCAAAGATATACAGGTGAGCCAAAAGCACATGAAAAGATGCTCAATGTCTAGTCATTAGGGAAATGCAAGTCAAAACCACAGTGATGGGGCACCCAGGTGGCTCAGTCGGTTAAGCATCCAGCTCTTAGTTTTGGCTAAGGTCATGATCTCATGGTTCTTGAGATGGAGTCCCACGTCGGGCTTTGGGATGACAGCACAGAGCCTGCTTGGGATTTCTCTCTCTCCTTCCCTCTCTGCCATTCTCTCTCTGCTGCTTTCCCACTTGTGTGTGCATGCCCGCGCTCTTTCTCTCTCTAAATAAATAATTAAATAAACTTACACACACACACACACACACACACACACAATGAGATATCACTTCACACCCGTTAGGATGGCTGTTATAACAACAAAACAACACTCCTCTGAAAATACCAAGTGCTGGCAAAGATATAGTGAAATCGGAACGCTTGTGCATTGCTCCTGACAACGTAAAATGGTGCAGCCACGTGGAAGACAGTACGGTGGTTACCCAGAAAAACGAAACAGAATAACATTATGATCCAACAATTCCACTTCTGAGTATATATCCAAAAGAATTTTTTTTTAAAAAAAAATTTTTTTTTTCAACGTTTATTTATTTTTGGGACAGAGAGAGACAGAGCATGAACGGGGGAGGGGCAGAGAGAGAGGGAGACACAGAATCGGAAACAGGCTCCAGGCTCTGAGCCATCAGCCCAGAGCCCGACGCGGGGCTCGAACTCCCAGACTGCGAGATCGTGACCTGGCTGAAGTCGGACGCTTAACCGACTGCGCCACCCAGGCGCCCCTATCCAAAAGAATTTAAAGCAGAGATTTGAACAGATATTGGCACATCAGTGTTCATAGCAACGCTATTCATGACAGTTAAAAGATGGAAACAACCCAAATGCCCATCAAAGAACAACTGATAAACAAAATGTGGTATATACATACAATGAAATATTATCCAGCCTTAAAAAGGAAGGATATCTATTGGGTACCTGGGGGCTCAGTCAGTTAAGCCTCCGACTCGATCTCAACTCAGGTCTTGATCTCCGAGTCGTGAGTTCAAGCCCTTTGCCGGGCTCCATGCTGGGTGTGGGGCCAACTTAAAAAAAAAAAAAAAAACAACAAAAGGAGTGGAGGAACCTTGAAGACATTCTGCTAAGTGAAATAAGCCAGACACAAAAAGATAACTATTGTATGATTCCACTTATATGAGGGACATAGACTAGTCAAATTCATAGAGACAGAAAATAGAACAGTAGTTTCCAGCGGCCAGGAGGAGAGGGAAATGAAGAGTTATTTTTTCAATGCATACAGTTTCAGTTTGGCAAGATGAAAAAGTTCTGAAACTGGATGTGGTGATGGTTGCAGAGTGTGTGAATGTGCTTTAATGCCACTGAACTGCACACATGAAAATGGGCAAGAGTAAACTTTGTTATGTTATGTGTATTTTACCACAAACAAAACTTGGTATTTTATTTCATTCATTTATTTATTTATTTATTTTAAACGTTTTTTATTTATTTTTGAGACAGAGAAAGACAGAGCATGAACGGGGCAGGGGCAGAGAGAGAGGGAGACACGGAATCGGAAGCAGGCTCCAGGCTCTGAGCCATCAGCCCAGAGCCCGACGCGGGGCTCGAACTCACGGACCGAGAGATCGTGACCTGAGCTGAAGTCGGACGCTTAACCGACTGAGCCACCCAGGTGCCCTATTTTTTAAAGTTTATTTATTTATTTTAAGAAAGAGAGTGTGAGTGCGTGTAAGGGGAAGGGGGAGAGAGAGAGAGAAAGAATCCTAAGCAGCACAGAGCCCAACGCAGGGCTCAATCTCACAAACCCGTGAGATCATGATGTGACCCAAAATCAAGAGTCGAACGCTTAACTTAGGTGCCCCAAAACTTAGGAATTCTTAAACTGGTCCAAAGTAGGATGGATATTGAGTAGTGGTGGTGGTGGGAGTAGTCTCAGCAGAAATAAGGGAAAATCATGTCTGGAGGGAGCTTTCACAACCCAGGCCACTTGGGTCATCCACGAGGGAAAACAAACCCCCGCTTTAGCGCACAATCAGAAATTATAAAACACACAGGGAACTGAGCTATGGTGAGCAGCAGCATACAACACAAATGGGAGGGTTTCTGTCCCCCAAATTTGAGATAATAGAACAGTCTGGAAGACTTTCAAATAGCTATGCTTAAGGTGATTAAGGAAATAAATAGGTTGCTGGAAAAAGGAGAAGCCAGGTTTAGGAAGTAGAGTGGAGCATGAGAATTTGAAGAGTTGAGGAAAGTGGGTCAGTCTGTCGGGAGGAGGAGGGAGTAGAGGAGAGAAGGGTACGAATCACCAGATTCCACCACAGCCCAGTCCGAAAGGCAGCTCTCCCAGGGGGTTTAGCTGATAAAGCTGTGAGCTGGTATCTTTCCTCTAGGGACAGGAGAATGTGGCAAGTCCCTGAAAGCTACTTGGGCTTGAGATAGAAATAAGGGGACTTAGAAGAAAACTTCCCAGGGAGTAAAGTGCTGAAGACCCCGCCTGGGAGCGGCTGGACAGAAGTGGGAAGGACACAGTTCTCAGACACTGCCTGGGTGGAAGCAGGCACCACACTCGGGCTGCCCTGCGTGACAGGGAAAAACAGCTTTGTAGTACAATGGGCAGCATTCATTCACTCGTCATTCATTCATTCATTCACTCAACAAAGATTTGCAGCGTTTCCCCACTGTGCCAGGTGCTGAGCTGGGTGAGAAAGATAGACCCAATCCCCACTGTCATGACGCAGGAGATGCACCAGGAAACATGGATAGTGTTGTGGGTAAGAGTGTGGGGCTTTCCAGGTCGGTGACCTTGGGCAAGCTATTTCCCTGCTTGTTAGCCTCAGTTTCCTCATCTGTAAATTGGGTTTAGAACAGAACCTACCCCATAGGAAGGTTGTCAGCATTGAGTTAATACATGGGTAGGGCTTGGGATAGTGCCTCGCACATTCTAAGTGCTCATTGAGTTAGCCAATATGAATGTATCTATTATTATTATTATTATTTATTATTATTATTACAGGTGGGAGAATTAACAGGGCCTCAAGTTGTAGCAGAAAAAAAAATACAGCAGCCTAGCCTGCCTTTTCCCCTGAGCAGCTGCATGGGGAGGACACGGGGGCAGGGGCGCTGGTGTGAGTTGCGGGGGGGGGGGGGGGGGGCGAGGGGGACAGAAAAAGAGGAGCCTGATTTGCCAGAGAGGGGAGGTTGAGATGGGAACAAGGGCTGGGAGGCTGACCACGGCCAGTCTCAGTGTCTGGGGACAAGGGCGTGCCGCTCGAAAGGCCCATTCTGCAGGTGCACATTCCCAAGTGGTTCTCGGAGCCCCTGCCACGTGGGCGATCTTATTTATTCAGAGGACAGCTCTGAGGTGGGTCTCAAAATCACCGCACACAAGGAACCTTGCTCAGAGAGATAATGTCCTTACCAGTGGGGGGTGGGACCAGAGCCTGGGACCTGCCGCTAGGGGGAGCTGGAGAGCGGGAGAGCAGGAGAGTCAGAGGCTGAGGGCCAGCAGCCAGGAGAGCAGAGTGGAAGACAGGAGGTAAAGTTCCAGGAAGTGGATAGGGAAGGAGAGGGGGTGGGAGAGGTGACAGAATCAGGCACGTGGAGGATTGGCTGCGGTGTACATCAGCTGTGTTTTTATCTATAAACCATGATTGGGAGGAAATACGTATTTTCTTTATTGCTTTTAAGTTTTCATGAATATAAGAGGGAGGGAGCCAAAGCACAAGAGACTCTTAAAAACTGAGAACAAACTGAGGGTTGATGGAGGGTGGGAGGGAGGGGAGGATGGGTGATGGGCATTGAGGAGGGCACCTGTTGGGATGAGCACTGGGTGGTGTATGGAACCCAATTTGACAATAAATTTCATATTTAAAAATAAATAAATAAATAAATAAATAAATACCAAACTGTTAGCTCTGTATGGCTAACTTGTGGACAGAATATCAAGCACTTTCTCAAGGGAATATTAGAAATACAAAGAATATTGTTCTAAGATAGCATCATTTAGACTTCTTTATGGAATTGATTGAGTTTCCACTGTTCTAAACTTGATGGAGGAAATCTTTCCATCATTTAGACTTCTTTATGGAATTGATTGAGTTTCCACTGTTCTAAACTTGATGGAGGAAATCTTTCCTGGTAGGTGGCTAACACTTGTCCGGTATGTTTTAAATTTTTTTTTTTTAACGTTTATTTATTTTTGGGACAGAGAGAGACAGAGCATGAACGGGGGAGGGTCACAGAGAGAGGGAGACACAGAATCCGAAACAGGCTCCAGGCTCTGAGCTGTCAGCACAGAGCCCGACGCGGGGCTCGAACCCTCAGACCGTGAGATCATGACCTGAGCCGAAGTCGGACGCTTAACCGACCGAGCCACCCAGGCGCCCCATTGTCCGGTATGTTTTAAAAGGAAGTCTATGTGTCTCCTGTCACCCGGGCTTATTTTACCAAAGAGAAAATAGTTGTGAGCTAACCTTTGGAAAACCTCTAGATTTCTATTTCTTTTCCAAGGAGTTTTCCGCTGTTTGTGAAAAGGAAAACTAAAGAGCCCAAGTCACTTATGTGTTTTAAATAAATAAGTAAATAAAGTAAATCAAAAAATTTTTTCATTAATGTAAATTTATACATATATTTATTTCTAAGTAGAAATGTATATAAATATATATTTATTATTATTTCTTTATTATTATGGGGTTATTATCCACACATATTTTAAATCAAGTTTCGTCATAGAGCGGTGTCACTCCACCACGAAGAAGTTAAGCCAAAGAGGGGGAAAAATTCCACCTCTAGTATTTTCTTTTTATCTCTGAGCAGGTGATACTCAAAGTGTGGTCCATGGCCTGATGCCATGGCGCCAGATGTTTGTTACAGCTCCTCAGCACAACACGTGCAGAAGACAAGAGTGAGCATTGAGAACCTCCTACAGCAGTGTAGTTGTTCTATGCCTGTGGAATCTGTGATTTATTTATTTTTTTTGAAGTTTATTTATTTATTTTTGAGAACGAGACACTGTAAGCCTGCGTGGGGGAGGGGCCGAGGGAGAGGGAGAGAGAGATTCCTAAGGGGAGCGCTGAGCCCAGTGCGGGGCTTGAACATACGAACCATGAGAACATGACTCGAGCCTAAATCAGGAGTTGGACACTTAATGGACTGAGGCCCCTAGGCGCCCCTGGAATTTGTGATTTAAAAATCGGGGCTTGTGGGGCATGTGGATGGCTCATTTGGTTAAGTGTCCAACCCTTGATCTTGGCTCAGGTCTTGATCACACGGTTGTGAGTTCAAGCTCCTCTTTGGGCTCCATGTGTGAAGCCTATTTAAAAAAAAAAGACAAAAACTAAACTAAAAATTGGGGCTTGTATTTTGTATATCTTTTTTATTTCATTTTTCTTAAAAAAAAAAAAATATTTATTTATTTATTTATTTATTTTGAGTGGGGGTGGAGAGAGAGCGGGAATCTCCAGCAAGGCTCCACAATGTCAGAGCAGAGCCCAACATGGGGCCCGATCTCACAAACCTTGAGATCATGATCTGAGCCAATATCGAGACTCAGGTGCTTCTCTGTCTGAGCCACCCCGGAGGCCCCCATTTCATTTTTCTAATAATTTTTATCTTGAAATAATCATAGACTCAAAAGAGTCACAACAAGAACATAGAGTTCCATGAATCCTTTGCCTAGTTCCCCCAATGGTGACACCTTCTATAACTGTGGCACTATATCAAAGCCAGGAAGTTGATGTTAGTACAGTACAGTTAACTGAATTACAGACTTTAGTCAGATGTCACTTATCTGTGAACGTGTGTACGTGTCTGTGTGGGTAGTTCTGTGCAACTTGATCTCAGATCGTGTAGACCTCCCGACAACCAAGACAGAATTTAAAGCAACCCTCTCCTGCTACCCCTCTCAAGTCACACACTGCCACCTCTAACGCTGTCCCTGGCAACGGTCTCCATATGTCCCCATGGCTATAGTTTTATCATTTTAAGAATTTGTAAGTGGAATCATATAGCAGGTAGCCTTTGGAGACTGACTTTTTCACTGAGCGTCAATGCCTTTGGGATCCATCCACATTGTTGCAAGTATCAATGGCTCACTCCATCATATGGCTGAACAGTAGTCTGTGGTCTAGAAGTACATGGTTTAACTTTTCACTGGCTGAAAAACAGTTGAGTTGTTTCCACGTTTGGGTTATTATGAATAAGGCTGCTATGAGCATCGTGTACAGATTTTTGTGCAAACGTGAGTTTTCGTTTCTTTGAGATAAACGCACAAGACCGTGATCGCTGAGACTTCTGGTAAGTACACATTTACTGTGACACTTGATTTCGACTCTCACGGTTGGTGAGATCAGGGCCTGCGTCAGGCTCTGTGCTGAGTGCGGAGCCTGCTTGGGATTCTCTCTCTCTCTCTCTCTCTCTCTGTCCCAACCCCACGACTCACTTTCTCTCACCTTCTCTCAAAATAAATAAACGTTAAAAAAAAACTGGGGCACCTGGGTGGCTCGGTCGTTTAAGTGTCTGACTTCAGCTCAGGTCAGGATCTCATGGTTAGTGAGTTCTTCTGTTCCCCCCCCCCCCCCAAAAATAAATTTAAAAAAAAATTAAAAAAATAAGTAAATGATTTAAAAAACCCTTTCACACTGTTCTCAAGCTGCAGTGTATGAGGGACCCAGCTCCTCACATCCTTATCCGCATTTGTAGTTAACTCTATTTTTTATTTTAGCCACTGTTGTGAGTTGAACGTGCCCCCCCCCACCAAAGGTATGTTCAAGTCCTAACCCCCAGGAGGGGGTGAATGTGAATGTGAGCTTATCTGGAAATAAGGTCTTTGCAGATATAATCAAATTAAGGAGCAGTCATACAGGATTAGGGTGTGCCCTAAATCCAGTCACTGGTGTCCTTCCAAGAAGGCCATGCCAAGGCACAGACAACACAGCGAAGAAAGCCATGTGACAAAAGAGGCAGAGTGATACAGCTACAAGCCAGGGAACACAAGGATTGTTAGCAGCCCCAAAAGGCTGGAAAAGCAAGGAAGAATTCTTCCCTAGAGCCTTCAGAGGGAGCCCAGCCAACACTTTGATCTCAGACTTCTAGCCTCCAGAACTGTGAGGGAATACATTTCTGTTGTTTTCAGCCACCCGGTTTGTGGTGATTCGTTATGCAGCCCTAGGACACCCCTGCACCCATTCCAGCAGGTGCTGGTGAGGCCTCAGTGAGGATCTCATTTGCATTTCCTTTTTTTTTTTTTAATTTTTAAAGTTTATTTATTTATTACTTGTGAGAGAGAGAGAGAGAGAGAGAGCACGAGTCGGGTAGGGGCAGAGAGCAGAAGAGAGAGAATCCCAAGCGGGCTCTGTGCTATCCGAGCAGAGCCCGACCCGGGGCTCGAAATTACAAACCGTGAGATCATGACCTGAGCTGAAACTAAGAGTCGGACTGAGCTACCCAGATGCCCCCTCATTTGCATTTCTTGGTGGATAATGATAGCGAACATGATTTTATGTGCTTCCTTGCCATCCTCTTTGGTAAAGGGTCTGTTCGTGTCCAATGCCCATTTCCAGCTTGGATTGGTTTGGGTTTTTTCACTGTTGGATTTTGAGAGTTTTTAAAAGTATCGGTCCTTTGATAGATGTGTGTTTGGCATTTGTTTTTATGGTATTTCACCAAACTGTTGGTTCGTGGTGGACTGGAAATTTTACAAAAACAAACTGGTCCTTCACCTCGGATGGTTTGAGAAGCACAGCCTTGGTATGTTTCCCTTCTCTTTCCTTAAGGCAACAGCACACATACGGTGCTGCCTCCTGACGTTTTCCCCCAGATACTTTGCTGTAAATAATTTCTCAGCTTGCTCTGTATCTTTATGATTACCATTTTCAGTGTTTGCAAAATATGCTGGAGAAGGACCGTGCTGCAGCTTACCCAGTCAGGTGTCAAGGTGAGACCACTGGGAGACTCAGGGACAGCTGCAAGCGACTCACCTTTGGGCACGGGGCTTTTTCTTATTTATTTATCTTTATAAATAACTGTTTTGTTTTAATTTTTTAAATGTTTGCTTATTTTTGAGAGAGAGAGAGAGTGACAGAGCGTGAGTTGGGGAGGGGCAGAGAGAGAGGGAGATACAGAATCCAAAGCAGGCTCCAGGCTCCGAGCCGGCAGCACAGGGCCCGACACGGGGCTCGAACAGACGAGCCATGAGATCATGACCTGAGCTGAAGCCGGACGCTGAACTGACTTGAGCCACCCAGGCGCCTCTTTTTCTTAGATTTTGGATGTTATTTTTTAGTTCCCATTCTCACCAGCGTAGCTTGGCTTGCTCTTTTATTAGGATTCCGGGTGCTGGTTGCCACATTCCTTATCTGCATGAAAACAAAAGGTCCCTGGTGCTGAGTGGAAATTCCCCTGGGAGCATGGCTTTCATAGTCCCAGCCGCCAGACGGTACAGCAAGAGCGGAACTTGACCTTCGTTTCATCCCAGTGGCTCCAAAGCAGGGGTAGCAGTCGGTGAGAAAGACGCAGATCCTTTGAAAGGACAGACACGTGCCTCAAAGAGCATCAGGGAACCGTGTACTAAGGGTCAAAGCCAGCCTGCTCAAAATGCTGAAAATGGATGGTCCTGAATAAGGGGATCATAGAGAAGATGTCAGGCCTCCTTCCCTCACACCCGATCTGATTTATGCCCCTCCCCCTGCACCCCAGGCCACCCGCTCACCTGGAAACCGCCGTCCTGGTTTTTCAGACCCGGGTTTTGGGCAACTGCCAACACGCTATCTCCTTCCCTTCTCCTCCTTCTGGTCCTGAATCAAAGAGTCGCCCCTCTTCTGGTCTCCCTCATCTTGCTCCTCACTCTCTTCAGCCTGAAGCAAGGGATGTGACATCTGCAGCTTGTCACGAACCCCCCGGGCAGATTCACCCGAGCCCCTCCAAGGCCCCTCTACCTAGTGCTGTTGGGAAGTGAACTGAGTCAAGAATGGCTCCATCCAGAGTCAAGTCTCTACTGCCATTATGGTGCTTTTGTGGGGTGGCGTGGGGGGCAGCTCTGGAAGCCAATTTCATCCCCCCCATACTTTCCCAGCTTGTGGAATAACTTCCTGCCTTTGCCTCCCCTTACCCCCAAATCCTGGGCCCTCACACCTCCTTCCAGTCATTCTGCCACAAACTAAAAATGATACCTCTGTGTGGAAACCCTTAGCGTTCTTTCTTTCCGAAGCAGTTTCGAGGACCCTTCTCCTCAGTCTTCCCCCTAAGATGGTGGGGAGTGTGGGTGTCCCCGGGGAAGGGAGCCACCACGGGAGGGCCACCTGGCTCCTGGGAGCTGGTGGGTCTGAATTCCTGAGGGCACGGGCCTCATCACCTAGAACCCACAGTATCTGCACCTCTAGGACTCTCTGGGAAGCCCACCTTCTTCATACGATGAGTTACCTTTGTGATTCTGGGTCCTGCCTTCAGAAAGACAGGGCCCAGGAGGCACCTGGGTGGCTCACTTGGTTGAATGTCCGACTTTTGGTTTCAGCTCAGGTCATGATCTCGTGGTTTCTGGAATGGAGCCCCACATCAGGTTCCACAATGACAGCACGGAGCCTGCTTGGGATTCTCTTTCCCTCTCTCTCTGCTACTCCCCTGCTTGCATGTGCTTTCTCTCTCTCTCTCAAAATAAATAAATAAACATAAAAATGATAATAAATAAAAACAGACACTTGAATGACCGAATTCACTTAAAAATAATGGCAGGGGGCACCTGGGTGGCTCAGTCAGTTGGGCATCCGACGTTGGCTCAGGTCACGATCTCACGGTTTGTGGGTTCGAGCCCCGTGTCGGGCTCTGTGCTGACAGCTCAGAGCCTGGAGCCTGCTTCGGATTCTGTGTCTCCCTCTCTCTCTGCCCTTCCCCCACTTGCACACGCATGCGCGCTCTCTCTCTCTCTCTCTCTCAAAAATAAACATTAAAAAAATAAGAATGGCAGTCTCAAAACTTGCCTCTACAGATAGGACTGATATGTTAAATATAGTGCCCGCCCCCGTGTGAGGGCAGAAGCAGGTCGGAGCCACCCAGGCTCTAATCTTGTCATTCACTAGCTGGGCAAGTCATTTACCCCTCAAACCTCACTTCATGCGTATGTAAATGAGATAACACGAACCTCAGAGAATTTCTGGGGAGATTCAACAAAATGAAGGCCAGGGCACCTGGGTGGCTCAGTCTGTTAAGCATCTGACTTCGGCTCAGGTCATGATCTCATGGTTTGTGAGCTCCAGCCCTGTTTTGGGTGACCCCGATTCTCTCTCTCTCTCTCTCTCTCTCTCTCTCTGCCTCTCACTCACTTGTACCCTCTGTCTCTCTCTCAAAAACAAATAATAAAACAAACAAATAAATAAATAAAATGAAGGCCAAACACTTGGCACTTGGTAAACAGGAACTGTTTTGAATAGGTGGAAAGAGGCAGGAATTTCCCAGGAGCTGAATGGGATCTGCTACTCTTCTGGTCTGAAGTTGCATGGCTCAGGGAATGGGGGCTGGGGGGCTCTGAGGAGAGGGCATCACCCCCAGGAGGGGACCACAGCATATTACCCCAAAGAGGAAAGCTTAGCTGCCTAGCTGACACCGAATGTTAACCCGGCCCCAGCTTTTTGCAAGACCCACAGAGGCTTCCTCTCTGTGCCACCCCCCCCCTGCCACCCCCCAAAAAAAACAAGCTCAGCCAATTCCCAAAGCTTGTGGCTGGGAGCCCTCGGCCTCAGCAGGGCTGGCGTCTGCCCCAGACCTCTCCTGGTCTGCTGGCTTCTTGGTGCAGAAAATTCCTGATGGAGCACAGCTGTCCCAGGCCTCCCCGGGACTCTAATGGGACATAAGTGGCCCTCTTTGATGCTGCTGACCTTTCTGTCCCACGTGTCTTCAGTCAACTAAGACCTGTCAGCTTAGGGTGACTTGGGCCCAGTTCTATGCTGAATTCCTTCTCGTGAATATGCATGCACCCTTAGCTTAAAACTTCCACTGTTCTGGAGCCATAGTGCTTTGGGACACGTCCCCGGTGTCCTCCCAACTTTTGCAAGTAAAACCCTTCCTTTTCCCACTCTTTGGCTTGGTTGTGTCTCTGTGCTTCACACCCACCAAGGAGGGGGACCCAACTTGGGGGACCGTATTTTGGATACCCGGTTAAGACATAACCCTTTGGGGTCCTCCAGCTCTCAACAGGTGACAGACACGGTAGGCAGCTCACTGAGGTCATGCAGCCTGTGTTGCTGGGGACCCTGCGGGGAATGGCATAGGAGAATTCCTCTTGGCACCTAATTTGTTAGGTACCTGCAACTCGACTCACTGAATGGAGTCAGTGTCCACTCTGGACATCTTTTATTATTATTATTATTGTTATTATTATTGTTTATTTCTGAGAGAGAGACAGAGAGACAGAGCATGAGCAGGGGAGGGGCAGAGAGAGAGGGAGGCACAGCATTCGAAACAGCCTCCAGGCTGTGAGCTGCCAGCACAGAGCCCAACGCGGGGCTCCAACTCACGAACTGTGAGATCGTGACCTGAGCTGAAGTCGGCCACTTAACCGACCGAATCACCCAGGTGCCCCGAGTGTACACTTTTAAATTATCAACTGGGAGAGCTTACCTACCAGCTTTCTGGAGAATGGAATTTTCAGTGTGCTAAAAGCAGCAAGTCTGTGTCTCCACTAACCCTTATGATAGACCTCTTGGCAGCTGGAGACAAATTCTTTGCAGAGATCCAAGGATATGGGGAACCAGACATCAATCCTGTCAGACCACCTGCTAGGGTGCCTCCTGGGTTACTGGAAGCCTTTTGGGTATACCCCAATGACAAAGAAAACTTGTGTTCTTTTGTAATACTGCCTGGCCTCCGTACCAACTAGGAGACCAGGAGAAGAAGCCAGAAAATGGCTTGTTAAATTCAGTTAGACCTATTTTGTAAGGAGGAAGAGAGATGGGATGAGATCCGTTATGTACAAGGCCTTATGGCCCTCCACCAGAATAAGGGACTACAGAAGAAAGGTGGGTTTAAGCCTATCCAACTATCTAACCCAAAGGGTAAGACCATGCTCTTTTGGAGGGACCCCTGAAGACCCCATAGACTTCCCTTTGCCTCAAAGATCCTTTGCCCTGAAGTCCCCAGCCCTCAGCCCCATCTGCAACTCTGTCCCCTCCAGATTCTGAGTCTCTGCCAGATCCACCCTATTTCCTCTCCAGACCCATCTAAACTGCCCCCACCTTACTCAGATTAGGGAGACTAACAGCAGACTCCCTGTGTGCAGCCCCCCAACTACTATGCATGGTAACCCTTTTTTTTTTTAAGTTTATTTATTTTTGAGAGACAGAGACAGCAGAGGAAGGGTAGTGGAGGGGCAAAGAGAGAGGGAGAGAGAATCGGAAGCAGGCTCCGTGCTGATTTGGAGCTCAAACTCAGGAACCATGTGTGAGATCATGACCTGAGCTGAAACCAAGAGTCAGATGCTTAACTGACTAAGCCAACCAGGTGTCCCATCTGCTGGAGGTTTATAATATGACTTCCCTAGGACCCATATCCCTAAATTGGGCCCATTCCTAGCCACTGCCTTAAACAGGTCAGGAGTCTAATCCCTGACTAAGAGGGACTTGGATTTTAAGTCCAAGCAACCCTATAATAGATGGGAATGGTCTTGGGCATACTATCTGTAGGGGCCTTTCCTGGTTCACTGAGATCCCAGAACTAGAAAAGTCAATCAAAAATATATCCATTCTTGGGGCACCTGGGTGGATCAGTCAGTTAAGTGTCTGACTCTTGGTATCAGCTCAGGCCTTGATGTCAGGGTCGTGAGCTCAAGCCCCACATTGGGCTCTATGCCCAGTATGGAGCCTACTCAAAAAAAGAAATATATATGTGTGTATATATATATATATATATATATATATATACATATATATGTATATATATATATATACACATATATATGTATATATATATGAATATATATATGAATACATATACATATATATTCAACAATCTTGGAAAGCAACAGTAGTGGCAATAGAATATGAGGAAACTGCCCTCAATGCTCTGGCTGAGGTCGTATCAAAAAATAGGAGGGTCCTAAGTGTCCTAACGGCCAAGGCAGGGGGTCCCTGTGGTCTCCAGGAGATGAATGTGGTTTCTACATTAATACCTCTAACCAAGTTGAAGAAAGCCTAGAGGTCATAAAAAGAACTATAGAAATATTAGGGAAAAAACTGGCCCTGAGGCTCAATCTTTAACAGTCTACTTGGGGGATGGTTTTCATGGTTATGACCTTTGATGGGGCCCCTGTTAACACTTGCTCTACTCTTATTGTTTGGCCCATGCATCTTCAGACTCCTGGTAAACTTTGTCACAAATGCAGCTTGTTCTGTGACAGCAGTCCCCACCTTTAGGAAACACCTTTAAGGAGAACAAAACTTGTCTAGCTTTAAGGAGAGTTCCACTCTTCCAGCTGGGGAGACCACACACCCATTCTTGGCAGGAAGCAGCTACAGAAAAATGACCTTCGACCTATACCCCTCAAGAATGAGGAGTGATATATCGCAAGGGGGGATTTTGTAGGCAGATAGGATTAGGGGGTCCCCAGAAAAAGAGACAAGACCTCGCAAGAGAAGTCATTTTAGGCCCCCAGACATTTCAAAAAAATTTTTTTTAATGTTTTTTTATGAGAGAGAGAGAGAGAAAGCAAGCGTAAGCAGGGGAGGGGCAGAGAGAGAGGGAGACACAGAATCTGAAGCAGGCTCCAGGCTCTGAGCTGTCAGCACAGAGCCCGATATGGGGCTCAAATTCATGAGCAATGAGATCATGACCGGAGCCGAAGTCGGGCTTTCAATCGGCTGCGCCACCCAGGTGCCCGGACAGTGTTTCTATAAACTTAAGAAAAGTGGTGGTAGAGAACACTGGCTGGGTTCTTCCACTCCTGCTCAGCTGTGGGCCTCAACTTCCTCCTGTATCCATGAAAAATGAGGGGGGTAGTCAAAGAATCTTTTGGATTTGGTCTAGCTCTGCCCTTGGTGATTTTGAAGATGGTTCTGCTTTTTTTTTTTTAAGCTTATTTATTTTGAGAGAGAGAGAGAGAACAAGCGAGCACATGAGTTAGGGAGGGGCAGAGAGAGAGGGAGACAGGAATCCTAGGCAGGTTCCATGCTGTCAGTGCACAGAGCTTGATGTGGAGCTCAAGCTCACAAACAGTGAGGTCATGACCTGAGCCAAAATCAAGAGTCGGATGCTCAACTGACTGAGCCACCCAGACGCCCTTGAAGATGGCTCTTGAGGCTGGAGGAGTCTTGCCCACAGTGGAGGGGAGAACATGCAGTATGTACCTGCTCTGTGCAGGGACAGAGCTGGGCACTTCACTCACATGGTCTCAGGTACCTTTATATTGACCCTCTGAAGATAAGATTAGCCACACTGAGCGATGAGGAAACCAAAACCAGGGAGGTTATTGGAACTTTCTAGTCACTGCAGTAGCAAACCAAAACCGGGAGTCCTACTGAGGTCTCTGGCCCCTGAGTTCCCAGCCCTTCCACTCCAAGGGACAGCTTTCCGAGGGGCAAGGAAGCCCAGGGTATGTGCCTGGGTGGTTGGAAAGGAAGGGCTATTAATCTATTGGTTTTTAGATTAATGCTGTGTTTTCTTGTATATACTAGGTTTTCGTTAATTTAGTTTTCAGTACTTTCTTTTGGGGGGCGGTGGGAAATTAGTTGTTTTTTTTTTAATTTTTTTTTAACGTTTATTTATTTTTGAGACAGAGAAAGACAGAGCATGAATGGGGGAGGGTCAGAGAGAGAGGGAGACACAGAATCTAAAACAGGCTCCAGGCTCCGAGCTGTCAGCACAGAGCCCGACGCAGGGCTTGAACTCACGGACCGCGAGATCAGACCTGAGCCGAAGTCAGCCGTTTAACCGACTGAGCCACCCAGGCGCCCAGTTTTTTTTTTTTTTAAACAAGAAAATGGAATATGGTAGGTAGTTAAGAAAATATGAGTTCCTGACAGTCTCAGCTCTAGCTGGTGAGGAGAGTCCTCAGTTATGAAAGAGCAAAGATGGGGCTTTTGTAGCAAGTACTAAATAGGGTGTGTAAATCAATACTTTGTTAATACGATAAAATGTTGACATTTGTTAAATTTTAGTGGTGGGCACAGATGCTGTTGGAATGGAGAATGTACCCAGATGGTACAGAAGCAAACAACGGACCTGGCCAGAGCTGCGACATTAAGCACACAAGACATTGAAAAAAAAAATGGCATGGTAGTTACACAAATATATGCAAAACAAAAAACAAAAAAACCAGGAGAGGAACATGTGTATTTAACTGATGAAAACCAAGTCTAGAAGAAAATGTCACCCAAAGAACAGAAAGAAAAAAAAAAAAAGCCCCAATAGCATTCTGAGCTATAGAAAAATGGACACCATGCTTTCAAGAAAGTAAGCAAAGATAAACTGACAGGATGAGATAAGGGAACAAACACTTTGACAAAACTAGTGCATCAGAAACTGGATATGGCTGGAGAAAAAATAAATTGATCTAGAGGGAAAGCTTGAGAGAATTATGGGAAATGAGAAAAAAAGACAAGTGTTAAACAGAGAGAACACTATAGTTATAAAAGATCAACAATGAGGGGCACCTGGGTGGCTCAGTCAGTTGTGTCTGACTCTTGATTTTGGCTCAGGTCATGATCTCATGGTTGTGGGATCAAGCCCTGTGTCAGGCTCTGTGAGACCATGCAGAGCCTGCTTAGGAGTCTCTGTCTCCTTCTCTGCCCCGTCTCTCCACTTGCTCTCACTCTCTCTCTCTCAAAAAGAAAAAAAAAAAAAAAATCAAGACAGTGAGACAAAGGAATAAACAGAGTCTGAAACAAAAACCCAACAAATGGAAAAGAAAAAGTATTCATAAAGAACATATAAGTTGTTAAGAGACTGGATCCGAAGAGTTCTCACCACAAATTGTTTTTTTTTTTTCTTTTTATGGTATATACAGGAGATGATGGATATGAAATTAACTTACTGTGGCAAGGGTTTCACAATATCTGTAGATCACACCATCATGCTGGACACCTTAAATTTCTACAGTGATGTATATCAATTAGCTCTCAATAAGACTGGAAGGAAAAAAAAAATACACAGCATCTTCCCCCCAAAGAAGCATGGAACCGCTGCTCAAAAGAGCACACTTTGTTCCAGGGAACACTAACAGATAACAAGAAAGAATTTTTCAACCACACAGATTAAAAGGGGGCTCTTAGGCTGGTCTGTCTGGTCCCTACCAGCAGACAATGCTGCCACGTGACAACAGTGAAATGGCTCCAAAGTTCTGAATAAAGGACAGTGTGATGCAAGAATGTTTCACTCAGCCAAGTTGCATTCAAGTAGAAAAACCGCGGAAACATTCTCAAACACAGAAAGTGCAGCATTCATGAGCCATCCTTGAGGCCAATTAAGGGTTTGAAAACAATTCAGGAATGAAAAGGTGACAGTAAAAGTACACACATTGGTGAGTCACAAATCAGCTTAAATATAAGATGAGGTCTAAGTAACTTTGAGAATTAAGTTTCCAGAGCAGAAGGCAATGCATAGATTTTGATAATGTCAGTATAGGTAAGATGAACACAAATTGAGAAGCTAAGAGATAAAGCGACAGAAAAAGCAAGCGGTTTGCTCATCTTCAGAGCCTTGAACCACGCCAGCTAAAAAGAAAGCCTTATTAAGAATAATTCTAGTTTAGGGGCACCTGGGTGGCTCAGTTGGTTAAGCGACCAACTCTTGGTTTCAGCTCAGGTCATGATCTCACAGTTTCATGAGTTCGAGCCCCACATCGGGCTCCGTGCTGGCAGCATGGAGCCTGCTTGGGATTCTCTCTCTCTGCTCCTTCCTCACTTGCACTCTCTCAAATAAATAAAACTTAAAAAAAATGGCACAATGTCACTTAAAAAAAAAAAAAGAAGAATTCTAGTTTATTTGTTTAGTGAGCTCTACACCCAATCTGGGGCTCAAACTCATAACTCTGAGATCAAGAGTTGCATGCTCAAGCAACTGAGCCATCCAGATGCCCCAGAATAATTCCAGTTCCTTTTATTTATTTATTTTTTTATGTTTACTTATTTATTTTGAAAAAGAGAGAGAGCAGGGGAGGGGGAGAGAGACAGGGAGAGAGAGAATCCCAAGCAGGCTCTGTGCTAACAGCATGGGGCTCAAACTCACGAACCCATGAGATTATGACCTAAGCCGATATTGAGAGCTGGACGCTTAACTGATTGAGTCACCCAGGCACCCCATAATTACAGTTTCTTTTTTTTTTCTTTTTTTTTTTTTCAACGTTTATTTATTTTTGGGACAGAGAGAGACAGAGCATGAACGGGGGAGGGCCAGAGAGAGAGGGAGACACAGAATCGGAAACAGGCTCCAGGCTCCGAGCCATCAGCCCAGAGCCTGACGCAGGGCTCGAACTCCCGGACCGCGAGATCGTGACCTGGCTGAAGTCGGACGCTTAACCGACTGCGACACCCAGGCGCCCCCATAATTACAGTTTCTTAATGTTTCTTATGATCTTAACCTCAGAGTTCTTTTAGGGACTGAGTTCACACACACACACACACACACACACACACACACACACACGTATACATACATATATACACATAAAACATATATATGGATATACAGATATAGATATGGGGTTTGTTGTTGTTTGTTTTTGTTTTTGTTTTACAGGGAAGAAATGCCTATTTCAGTTTTTCTTCTGTTAGATTCACATAAAATTGCTCTCCTTTATTTTTTAAATAGTATGACTAATTCAATTTTAATAAAAGCATTTCTATCTCACCTAGCTATGCTAGAATACTGCTCACCTCATGTCATTAATTATCTCTGGGTGGAGATTTTCATAAGATCACCCAAATTCTCTTCAATTCTTTATAAGAAGAATGCATCATTTTTACAAAAATAATAAAGTCTTTATTCTGGAATAAATAAGACTGGTGAAATATCTGTCTTCAACATGGTGTCTGGAGGCTTGTCAGTTTGATTTATTAGGAAAGCCTACAGGACATGTGTCATGTTGGAAGAATGTGCACAAGAAACTGGAATCCAGACTGAGCAAAAGAAAGGACATATCGAAATTCACAAATATTATCATGGGATAGGAATTATAGCTTTGAATTAACAGCAACCCGGATGCAACTTGATCTACAGATTCCACACAACCCCAATAAAAATTTCACCAAGTTGTTTCGTGGATATCGGCAAATGATTCTAAAGGTGTTTTTTTTTTTCTTTTAAAATACTTTTTAAAGTAACCTCAACACCCAACATGGGGCTTGAACCCACAACCCTGAGACCAAGAGTTGTGTGTTCCACCAACTGAGCCAGCCAGGCGCCCGAGATTCTAAAGTTTATATGGAGAGGCAAAGAACCCAGAATGGCCAACACAGTAATCGAGAAGAACAAAGAGAACTGCCATCACCCGACTTCAAGACTTACTATAAAGTTGCAGGGAAAAACAGTGTGGTATTGGCAAAAGAATAAGACAAAAGTGGGGAGTCTGGTGGCTCAGTTAAGTGTCCGACTCTTGGTTTTGACTCAGGTCATGATCTCACTGTTCGTGAATTCAAGACCCGCATGGGCTCTGTGCTGACAATGTGGAGCCTCCATGGGATTCTCTCTCTCCCTCTCTCTCTGCTCTTCCCGCACTGTCTCTCTGTCTCAAAATAAATAGATAAGCTTTAAAAAAATGAAAAAAAAAAGAATAAGACAAAAGATCGATAGAATACAACAGAGAGCCCAGAAAGAGACCCACATAAATACAAGCAACTGGTCCTTGACAAAGGAGCAAAGATAATACAGTAAAGTGAAGGTAATTTTTTCAACAAATGGTGCTATTAACATAACTGGATGTCCACATAAAGAAAGAAAGAAAGAAAGAAAGAAAGAAAGAAATCTAGACTCAGACCTACACTCTTCATAAAATGCAAAACTATACAACTCCTAGAAGATAACATATGAGAAAATCTAGATGACCTAGGTTATGGTGAGGACCCTGGGTACAACACCCGAGAGGCATGATCCATGAAAGACACAACGGAGAAGCTAGATTTTATTAAAACATAAAACTTCTGTAGTATGAAAGACAATGTCAAGAGAATGAGAAGACAAACCACTGAATGGGAGAAAATATTTCTAAAAGATACGACTGATAAAGGACTGTTATCCAAAATATACCAAGAACTCTTAAAACTTAAGAACGAGAAAATGAACAACCTGATTACAAAATAGCCAAAGGCCCGAACAGACACCCCAGAGAAGAGGTTACACAGGTAGGAAGTAAGCATATGTCACAGAGAATTGCAAATTAAAACAACAATGAGATTTCACGACCCAACTATTAGAATGGCCAAAATCCAGGACATGGACAACACCAAAAGCTGGTGAGGGTGTGTTGTAACAGGAACTGTCATTCATTACTGGTGGGAAGGCAAAATGGTACAGTCATTTTGGAAATGTTTGGCAGTTTCTTACAAAACTAAACATTATTCTTGCCATATGATCCATCAGTCATGCTTCTTTGGGTATTTATCCAACAGAATTGAAAACTATGTTTATACAGGGGCACCTGGGTGGCTCAGTCAGTTAAATGACTGACTTCAGTTCAGGTCATGATCTCACAGTTTGTGGGTTTGAGCCCCGCGTCAGGCTCTGTGCTGACAGCTCAGAGCCTGGAGCCTGCTTCAGATTCTGTGTCTCCCTCTCTCTCTCTCTGCTTCTCCCCCATTTGTGCTGTGTGTGTGTGTGTGTCTCTCTCAAAAATAAATATAAAAAAAAAAAAAAGAAGCGGTGTCTAGGTGACTCAGTTGGTTAAGTGTCCGACTTTGGTTCAGGTCATGATCTTGTAGTTCATGAGTTTGAGCCCTGTGTCAGGCTGTGCGGACAGCTCAGAGCCTGGAGCCTGCTTCGGATTCTGTCTCCCTCTCTCTCTGCCCCTCCCCTGCTCGCACTCTGTCTCTTTCTCAAAAATAAACATTTTTTTAAAAAGCAAAAAAAAAAAACCAAACCTATGTCCGTGCAAAATGATGCACACAAGATGTTTATAGTAGCTTTATTCATAATTACCAAAACTTGGAGGCAACCAAGAGGTCTTTCAGTAGGTGAGTGGATAAATAGACAATGGTATACCCAGACCACGGATAATTGTTCAGCACTAAAAAGAAATGAACTAGGGGTGCCTGGTTTGTTCAGTCAGTTAAGTGTCTGACTTCAGCTCAGGTAGTGATCTCGCAGTTCGTGGGTTCAAGCCCTGCATTGGGCTCTCTGCTGTCAGCACAGAGCCCAGTTCAGATCCTCTCTCCCCCTCTCTCTCTGCCCATCTCCACTTGTGCTGTCTGTTTCAAAATAAATAAACTTGGGGTGCCTGGGTGGCTCAGTCGGTTAAGCGTCCGACTTCGGCTCAGGTCATGATTTTGCGGTGAGTTTGAGCCCCACGTCAGGCTCTGTGCTGACATCTCAGAACCTGGAGCCTGTTTCAGATTCTGCGTCTCCCTCTCTCTCTGACCCTCCCTCGTTCATGCTCTGTCTCTGTCTCAAAAATAAATAAAAGTTAAAAATTTTTTTTTGAAAAAAAATAAATAAACTTAAAAAAAAAAAGAGCTATCAAGCCATGAAAAGACATGTAAGAAACTTAAATGCATATTTCTAAGTGAAAGAAATCAATTTGAAAACGTTGGGGCGCCTGGGTGGCTCAGTGGGTTGAGTCTGACGTCGGCTCAGGTCATGATCTCGCAGTTTGTGAGTGTGAGCCCCACATTGGGCTGTGTGCGGACAGCTCAGAGCCTGGAGCCTGCTTCGGATTCTGTTTCCCTCTCTCTCTGCCCCTCCCCCAGCTCGTGTGCTCTCTCTCTCAAAAATAAACAAACATTAAAAAAGAAAAGAAAAGAAAAAGGCTGTCTGACATTCTGGAAAAGGCAAAACTATGGAGACAACTATCTGACATTCTGGAAAAGGCGAAACTATGGAGACAGCAAAAAGACCAGTGGTTGCCAGGGATTAGTTAGCAGGGAGGGAGGGATGAATAGGCAGAGCCTAGCGGATTTTTAGGGTGGTGAAACTATTCTGTATGATACTATAGTGGTGGAGACATGTTATTATACATTCGTCCAAACCCACAGAGTGTGTAACACCAAGAGAACCCTGGTGTGACTATGGACTTTGGGGATAATGAGGGTGTCAATGTAGGTTTGATTCCATCAGTAGTGGGGGAGGTTGTGTTGGTGGGGTGGGGGGCAGTCAGAGGGTGTATGGGAACTCTTTCTGCTCAATTTTGTTGTGAACCTAAAAGTGCTCTAAAAAAATCAAGTTTTTTAATAAAAATTAAAAAAAAGAAAAGAAAAGAAAGAAAGAAGAAGAAAAACCAGCCTGGATGTTTCCAGGAATTACAGATGGTTCCATAGGGGCGAGGCACAGTAACTGAGGAGGGGAAGCAAAGGTCAGGAGTGGAATGTGCTGGAGGGGTTGGCCGGGACGTACCCTGTGGGTAATGGAGCATCACTGGGGAGTGCTGAGCAAGGGCGTACGGGGGCAGGTGCCGCAGCAAGGGCACTGTGGCAGCCCTGTGGGTGGTGAACTGAGACGGCAGAGTGTACCCAAGAAACAGGCAACCACTGGCAGAGTCTAGGCGTGGAGCGGCAAGGCTCTAAACCAGGACAGGACACGCAACAGGGAGGCAGAACTCTCCAGAGCTTGGTCCTGATCAGAAGCAGAGGCCGAGAGAAAAGACAGGAGCTCTCTGAGGCTGCCACAGTCGTTCTGGACACAGTGAACTAGAGGCACTTTGGGAGACAAACTGGGGGAATGAGCTTGCGACACTTGGGTTTACAAAACTAGGGCTCGGGCGAGAAGCGTGGGCGGGGAACGTAGGGTGGAGGTGACTCGGCCCTGGGTGGAAGGGAAGGCACAGAGCCGAGGCCTTGCAGGGAGAGGGCGGAGGGTCGGTAGGAGAGACCAAAGTTTCAGAGTCAGGTGGAAAAAAGGAAATTCTACAAAGGAGACAGAAGTGGAAAAGAGGAGGTTCAGGAAGGGAGTAGTGAGTCTCACAGAAGCCAAGGGAAGCAGACGTTCTCCACGAGTGTCAAGTGCTACAGGGAAAGAAGGACACTGAAACCTGGTGACTTTGTCACCTTTTCACATGAGATCAAGCCCTGGCCCCTTTCTTGTTGAACTCCAGCTTCCAAGTAGGCAAATGAATAGTACCGTGGAATGGGTTGAGATTCGAATTTTTGAAGAATATGCATTAGCCGGAGCAAAGAAGGATGAATGTTCTTGTTTTAAAACAAGTATTTTTGCTTTTAAAAAATCTTTTTTTATTTATTGAGAGAGAGAGGGAGAGGGAGAGAGCACGTGCGAGTGGGGGAGAGAGAGAATCCCAAGCAGGCTCCATGCTCAGGCACCCCAAAACAAGCGTTTCTAAAATGAACTCTAAGCTTCTTGACTTAGAATCCAAAGAGTCATTAAACAGGACGACTTTATTACCATCGGTAAGAGAACAATGGAATAAACGGGGGCGTCCACACCTTGGAGCATCAACCATTAAATAGGAAGGCTTGGAGCTATACCAGGGGACTTCAAGAGAACTCTGTGAGGTACTAAGAAAAGTGACAGACACGTGCCTGGAATACAGTCACATTTTAGATAAAGCAAGGACAAGAATCTTGATTCAGGATTATGATTAGAGAGCATGGAGGAAGCCATGGAAACACGTGCACAGTTGTGTATATATTACATAGACCTGATCAGGGAAGGGGGCGAGTCACGTGGGGGAGAGGAAAAAGTCTCTAGCAAGCAACCAAGGAAAGACAGGACACTAAGCAGTATATAGGAAACAGTTCTATTTATGCATTTATATAAAACTGTGTAGATAAAAAAGACATTACCAAAAAGAAATTACCACACCAAAATGACTTAACTCAAACCTGCACCGAGTGAACAGAGGGCTGAGAGTGGCCCTCATCAGTGGCAGCTGGCTCACGTGGGCCAGCAAGAGGCCTGGCTGTCCCCCTGTGAGGACCGAGGACATCCACAGGTGAGGCGACACTGTGATGACATCCGGCCCATGTGCAGCCGGCCGGGGAGACAGAAAAGGGCATGCGGGGCCTCATTTGAATTCTGGGCCAAGGGCAGGGATGTGGAGAAAAGAGGAGTCTCATAAAGCTGGGAGAGAATTTTAGGGAGGACCAAGGCCGGGGCGGCGGGGTGGGGGGAACAAGTGACCAGGCCCCTGGGGCCTGCCTCATGAGTAGGATGTGGCTAGAGGTCTCCTCAGTTATGAGACAAGAGAGAACTGGAAATTTAAGAATGACACCGAGTACAGGACAGTTTTTATCAACCAACATACACACTTTTAATTGCAAAAGTAAAAACTTTCATTACATAAAACGTTAATTTACATACATTCTTTACACGGTGGAAGTCGTACGAGTTTGCAGCACATTAAGTTACTGTCAACATTCTGCACTGGACGCATTTTAGAACAGCTCACACTATTCGGAGCACGTGTGCTTGGGACAGGTGTCCATCTGCCTCTGCCTGCCGGGACCTTCCCCGGTTCCCCGAAGATGCACGGCGGCTGTCCTGCCTACCTCCGCCCCCCGTCTGGTCCCCCGGCCTCAGTGTCTGTTGCTGCCTCTTCCACGGGAGGGAGCGGGGAGAGGGACCACAGCTAGCTTCTGAGGGTGACACTGTAGCAAGAAGTTTGGAGGGGAAGTTGCCTGTCATGAGACTAGGGGTTCCTGGGAATGCCATGCGTCTGTCTGATCCTGTCACTGATTCTTGTGCGTAAGTGAGAATTTGTTCCTAAGAGGGCCAAAAGTGCCCCCAAGGGGCTGGAATTTGAAGGCTGGGACACTGCTGGTCTTTGAGTAAAGGTGGCTTCACAGGATGACCTCACCTGCCCCACAGAGGTGTTGTGAGGAAATGAGGGCAACCAAGCTTGGCACAGAGCTGAGGTCTGGACTCCCCGGATTCTGCCGGAAACTCTAGACTGGTTTCCCTTCTCTACACAGGTGCTTGCAGCTGGGGCTCACGGTTGGATTCATGCCGCCGACAGACGTGCTAAGTGCAAGAGAAACGGTCGGGTCAGCCCCAGGCCTCCACTAGGAGTTACATAACATTCCTTCTCTCCACTATTCTGAAAAGCTCTGGACATTTCCCAGTCTCCGGAGAGAGGAAGATGACAGATGTATTTAGCTCTAATGCTTAAATTATGCAGGGCAGGGAAACCAGACACTAAGGGACCTGGACATCAGACAAGCTGGCTGGAGGACCTCTCACCAAGGCCAGCACTGCGTCCAAGGGTGGGCCCGACTTGGGTGTGGCGCACAACAGGGAGAGCACCTGTCCATCTTCTTGGAGATGCTTTTGTGGAAGAAGCCGCTGGACATTGGGAGGCTGGGGGTGAGGAAGCCAGGGAGACGCACGCTGATGGTGACACAGCACACTCCCAGAGCCTCCTGTTTTTCCTTTGCTATGGGGCTATCTCTATAAGCACCGGCACTTTCTTAGCCTCCTGGCCCTGACACCATCAGCTTTGCGCATAATATGAACAGCTCCAAACATGGAGAGAATCTCAGTCTAGAATGCCATCTATAAAGCACATCTGTGGCATGGCCTTCCTTTGACCAATTTTAGTGCGTGATGGGTCACCGCTGAAAGTTAATAAGCAAAGAGTTGTGAACTCAGGAGAGTTTCTCCCCCATCACTAGGAGAGCTCAAAGGCCTAAAAGACCCCTCCGATTAATAACGGATTCTCAAAAGGTAGCCAAGGTTGCCTCTCTCCGTGCAACCAGACAGGCAGCTTTCTCTTTCCCCTATAACTTGGGCTTCTCCTGTGGGCAGGGATTAGGTGAGAAGGGAACATGTGCTCTGGGGTTTTCAATGTTCATCGTGGAAGCCACTGGTTAAGAAGCAACTCATTCCCGACTATATTAGAATGACTGAGGCCGTCACCTGCAGCTAAGGAACTTTTGATTTTTATAAAAATAATTGTTCCTCCACAGAGGTCTATGCTGGAATTTGGAAGAAGGGAACAGAAACGAGAACTGAAAAACAAGTGAGGTAAACTCTAAGGGGACCCACAACTGGAATTGGGCAGAGTCCCTCTTCTGGTCACACATCTGGAAACATGTGGGGATGGGAAAATGGCTGGACACAGTTGTGTTCCAGCCACACTCACTCTTAAAGAGTTTTCAAACAGGGAGGGAAAAAGTGAAAGGATTTTTATAAAAGTCATCTGGTTAAATTCTCTCCTCTTCCATTTCTGTCCAAGACAGTTTTGAAAACAAACCCTGAAGAGTTCCCGGCTTGCTGACCCCCTCCCTCAGTCCTCCTCCCCAATGGGGGCACACCCGAGACAATTAAACCCACATCTTCATTCTTGGGCACCACACTGTGCTGAAGCAGGAAAATAATACACTGCAAAACCAACTACCTATTGGCCAGCAGTTAACTGGTCTAAGCCCTGGTTGTCTGCAGGACTGAGTAACGACTAAAGGAGATCACGTATATGGAGAAACTCTTAGGATGGACTGGACAAATGTTACTCTTCTTTCTCTCAGAAAATGAGCCCAAATCTGCTCAACTTCTAGACTGTTTTGTTTTTCACCAAATAAGTAGATTCTGTTTTGTTTCGTTTTTTTAAAGATTTCATTTTTAAATAACCTCTACACCCAACGTGGGACTCAAACTTACAAACCCTGAGACCAAGAGTCTCACTCTCCACCGACTGAGCCAGCCAAGCACTCCCTAGATTTCTGTTTTCATAAACCGTTATTTTTTTTTTAATTTTTTTTTCAACGTTTTTTATTTATTTTTGGGACAGAGAGAGACAGAGCATGAACGGGGGAGGGGCAGAGAGAGAGGGAGACACAGAATCGGAAACAGGCTCCAGGCTCCGAGCCATCAGCCCAGAGCCTGACGTGGGGCTCGAACTCACAAACCGCGAGATCGTGACCTGGCTGAAGTCGGACGCTTAACCGACTGTGCCACCTAGGCGCCCCTTCATAAACCGTTATTATTTTACTTCTGCTCTTCCCTAAAACAAATTGGAGATAAAGGAAGAAGGTAAGTTCTGCCTCTTTCTATAAGCCTGAACCCGTACAGGGTCTTGTCAATACTGGACTCCTCTGGACCTCAGGACATCTGGAGGTAAGCGCTTCAGACTGCTGCCAGAGCAACCTTCCTCCCCACAGAGCTGATCTGGGGATCCAAGTCTCTGGGAACCTACAAGAAAGTGAACCTAACTCATGTGCGGAGGTCACCACCGTGTCACCTCTCAGTAACCACTCAACAAACTTGCGAGTCCCTGCGGTTTTGTACTTACTGTGGTGCTGGAGGTGGGGGGTTGGTTAGGTGGCCCCACCATGCCTCCCCACCCTTCTTCCTCATCTTGATGACCCTCTTTCGTGCACCGGGTCATGTGGAAGGACTTGTGCTGCTTCCGTGGGGGAGCTGGGGGTGGGGGTGGGCGAGCAGCACCCTCACACAAAGCCTTGGGGAGAGACGGACTGGCTGGCCACTGCAGGTCATTCCTGTAGGAAGCCGTTCCTATACCCTGCTTATCAGAATTGCCTTGAGGATAAGGCCAATTACTTCTCTGTATCCAGTAATTAAGAGCAGAAAACCCTCTGTGGAAAATTTCCTAACAGAAATCTACCCTCAGTTCTGAACTGGGTAGACTTTAAGTAAAGTGAGTCGGAAATGCATGAAAAGTCTACGCTTATCTGCGGCTACACCATTTTTTGTGGAGCTCGACAGCTCAGGGGCTTGGGGGACTCCCCAGGGGACACTTCAGAAGAGCGACACATGCAAGAGCGACAGGAAGAAAACTTTTCCTAGTCTTTAAAGTTTTGAGTTGAAGTGGGTATTTTATGAACATTCGTGGTGTGAAGGGCAGGTGGGAAATGGGGAAGGAACACGGGGTGATTCAAAACGACAAAACAGAAATCTCAACCATCAAGATAGTTTCTTTTTCTACTAAGGAACCCTCTCTTCCGTTAACCCGAAGGGCCTAATTTAAGAAAACTCTGAAGAACTTGTTTACATATAAGCCTTCTCCGTGCGCAGCAGGGGTAAGGACACTGCAAAGGCTCTAAAAGCTTGCGCAAAGCTGGCCTTGAAATGATCCCTCTGATTTCAAACCTCTTAAATCATAACGGCTTAGCAGCATGAGTTTAATATGGACAAAAAATTTTGTTTTTCCCGCATTAACCCACACAAGGCACGGACTTGTTTAAGAAAAAATTCCCTCAGGTACCATTCATCCTAGTTTCATTTAAGCCCGTGGAGGCAGAGTATTTCCACCCTGAGCTCCGTGAACCATGCTTCTCCTTTACAAGCTCACAAACCAGCCCCTCAGGGACTTGATGATCCCCACTGCTGCTCATGAGAGGGGCTGAGAGAGGGCCCAGGGACGTCCTTGGAGGTGCAGGGCTACGTCCAAGGATGAAGGGGACCCCGCAAGGAGTCACACATTCTGCCCTCACCACCGCCTGCCATTAACCCTGTCACGGCCACCTGGATTCATCTGATTTCTGCAATTCGGAACCAGGGGCTACAGTGTGGTTTTTTCCTTCAGCTGGGTGATGGCATAGGTCCAGAGGCCAGGTATCTAGCAGCATCAATAAAAGAATAAAGGGGGGGGGGGTAAAAAAAGGAAGAAAACTATGTCCTCATTTACACCATTTGGTTAATACACACTAAAAGCACTTGGAGAAAACAATGAGCATAGTGAACCACCCAACTGAAAGAACATAGCTTTATACTGTTACAAATAATAAAAATACCTCACCTTGTTTCCCAAGTACAAAGAGAGAAATCATTTTGAGACAGAGGATCCCACAGTCGCACACCCAGCTGGCAAGCACGTGGGGTCTGGAGCTCCTTCCCCAACCACATTACAACATCAGCTTGACACATCTGTAAAACATCTTCCCTGTGGAAAGTTGGACCCTAAAGATCAAACCCGGGGAGGTGCCCTCTCCCCAGGCCAGCGCTCTAACTCATCCCCTCTGAAGACACTTGGTAAAAGCGACCCAGCTGACAGAAGCGGTGCTGCCTCAGCAATAAAGGGCTCTGCCGAGGGAGGACCAGGAGTCCAGCTTCTGAGAAACCATCCAGATAGGCGAGCGGGAAGGGAAGGGAAAGGAGCTGGGGGTGGGGGGTGGGGGTAGGGGGGGCCGGCATGAAAACCTGATGAGATGGAGGAAAGTATTACCTCGGCAATTACCATTTCAATTATAATCAGACTCCAACCTGACGTCACTGAGACTCCAAGGGCCATGGACACTGGGAAGGCAGTGCATCTCTTGAGTGCAATGACATTACTTAATCTTGGTTCTAGATTCCATTCTGCTCGGGGAAACTGCAACAGCTTCTTTAATTGACCATGGCTTTCCATAAAAGTATCGGGTGGTGTGGCCAGGAAGACAGGACAAGCAGGCCCACCACCTCGTAAGGGATGGCCCTGAAGTCGGGACCGGCTGGCTACCCTCTCTGTGGCCAGGGAGCCAGCAGAGGGGATCACACCACGCAAGTAAGGGAAGGCATCAGCCCTGTTTCCTGCCTGAGGGGCAGCCTCAAGGCTGCGGTTCCAGAGGGTGTGGAAGAGCCCAGTCTCTCACAAACAGGTACCGGCAAAATCCCAGCCAAGCAGGGAGGCTGGAAGAGTCGGGAGGGTCAGGCTCTGGCCATTGCCTCCAGCATACAGCTGGCTCATACACGCATGCATAGGGCAGATAACTAAGTAACCTTAGAAAGTGGTTTCCTCGTTTCTGTTTTTATTTCTCCCCTTTTGATCTGGTCTTCGGACCTCAAAGTTGTTCCTCTGTATAGTTCTTGTTTCCTATAGTTCTGAGAGGGTGGTTCCATCACAGATGACCAAAGGCTGGACCCCTCTGGCTGTAACGTAGACCTTCCAGTGGGTGGCACCGGCATAGCCTTGAAGGGAAACAGCAACAGGAAAGCAGGTGAATGGCAGGGACTGGGCACACCTGTGGGCACGAACAAGGCAGGTCTGCCTGGCATAAATATGCCGTTATTGGTCCTCTCTGTAACCGGATGTCCAATGGGAGCCACTACGAACCCAAGTGCTTCATCACCACCACTCACCTGGCTAACTATGACTCACAACTCAGCAGATTTACAAAAGCAAGATGCTCTAGATGAGGCTGGTGCTGGGCATCAATTCTCAGACCCATCTCATCTTTCTTGGCAAGAAGATACGATGAGTTCTGAGGGAAGTAGGACCCCCCCGCCATCCAGGTCTCCTAATGTTATCGGTCACATGGCCTCATTATAGAACATCCAGAATGGCTCAGACCAGCACTTCCTAAACTGTGTTCTGCAAATAGTAACATGCTGTTAGGATAGTCCAATGGGTTCCATGGTCAAGGAAGTTTGAGAAACACTAGGTTCCTCTAAGGCTTCTGGAGACTTCTGTACACTAATGTGCACTATGTAATCACAAGACAGGCAGTTCCCCAAATCAACTGATCCAACAGCCCTATTTGCCAAGGGCTTTTCTAAGGGGCTCCTGTTCCCATCCCTAGGGTCATCAGTGATCTGAAGAACTGTTTAGGAAACACTGACCCTACATTATTTGAGTGGAGTAGGAAGGTAGACTTAAAAGCTTTAAAAACTTGGAACACTTCAATAAACTCCTGATGGAAAATTATCTAGAGTGCAACATACCTTACCCATCATTAAATTGAGAGCACTGAATAGAATTTAACCTCTACTTAGTGACTCAAGAAAGGCCACTATGGGGGTGCGTGAGTGGCTCGGTCGGTTAAGCGTCAGACTTCGGCTCATATCATGGTCTTGCGGTCCGTGAGTTTGAGCCCCGCATCTGTGCTTGCTTTGGATTCTGTGTCTCCCTCTCTCTCTGCCCCTCCCTCGCTCACACTGTCTCTTTTTCTCAAAAATAAACATTAAAAAAAATTAAAAAAAAAAAAAAAAAGAAAGAAAGAAAGGCCACTATGGGCAGTGACTCATCAACCACGGCAGGTAGATGATGAAGCATTCTTGAAAATGCTTCTCATCACAGGTTTTCTGGTGATGTGTATTCCTGTCCCCTTCCTGTCTGCCTTCAGAGGACAATGCTTACTTCAGCAAAAACCATAGAACCCACTTGTCACAGTGCCATTCTTTAGGGCCCCCCAAAATGCTAGAGCTGCCATCTGTCCTACAAGCACTGAATTATTCTCCTTTGCTGTCAGGGTCCGCTCCTCTGCTCATCTTTAACTGTGGCAGCCGCAGCCACCGCTTCTATTTCTGCCACTGCTTCAGAAGCTCACTGTCCTCCCCAGCCCGCCCTCCCCGTTCTTCTCCAAGACCTGCCCTCTCCCTCTTGTTGTAGTCAGTTCCCCATCCCTTCTCCACGTTGCTGTCCTGCGGCTGGCCTCTCATGCCCACAGGGCTCCTTTCCTTCTCGTCAGCAAGCCGGCCAGTCACAGCCCGGCAGGTTATCATACTCCGGATTTTCGGCTTTTCATTGCTATTCCCACCAGCCTTTGATGCTCAAAGCTTCTTTGATCACTGCCAGCCATCCATTTATTCCCCCTAATTCTTTAATTGGCATTCTAGAGGTTTGTGGGATCCAGGAACCTAAAATTTGGATAACTAAGGTGTTTCTGTAGTTGTCTGAACTGTCTGGCATTTGCAGAACATAAGACAGAGACTTTTTCAAGCATAACTACGTACTCTCAAGCCCAAATGCCATCCATACAGGCTTGTGCAATAGACATGCCTCAAGGAAGGGTCACTCCGCTACAGGAAAATAGCTTCAAAAACAATTTCTACACAAAAATCCTCTTCTTTGCAGTAATTCCCAGGGGCCAGGCCAGCTGTGCTCCATTATCAGTTAACGCTTAATTTGTGCATGATTTTCATTTCTACACTGAAATAAGTTATGTAACGTGGATTAAAGCCTGTCATGGTTTGCAGTCCGTATCCTACTTCCAAATGGGTGAAAGGTTTCCAGGGACCGGGGTCTTCTAAAGAGGTAAAATTAAAAGAAATCAATTGGAAAACCAGTCTGGGCTCTGTCAGGGACCCTAGGCTTCCCCCTAGGCTTTGTGAGGCAGGAAAAACACAGAGGGCAATAGTGATACTTACTATCCGCTTCCGCCAAGAAAACTCTACTGTCAAACTGATTGCTACGGACAGCAGTTGATTCAAACTTGTTTCTTTGGAAAGGATTTTTAGAATATAATGCACAGAATAAGCCACAGTTGGGAAATCATGGAGCCAACGGTGAGTCATGACTGTGAGGCTATGACTTGGCAGTGGGACCCACACGGAAGGGAATATTTCCTCATGGGGTCATTGCCCTTACATACTGCTCGCACTGCGTTATTAGCAAAAGAGACACAGAGAGGGTTTCCTCAAATCTAGAATTGTACCTCCCCTGGCCTGCCCCTGGTGAAGGAGACACTTAAAGCTTGATGCTTTGCCTAGGTGATGGGAGGAACTTGGGATGGTCACCTCTCCTCTCTGGGTCTCAATCTCTCCTCATCTGTAAAATAAAGGATTGCTCTAAAGATTTGCTTCTTTTTATTTAATGTTTATTTTTGAGAGAGCATGAGTGGAGGAGGGGCAGAGAGAGAGGGAGACAGAGGGTCTGAAGGGGGCTCTGCACTCTCGGCAGGGCTCAAACTCATGAACCGTGAGATCATGACCTGAGTTGCAGTTGGACGCTCAATCAACCGAGTCACCCAGGTGCCCTTAAACATTTTCTATAATGCCTTCTAACTTGAAGTTTCTAAGACCAATGGAACACATTGCACATTCTAAATATATATAAAACGAGGCCCTTCTCTGCTACATGTCCTTATTAGTTGTTCTACCGAGCATAAATACTGACTCTGTCCATAAAGGAATGCTCTTTTTGACTCTATTTAATTGAAGCTTTCTGAAGGCAATGTTTAATTCTTAGCATATTTTCTGAGTTACAAACTACAAAGATCCTGAGACTGACCTTGCCCCCTGGGGGCCCCACCTACCAATATCCCCTGGCTCTAGCGGCATCGCCACGGACTGGCAGTGTCTTCGGCACTGGGAGGGAGGGATGAGCTGCAACATGGCCTCGCCGCTGCCAATGATAAATAGGTCATGCATTCTATGCATCTGGAGAGGGAAAAAAAAAAAAACAAAACAAGGAAGAGGAGGAAGGAAAAGGAAACAAAATAAAACCCAGTGGCACGGGAGATGAACGTACACAAATCTGTCTATATATGGCTCTGAGTTTCATACCAGCCTAAGCAACAAAGAAAACAGAACCAATAACACAATTCGCGATTATGTCCGAAAGACAAAAACAAACTAGTTTCTCCTAAGCATGGCATCTCCTGATCTTGAGACCAGGGTGAAATCTCTTCTGTGGGTTCTCCTAAAGAGACATCCTCAACAAAAAGCCCGAATGTAGATCTAGCACGAGCTTCGTAATTCATGACTACTTCTAGCCACAGCTCCAAAGTAGGCTAAAGGCAAATCATCTCAGTGCAATTTCACAGAAGTCTAGCAGAGGCCAACACATAGTGGTCTAAGTATACAATCTTCTGAGGGTCTGGTGTGAGCCAGATTTTTATTTTTTTAATTTTTCTAATATTTATTTATTTTTGAGAGAGACACAGAGTGTGAGTGGGGGAGGGGCAGAGACAGAAGGGGGACACAGAATTCGAAGCAGGCTCCAGGCCCCAAGCTGTCAGCACAGAGCCCGCCGCGGGGCTCGAACTCACGAACCGTGAGACCATGACCTGAGGCGAAGTTGGACGCTTAACCAACTGAGCCACCCAGGTACTCCAGCCGGATTGTTTTAGAGAAACAGACGGTCTGCATATCCTTTGGGCAACGTAGTATCATTTCTAGGATATTATTTCTTACTGCCAGAGTTTTGATGAGAATTGAACAGCAGGAAGTTCAAGTTCACTCTTTCGGGCAAGACCTAGGTGAGCAGATCTATCCTACTACTGACTAAAAAGTAGTGACAGTAAGATTGGCCTCAGAGTTTGAATACCAAGGAGACAACTGGGCTATGCACGCCCACAGGTAACTACTACACC
Organism: Prionailurus viverrinus; assembly: GCF_022837055.1. Lineage (NCBI taxonomy): Eukaryota > Metazoa > Chordata > Mammalia > Carnivora > Felidae > Prionailurus > Prionailurus viverrinus. The sequence continues at coordinate 35,497,126 of NC_062565.1, read as the reverse complement.
GTGAGGGATACCACTGCCGCCAATAGGCATTAAGGGCAACCTGCTGTGTGCCAGGAACAGCTGCGAAGGTGGCGTTGGGGTAGGCAGGGAGTAGGCACAAAGGGAGAAGCTGACCTTGCTCAGGCTCCTCTTCCTACCTAGATGGTGAGAGAAAACCTTCAGGACCTCCCCTCCCTGTCCCCTCCAGGAACAGCCTTTCTGTGTCCGCATAGCGCAAGGGTCCGAAGTCTGACTCCCTGGGCCGTGTCCTGATTTTCTCTTCACCACTTGGGCTTCCAGAGGTTTGGTTTTAGCTCCATCTTCTTGTGTCTCCAACCCTGGGCTCTCTGTTGCTCTCAGAGCAGGCCGTGGCCACGACTCCGTTTCCATGGCAACACTAGAGCCATTCAACTGCCACTGTCATGACAGAAGGAAGACTAACTAAGGAGGACTACTGGCTTGCAAATGACTGGCAGAAGTCCTGACATCTGCGGTCTTGAAGAAATTCCAGAAGACCAAAACCAAGTGGATGTATCTCTTTTTCATACAGGCCCAAGAGGGGGCAGAACCAGGTTCCTCCCCACCCAGGATGGGAAAAAATGGACACCAGGATGGAGCAGGCCAGCCCCGGGCAACACCGTGGACTGGGTGAGGTGGGCCTTGGAGCCCTTCACCTCTTTCCCCAGTGCCTCGCCTCTTACAATCAGACCCCACTTCTCATCTTCTATCCCAAGGTTGCCTCTGGGATCCCAGGCGCACAGACATGTGACTTTACCAGGGTCTAGGGGCCCAGGGATGTGGACAACAGGGCGGAGTAACAAGGCTGAAGAAAAAGGAGAGCCTGGGCCAGGGCGGGGAGCAGATGCTCTAAGAAACCAGACTCTCAGGATTTTTGCCTATTTGGACCACTCCCCTTCCCAAAACATGCTTTCGAACCACAAGATGACTCTGATAGGCATCTGAGTAACTTAGTATTTACCCTGTTGGCGGGGTTCCTCGGAGTCCCTGTTAAGCAGACTGGTGAAATTAACTTCAGATTCAAGTGGGAAAACCAAGATAAAGATAAAAGCTTTCGCCCCAAATTGTATCATAATTATGAAGATGAAATCATACTGGGGCCCGGAGTTCTAGCTGGGGACAGCAGAATAAACGTCTTTAAAATCTGAGGCAAGATCCCAGCACCTCCACCCTACTGCTGGCAGACAGAAGTTCTCACTCCTAGACAAAATGATTGTTTTTATAGGCTTTGAAATTCCTTTAACACGATTCAGCAAATCTGGAGCCAAACAATAGTATTGGGAGGTTGAAAACACAACCCGGAGTTGGTAGGGGTCACAGTTTGGGAAATTTCATCCTTTTAATTCTTCCAAACCAATCCAAACTCAAAAACGGTCCTCAGGAATGAGACTCAACAAAAGGGCAATTCAGAGAAAAGTAAACAGACACAACTCAGAATGGCTTTTACCCAGTCCACTCACCCCAGAGGGGTAAAAGTGGGCTCTGGGTACTTGGCCATGGACTGAGCAAGAACTGTTGCCACCCAAACTAGTCTGCCTGCCTTGAGCACGTGCCCATCAACCCTTTTGTCCCCAAACCTCTCAAGCTTTCTGCTTAGCTAGTTCTCTACCCAAAGTTTCTTATTTGTTTATTTCTGGGGAAAGCCAACCTGGGAATTGGGTGGGTAGAGCCCTCCTATTAACTTCCTGTGTCCTTGGGCAAATCATTTACTCGCTCTGGGGCTCAGTGTCCCTAGCCACAAAATGAGTAAGTTGGGGCGTTTATTTACGGTTTGCCTGCTTTACACTTTGAGGTAGGGAACTCAGACTAACTGCATGCTTGGGTCCTTTCAAATTTTAGGATTCTACTTCCTAATGTAGAAAAGTAGCTTGCCCCCAAGTGTCTAGAGCAGGAAACAGATCTGCAAGGTAACCAGACTTTAAGCATGCCTTCATAACAGGGCAGGCCACACCAGGTCCCCTGGCAAGCAACAGGCAGAGAACTTCAGGTCATGTGGATGTCCCTTCAAGTCACCCTGAGTTGACACGTAGGGAAGGAAGGGATTATGACATCAGCCCCGGGGCTAAGTGAGGAAAAGCCTCGACCCAAGTCCTCTCAAAATGTCCTACCTTACTACCCACAATAGGTTCCGGTTGAAGAAGGAAGCACTTTTTTATGGAGGCATCTTTTGGAAATGGCAGGTAGGTGAAAACAGGAAAAAGCTCACGTAAAATGTGTGATCTGTTTAGAGGTCTTCTCCTGTAAAAGTTTGGAAGAGACAGAAATAATTCAGCTGGGCAAGCCGGCCTCTATCTCCATGACTAACAGAGCTAAGCACGGTGGGAAAACTGTGGGCGGTGGGTAACGAGGGAAAAATATCAGGACAATATCTTAAGTATCAGGTTCATGAGGAACAGTCATGCCAAATCAATTAACTGTGACATGCGCAAGCACACACACAACTCCACAGCCACGATTTGTACGTGTGGGTGGGATGTTTATAAAATCCAGCTAAAACAACATATAGAGGAAGGAAATAAACGGTCCATTCATTCTATCTTGGAAAAGAGACTGAAGTAACAGGCCAGGTGGGAGAACAGAAGGGAGGAGGAACGGGCAAAAATCATGAACCTAAGGCGCTGTGGCATGCGGTGGGAAGCCTGACTAGTTAAAGTGAGTATTCAATCATGCAAATCAATGCATAAGTAAGAAATCAAATAAAGGTTTAAGAAAGACAAAAGCATTGAGAAATTATCTAACAAAAAGGTCCAAAAAAAGCCATTTTAATTCTCTTTTGGAATGGTTCTAGATGGAAACTGGCTTTCTTTTCTTCTAGACAGAAACCTTCACCCCAAAAAACAGGCCATGTCTTCTATAGGACACAGGAAGAAATGGGAAGACAGACCTGCATTTCAATCCTGCCTGGGTGACCTTAAGCAAGGTACTTAACCTCTCTGATCCCCACTTTTCTGATCTGAAAATGACAATGATAATTCCTACTTCCTAGAGCTATTATGAGCATCACCAATGAGCAACAGGCACTAACCAACATGCCACACTGCCTGGCACAAACAAGGTGCCAGGAAATGAAGCTTCCCTTCCATTCTTCAGGCTTTCTCGTTAGCCCTCCGATGCTCAAGAGGCATTCTGCGTAAAAACATGCACAGAGATAATCTGTGATGCTATTAGGCAATGTCAGTGTCCACTCGTGGCGACAGCCCTTCCAAGGCACCTCTTCGACTTCATCCTCTTTATCTCCCATCACTGGTTTTTCAACAGCGAGCTCCTGAGTATTGTCTGACTCAAAGAGGGTACTGGAGAGTGTTTACACAGTGCGGGGCATGGGAGGGTCTCAGGGGTACTGTTTGGACCTTCGGTCTGCCCCCTTGCCACCACACACAGACTAAGTGCCCTTTCCCGCACTCACCATGGATAAGGAAATGGGAGCCACCGCTCAGGAAGGCAGTGCCACCACTTGGTGAAAAGCCCTTCGGGGAAGCCCTCCGCCACCTCGGGGTACTGGCACAAAAAATGCTGAAGCTCCTCTGGCAGCAAGAGCTGGCCCGTCTTGACAAGGCGGACAAGAGCAAGACAAAATAACACAGAATTACTTATCAGGAATGTCACAGAGCTTGCTGCCTTCTGGGCATCGAACAGATCATCTGTCAGGGGGAGAAGCGTGTTCCTTGCTCACCTTGATCACCAGAGGATGGAGTCTCTCAAATTTCTTCGGGGTGTCTTCCAGGAGCATCACCTTGAGGGGTAATTTCTGAGCACAGCCACTGCAGTTGGCAGGGATGGGGTCCGACTCATTCTGCTCACAACTGTTTGCCCACCAAGAGTCAAAGTCTGCGACAGGAAGGGACGTGGAGAAGGCAGACACAGGAAGAACACAGCGGGTAAATCTAGTAGCCTCAGCAGTGAAAGCAAAAAGGAGAGATATAATAGTAATTTTTAAAAGCTAACAATGATAAGCACTGGTGACCTCTGAAAAGATACATATGAAGTAGGTAGCCTCTGAGGAAGGGGCAGAGGGCACAGAGGATGGGGTAGGAAGGAGAGGTTATGTTCTTTATAATCTTCTATACTTTACAGAAAATATTTTTTTAACACGTATATGTATCTCCTAAGTCAAAGCAGCAACGTCGACCAGTTGGTATATTCAGTGACGTGGGGCTGGAGAGGTAAATCTTCCACTGTTTTCTAACCCGTGACCCGAGCGTCTGAAAGTCTACAGCACTTGGGGGAGGGGCCGGCAAAGGTCCCATCATCAGTGATGAGCCCCATTGCGTGTCTTCTCCAAGTGGAGGCCAGGATGACTCTGGGAAAGGGAGAGCAAGAAAAGGGTGCAGAGAGAAGGGATGGAGAGGAGACGGGACATTTCAGGGGCCCATCTCTGGAGCGAAGTGAGTTGCAGGTGCCCATCAGACAGTGCTCTGTCCCGGCTCAGAAGTGGGTAAGGGCTACTAACCATGGTTTCTACCCCTCCAAGGGCTGCAGGTTGGTCAGCAAGGGAAGAAGGGCCCACCAGCCCCTGATGTGAGTGCTAGTTGCCTGCCCACCCCCTATCCCTGGCTGGTCCTCCTCTGAAGGGTTGACTCCCTCTCTACACATCCCTTCTCAGTTTCCCTCTCCTCCTCCTCCCTCCCTCTGACACTGTTCTGTTGATAGTGTTATTGCATTATTTCTTGTTTGTGTTCTGTTCCACTCTGGGTTTCATCTGTGTTCTTGGAGATTGTTCTTATGATAAACTCTAATTTGGATCCAAAATGCTTTCACCAGATGGTTTCTGATTAAAACCCAATGGAAACCGAATCGGGAGAAAGCCTAGAACAAAAGATAAACAGACCACCAAATGGGGCTGAAATGAAATCAATTCTCTGAACCAATAAACACACTTGGAAAATGACTCTTAACCAGAAAACATTTGCTGTGGCCGGCAGCAAGGGCTTTTTCCATGTTTTCTTAAGGCAGTAGTAGTGGGGCGGAGGAAATCCCCACCAGGGAAGGACTGTGTTTGTTCTCAGCACGTCTCCTGAGGACCCTCCAAACACCCTCCATCTCCTGCAGACAGATCCTGTGTTCCTTGAGGAGGCTGTCACCTCCCCTCCTCACCTGCCTTAATTGTGGACAGACTGTCACAGCCAGGACACAATGCTGCACCCTTAAGCCTGCCAGGGGCCTCCAAGGACACCCGGGAACCCTTCAATGGCACCTGTTTTGGTGGCACACTGAGGCTGCAAAGTTATCCTTATTTTTCCTTCTGGAATGTTTTCAAATGTTCCTGATTAGAGGTCAAATATGAATTCCTGCCTAAATACAAGAACTCTGGGTAATGGACATACAGTGAGGCATAAATAATCTAAACATGTTATAATTATACAGCATTTCAGTTTCCAAAATCCTCACGAGGGAGAGGGAAGGAAGGGGAAAGTGCCAGGCCTGGTGCTGGTCACCATCGCGTGCTGTGTCATTTACCTGTTGCCGTAGAATTACTGAGGAGGCCGCGCTATTCTCCCTTTACAGATGAGCAAACAGAGAGTGACAGGAGACAGGAGCTAACCATGAGTTCCCAACTGGGGAAGAGCACAGAGGGGGCGGCGGGGGAAACGAGAAAAGTAGCTGCGGAGGAAGGCCGTGATGCAGGCTTCCAGGGCATGAAGCACATCTGACTCTGAGCAAAACAAGGAACCATCAAAGGCCTTGGGCAGGGGTTTCCTGATGCTTTAGGAAGGTTATTCTGGATTGTGACTAGAGTGAGAAGAGAGAGGCTGGGAAGAGGACGACTGGGTTTTACTTTGTTTTTGTCTTTCTGGCGGTGGGTGGGGTGGCGGAACTTGTCCTGTGATGAGAGGTGAAATATAATGAGGTAAACTGAGGCAGCAAAGACAAAATCTACAGATCTAAGCAGCACTGCAAAGGGGCACCTGGGTGGCTCAGTCAGTTAAGCGTCTAACTTTAGCTCAGGTCATGATCTTGCGGTTTGTGAGTTCAAGCCCTGCGTCGGGCTCTGTGCTGACAGCTCAGAGCCTGGAGCCTGCTTTGGATTCTGTCTCCCTCTCTCTCTGTCCCTCACCTGCTCGCACGGTCTCTGTCTCTCTCAAGAATAAACGTTTTTATTAAAAATAAAATAAAATAAGATAAAATAAAATAAAATAAGATAAAATAAAATAAAATAAAATAAGATAAGATAAAATAAAATAAAATAAAAAATAAAAATAAAAATAAAAATAAAATATAAGCAGTGCTACAAGAATGCCTCTGCAGCCGAGACTGCCTGAATGCACCTTGTCTAAGAGAGCCCGGACACAGGAGACGCCAGACACCTGCAGATTCATTATGACATTTTTCTGCGGTCATGCGTCATATTCTGACGGAATCAGTTAGGTATGGCAATCTCCCCAGGAGATAAGAGTCATGTGTCAGGAGAAAGGGGGCATCTTCTCTCAATTTATAAAGGTGCCTCAAGAGCTAGCAGGAGCAGTTCTGAACCTAAGAGCACAGACACATTATTTTAACTGTAACTTAGTTAATTTCAGTTTTATTCTGAACTTTAGATATTCTTGGGATTTCCAGGTAGAGATGCTTTCAGAAGCAGGTGGAAGAAGAAAACCCTGGGAAGAAAAATCAGGAAAGAAAAAGAAAGAATAGAGTACTAAAAAGTGGACTCAATAAGGTGGCAGAATATAAGACATTCACATCCAGACACAGGAACATCAATTACTTCTTACTCTCCTGGCCACAGTCATTTAAAAAATTGGAACGGAAAATGGCCTCTTTCACAACCAGCAATAAATTTAACAAGAAGGGCATAACATAAGACCTGAATAAATAAACATATCATACCGCCATCTTGGGCAGGAAGGCTAAATACTACAAAGACGCCAAGTCTACCCAAAAGTATATTCAGTAGAACTTGGATAGGTTCCCACCAGAGTTTGCTTCTGATGAAGGTAGGAGTAGGGTGAGACTGTGACAATCTCATTCTGAAGTTCATCTACAAGAGTAAATGTATAAGGACAGGCAATAATCCATCCCCTGCCCCAAGTAACTCTGGAAATAATTTAAGGGCCAGAAGGCATTCTAGGTAATACAAATGAATTACAAAGTATGGTCACTGCTCAAAATCTATAGAGGCCCCCCCCCGCAGGCACAGATACCATTAAAGAATACATTAAGAGGGTGCCTGGGTGGCTCAGTCCATTAAGCATCTGACTTCAGGTCGATCTCGCAGTCCGTGGGTTCAAGCCCCACATCGGGCTCTATCCTGACAGTTCAGAGCCTGGAGCCTGCTTTGGGTTCTGTGTCCACCTCTCTCTCTGCCCCTCCCCAGCTTACCCTCTGTCTCTGTCTCTCAAAAATGAATAAACTTTAAAAAAAAAACAATTGGGGGCGCCTGGGTGTCGCAGTCGGTTAAGCGTCCGACTTCAGCCAGGTCACGATCTCGCGGTCCGTGAGTTCGAGCCCCGCGTCAGGCTCTGGGCTGATGGCTCAGAGCCTGGAGCCTGTTTCCGATTCTGTGTCTCCCTCTCTCTCTGCCCCTCCCCCGTTCATGCTCTGTCTCTCTCTGTCCCAAAAATAAATAAACGTAAAAAAAAAAAAAAATTAAAAAAAAAGAATACATTAAGAGCCTCATATGATACACCTCAGGCAGATGGTGGACCTGAGGACCCTCACCCCTCACTGCTCATGAGTCACTGGATGGCTCGAGCCTCTCTCCATGCTGGGCATAAAGAGGGCAAGACTGGAGGGAAAGAGCATTATTTTATTTCTCCATGTAGATAAAACATTAAAAAAAAAAAAAAAAAAGGCGCCTGGGTGGCCCCGTCGGTTAAGCGACCGACTTCGGCTCAGGTCACGATCTCACAGTTTGTGAGTTCAAGCCCCGCGTCAGGCTCTGTGCTGACAGCTCGGAGCCTGGACCCTGCTTCAGATTCTGTGTGTCCTCCTCTCTCTGCCCCTCCCCCACTCGTGCTCTGTCTCTGTCTCAGAAATAAACATTAAAAAAAATTTAAAAAACCCACAGCTTTATTGAGGTTTAATTCCCAGACAATAAAATTCATTCATTTAAAGTGTACAATTCATTGGCTTTTAGTATATTCACACAGTTGAATAACTATCACCATTATCTAATTATAAAACATTTTTATTACCCTAAAAAGAAACCCCATGCCTATTAGTAGACACTTCCCATTCTAACCCCTCTGCCGCCAGCCCTAGGCAACTACTCATCTTTTAGTGTCCGTGCATTTGCAGATCCTGATATCTCAAATAAATGGAATTGTACAATATAGGGTCTTTTTTGTCTGGCTTCTTTAATTTAGCATGTTTTCTGGGTTCATCCATGTTACAGTGCATATCAAATGTTCTTTCCTTTCTATTGTCAGTTAATATTCCATTACGTGGATATACTACATTTTGCTTATTCATTCATATGTTGCTGGACATTTCTACTTTGGGGCTACTACGGACAATGCTTCTATGAATATTTGCATACAAGTTTTTGTGTGGACATGTGTTTCCAATTCTTCTGTGTACACACCTAGGAGTGGAATTACTAGGTCACTTAATAACTCTGTGTTGAATTTTCCAAGGAACTGCCAAACTTTTCCAAAGCAGCTGCGCTAGTTTACATTCCCATTATCTGCATATCTTTTTTTTGGAGAAATGTCTACTCAAATCTTTTGCCCACTTTCAACTGGCTTATTCGTCTAATATCGTACGGTAAGAGTTGTAGACAATAAAGTCTTGAATAAGAAAAAATGAGGAACTTGCGCTAAGTATAAAAACATATAGCAGCATTCTATAAAGCTACTGTAATTCAGAAAGTACCGTCAATCCTCATTATTTACAGACTCTGATCTGTGAACCTGCTTACTCTCTGAAATTTATTTGTAACCCCAATCAATTCCTGTGGTGATGCAGAGGGGCGAACTCTAGCTGAGGTGGAAGGAGACAACACTCTACCTTTTTGCTTCACCTTCGAACTGTAAACGAGTGTCCTTTTGGCTACTTGGTGCCACGGTTTTCGCATTCTTATTGTGGTTTTGCAGTTCAGAATGGCTCCCAAGGATGCTGTTTGTGGGGACGGGGTATATGGGAACTCTCTGCACTTTCTACTTAGCTTTGCTATGAACCCAAAACTCAACAAATAGTTCACTAATTAAAAAATGGCCTCGGAGCACAGTGCTAAAGTACTCTCTAGCACTCCTAAGTGCAAGCAGGCTGTGATGTGCCTTCCAGGGAAAATACATGTGTTGGGTAAGCTTTGTTTAGGTAGGAGTTATAGTGCTTGTTGACGTGAATTCAGTGTTAATGAATCAACAATATATATTAAATAAAGTATCTTTAAACAAAATATACATAAAACAAAATCAGGTATTCATCACTTGATGAAAATGTGCCCAGAGACTCTCAGGAACCTAACTCTGATTTTCCCTAGGGGCAGTGGGTCAGTAATTAGTAATTACTAATTAGTAACTAGTGCAAACACTAATTCAGTGTCTGCAGGGACTTCATAAAACATAACTACAGAAAATAATGAGAATTGACTGTATCTTCTTATAAAGCAACAAAAAGTTTGCATAGACTTTATGAAACATAACTATTGCAAATAATAAGAACTATGTTCTTATAAAGTAACAGACAAAAAGTTTAATAACACAGAATAAAGAATGCAGTAACAAATCCGGCGTGCACACACACACACACACACACACACACGTGAGAATATTTGATTTGTGATAAAGGTCAATTTCAATTCAGTGAAGAAAGGATGAATGGATGAATGCAATAAATGATGTTGGGACAATTCACAGTAATTCACAGAAAAATAAATATAAATGGTCTATAAAACATATGAAAAGATAATCAACTGCAATAATAGTAAAAAAAAATACATCTTAAAATAAGATAACATTCTTTAGTTTCCTAACTGGCAAAACAGTGACAATATCTAGTCCTGGTGAGCAACATATACTGTTAATGAAAGTTGGTATAAGTTTATGAAGACAATCTGGGTAGTATTTATTATAATTGAAAATGCCCTTTAACCCAGCTATTCTATTTCTAAGAATCTCTTACAGGAATAATAGTATATGTATATATGGGGGCACCTGGGTGGCTCAATCAGTTAGGCATCCAACTTTGGCTCAGGTCATGATCTCAGTTTGTGAGTTTGAGCCCTGCATCAGGCTCTCTGCTGTCAGCACAGAGCCTGCTTCAGATCCTCTGTCCTCCTCACTCTCTGCCTCTCCCCCATTTGCATGCACACTCTCAAAAATAAATTATTTAAAAAAACTTTTTAAAGGTACATATATATGAATGTCCCAGGTGCATTTTATAACAGCAAAAAAACACAAAAAAACAAAAAAACAAAAAACTAGAAATTTAAATTATGGAATAGTCACAGAATGGAATAGTATAAGATCCTGAAAAATGTGTATACTGGGTTGAATAGTATCCCTCTCAAATTCGAGTCTTTCTGGAACCTCAGAACGTGACCACAATTGAAAACAGAATCTTTGCAGATGAAACTAATTAAGATGAAGTCCTACTGAAGTAGAATGGGCCTTAAACCTAATCCAAATGGTATCCTTATGAGAAGATAAGAGGATACAAAAGACATATGGAGGAAAGATGGCCATGTAAAGATGGCCGCAGAGACTGGGGTTCTGCTATCATGGCCAGGGGATACCAAGGATTTCTGGCAATCACCAGAAGCAGGCAAAGAAGAATCTTCCCTAGAGGTAGTACAGTCTTACTGAGATCTTGATTTAGGGGAGAGAGGCAGAGGGAGAAAGAGAGAATCCTAAGTAGGCTCCAAGCTCAGCACAGAGCCCAACACGGGGCTTGATCCCGTAACCCTGGGATCATGACCTGAGCAGAAAACAAGAGCCAGATGCTCAACCAACTGAGCTATCCAGGCACCCCAGATTTACTGTTGTTTTAAGCCACCCAACTTCTGGTAGTAGCTGGAAGTATTTACGCAAGCTACATAAGACTTTTCTCTATGTGTGCGTGTGTACCCAAAAGTATATCTATCTGTACGGCCATGGAAAAACTCAGAAGGATGTATATCAAATTATTACCAGGGGTTGGTTTGGTGGAGGAGTTAAAGGGATCAAGAGAAATTTTACTTTATTAAAAGTGTATTTTTAAACATAAAAATCTTATACCTTTTTATTGTCTTTGTATGGGTTTTATGTATTTTTCAAATAGAAATGTCTTTGGAGGCCATGAAAACTTATGAAATGGAGGGTTCAGTCATCTTAAGAAGGCAGGCCTCTGGAGAGGTACTCTACAGGAGCAGAGACACTGGCCAGGCTGGCGTCCAGCAAAGGAAGAGGGGGGAAGTAATGAGGAAAAGGGATCACTGGAATGGGGTAACTTATGCCATCCATCTGAATTAGGGGAGCCAATCTTCAAAAGGAAGAGCTACTTTTGATTTCTCTACAGCCCTGAGATCACCAAGGTGGATAAAGAAAGTGTTTATATTTTGGTGGGAAGGGACTGGGGAATCGCCAGGCGATTGGGGTGCTTCCTCCCCTTCCCATAAAATGCCCCAAAAAGGAGGAGTGCCCAGATTTCCAACTTGGCCTCTATCTTTCCAGATAGGATGGCTTCACCTGATGTGTTCGCTATACAATCGGCTGGAACCATGATAGCACAAAGTGAGCAAAATCCCATCCTGGAAAATAGCCAGCGGCACAGAGCAGACCATTCCATGCCACTCCAGGACAGAGCTCTTCTCCGGCCACCTTACCTGCTGCATGTGCCTTCTTTCCAGCCTTCCCTCTCTTTCTATCCACTCTTCCTGCAGCAGCAGACAGAAAGGCCCATGAAAGTTGGATGGTAACTTCCTAACTTTCTTTTAATGTCCAAGGTTTCTTTGCTCCAAAAAAACCTCCTTATAGGGGCGCCTGGGTGGCTCAGTTGGTTAAGCGGCTGACTTCGGCTCAGGTCATGATCTCGCGGTCTATGAGTTCGAGCCCCGCATCAGGCTCTGTGCTGACAGCTAGCTCAGAGCCTGGAGCCTGTTTCCGATTCTGTGTCTCCCTCTCTCTGACCCTTGCCTGTTCCTGCTCTGTCTCTCCCTGTCTCAAAAATAAATAAAAAACGTTAAAAAAAATTTTTTTTTTAAATAAAAAAAACCTCCTTATAATAGCTATTTTAAATTTTAAAAAAGTGTGACAGAGAAGTGAAACCCCACATATTACACACATACACTGGAATATTACTCAGTTATAAAAAAGAAAGAGATCTTGCCATTTGTAACAACATGGGTGGACCGAGAGGGTACTGTGGCTAAGTGAAATTAAGTCAGACAGACAAAGGTGAATACTATATGATTTCATTTACATGTGGAATCAAAAAAAAAAAAAAGGGGGGGGGGCGCCTGGGTGGCTCAGTCGACCCTCAGTTGAGCGTCCGACTTCGGCTCAGGTCATGATCTCACGGTCCGTGAGTTCGAGCCCCGCGTCAGGCTCTGTGCTGACAGCTCAGAGCCTGGAGCCTGCTTCAGACTCTGTGCCTCGCTCTCTCTCTGCCCCTCCCCTGCTCATGCTCTGTCTCTCTCTGTCTCAAAAATAAATAAAAAAACATTAAATTTTTTTTTTTAAAAACAGGCAGCAAGAGACTCAAAAAAACAGAGAATAAACTGATGGTTGCCAGAAGGAAGGGGGAGGAGAGGAATGGGCAAAATGGGTGAAGGGGGCTGAGATACAGGGTTCCAGTTATGGAATGAGTAAGTCATGAGGATGAAAGGTAAAGCATAGGGGATACAGTCAGTTGTACTGTATTAGCCTTGTGTGGTGACAGATGGCAGCTACACTTGTGGTGAGCACAGCATAAAGTGCAGACTTGTCCAATAACTATGTTGTACACCTGAAACTAACATAACATTGTAGATCAATTATACTTCAACTTTAAATTTTTTTAATGTTTATTTATTTTTTGAGAGAGAGACAGCATGAGCAGGGGAGGGGCAGGGAAAGAGGGAAACACAGAGTCTGAAGCAGGCTCCAGGCTCTGAGCTGTCAGGACAGATCCCGACGTGGGGCTCGAACCCGAGCCATGAGACCGTGACCCGAGCTGAAGTCGGATGCTTAACAGACTGAGCCACCCAGGTGCCCCTATACTTCTATTTTAAAAAATGGACTCTAGAGGCACCTGGGTGGCTCTGTTGGGGTTCGACTCTTGATTTCAGCTCAAGTCATGATCTCGTGGTTCATGAGATAGAGCCTTGCACTGGGGTCCATGCTGACAGTGCAGAGCCTGCTTGGAATTATCTCTCTCTGCCCCACCACTGCTCATACATGTGTGTTCTCTCTCAAATAAACTTAAATATATATATATACATATATATACATATATATGTATATGTATGTATATATATATATGTATACATGTACGTGTGTGTATGTATGTGTGTGTGTGTGTATATATATTTAAGTGGACTCTAAACGTGAGACTTTAAGTGGACTCTAAACGTGAGACTTTAGGTTAGTCAACCCCCTTGCATATCAAGTTTCCTCATCTTTGGAAGGGACAGAAAAATGGTAACTACCTCTGTAATTGTTGTAAGGACTGAGAAAATACACAACACAGTACATGGCACAGTGCCTCCTACACAGTAAGTGCTTGACATATTTGTTATTATCACCTCAAATTTTATTTGCAAATAAAATAGTAGGGCATTTTCTGAGGTCCAAGCCGTTCATCTTTGGGCACTAGCCTAGACTCTGCTTTGGTCCTCAGTTCTAAGTCATTGAATGATCTACTCCTAAAACCACTTGATGTTGTTGCTGGATCTACTCCAACCTTCCCTTGAAAGGTCATGGATATGTAAAGTTCCAATTATGCAGTACAGATACAGAGATACACTTTTCCATTGTATATGAGACTATCTCAGACCTCCTCAGCATCAATGGGTGTCATAATTAAAAATTATAAATGCCTAGGGGCGCCTGGCTGGCTTAGTCGATAAAGCATGAGACTCTTGATCACAAGGTTGTGAGTTCAAGCCCTGTGTGGGATGTAGAGATTACTTAAAAATAAGATCTTTCAAAAAAAATTCTTCTTTATTGTTTATTTAGTTTTGAGAGCGAGACACAGAAACAGAGTGTGAGCAGGGGAGGGACAGAGAGAGAGGGAGACACAGAATCGGAAGCAGGCTCCAGGCTCTGAGCTGTCAGCACACAGCCCCAAGCGGGGCTTGAACCCACGAACCGTGAGATCATGACCGAGCCAAAGTCAGACGCTCAATCGACTGAGCCACCCAGGTGCCCCAAAAATAAAACCTTAAAAAAAAAAAATTACTGATGTCCCAAGTAAACAAATTGGGCCTAACATGCAGGAGCCTGGCTTGGCTGAGGGCAAAGATAGCAGACAGTGAGTGTGGTGTGATGGAGAGAACACCATACTAGAATTAAGAAATAAAGGTTCGAGTGCCAGTGAGGCATTTTAGCTGGGTGAACAAGTTACTTCACCTTTCCTGTCCTCAATTCCCTCTTTACAAAACAAGGCTATGTACTAGATCAGTGCTAAAGTTCCTCTTTAGCTCTAAGACTCAGTGATTCCATGGAAGGATGAAAGCCAAGAGGATGGCTGGTAGGATCAAAGTGGACATAAAGATATGAGGTTGGGACTGGGGGGTACTAAGAATGTGACCGTGAAGGGAAAACTATGGGTTAATCAGATAAAGGATTAAGTCAAACAAGTCACACATTACCCATAAGGCTGTAGACTGGGAAGATGAGCTGGGCGGAATGCCTAGGAAAAGACTAGTTCAGGAAAATTCTAAAGGGCCAGGGCTCGGAGGATGGTTTATCTTTGGACATGCAATGCCAGCCAGAAAAACCTTGTTCTGGGCACCAGGGAGTGGAAAGGAGGCATCTGGTGAGCTGAGAGAGAGCACAGAACTCCCAAATCAAACTAAAAGCTAGATTCTGTGGGTATAGTGTATAGCGACACCCTACTCACAGCAGAGGCTAAGAGCTCAGACTGCGAGGATAGGATGGGTTTGAATCATGGTTCCATGACTTAGTAGCCTTAGGACCTCGGGCAAGTGACATAATGTCACTGTCCCTTGGTGTCTCCATCCTTAAAACGGGCATACAACCAGAACTTCCCTCACAGGGATAATGTAAAGATTAAATGAAGCAATATATGGAAAGCCCTTAGAGCGGGGCCTGGCATCTGGTAAGTACTAAATAAGTGTCAGCTTATTTATTTTCTGCTGCAGAGTGGGAGGCTGACGTGAGTCACTATGGAGTCCCTCCATTCTTCTCTTCAAGAGAATTCAGGAGCAGGGTTTCCTACCCAAGGCTGAAACCTAGAAAAAGAACCCCACCTCTGCTGCCTCTTGTTCCCTGGGTGGAGTCAAGAGGAGAAACTACCAGAGGTCAGGTATTCACCATTGCTCCCAGTGCCCTCGGTCATTCCCAAGGCGCCACTGCAAGGAGTGTCAGATGATCCAGGGGCTTTTCTTTGACAGGCCAGCCCTTAGGAAACAATATGCTTGAGGGCTTTCCTTTAGGGAGCTGAATCTGCCAGGCCATGTTCCCTCTACATTTACTTCAAAGGTACTGCTAAGTAATTCTAACTAAAAGGCAGTTGTTCATTGGTACCATAATATCAGGAAGGATAATTTATTTTTTTTTCCTTTTCTAGCCCTCTTACAGGCCCAGCAGTTCCTATTTCTTGTACCTAATTCTCCTCCATATGTTTCTATTTATCCCTTATATTATTATGTATTCTTCAGTTTCCTTCCAAATGCTATGCAAAATGCTATTAGTTGTACATGCCCACAGCTTCCCAGAATGATCACACACAAGAATATATGGTGCATCAATATCCACAACTGGTAAGTAAAAGCAGCACTTTAATAGTCAACAACATTAAAGAGCTAAAAACCACACCCTTCCAATGCTCTCTCTTTACAGCTGAGCTCCAAGAATTCAGTTTCCACCTGCAAGGCAAAATACTCATTTGGAGTGAACCCAATAGTTAGGCTTATTGACAAGACATGAAGGTTTCTTCAATTATTAGACTCTGATTTAGAGAATGAGCAATAGTGGTCCATCAACTGTCACTTCCTAACTCAATAGCCTAAGGAAATTTCCCTTACAGGACAGGGAGAAACAGAGTAACTGCCATCAATTTGGTCCTAAAAACTGCTGACTTGATCTCTGTGTGCCAAAGGGCAGAAGATGCCTTTAGGGAGGCAGTGAGAGGAAGACAGGAAAGGAGGCTGATGCGTTGATGCGTGTGAGGAAGCAGCATCAGGCTGGCCTGACAAGTTTCTCTGGGTCTTTCCCCCATGTGCTCTGGACCTTTCTGACAGAGGAGTTGGAAACATCACTTTTTTTTTTTTTTAAAAGCTTTGTTGATGACATTTCAAAAATACAAGGAAGTTATATCTGGAATTAAAAACTCTATACATATGAGCTAACTAAAAAAAAAAAAAACAAAAAAACCCAAAAAAACACCAAAAAAACCTCACAAGGCTTTTTGCTTTACAATGTTCCCTTCCTCTGATTTTAGCATAATTTTGAAAATCTTTCCATAATTTCGTCAAGTGTACAAAAATAGCTTTCAAAGGAGACTCAATACAAGGGATTTTTATGACTGATTAGCTCTTGGCTTAAAGAGTGACATTATAGAGGTGCCCGGGTGGATCAGTTGGTTAAGCGCCTGACTCTTGATTTGGGCTCAGGTCATGATCTCATGGTCGAGGGATGAAGCCCCATGTCAGGCTTTGCACTGGGCTTGGAGCTTGCTTAAGATTCTCTCTCTCTATCCGTCCCCAGCTTGAGCTCCCTTCCCCACTCTCTCTCATACTCTCAAAAAAAAAAAAAAAAAAAAAAAAAAGTTAAAAAAGAGAAAAGAGTAACATTATAAAGTATAGCTTCCACTAGGAAATTTTTTCTGAACACAACACTGAGGAGAAAGCATGCTTCCTAAACAGTTTAGATTCCAGTTATGTTGGAATCTAAAGGTTTCAGAACAGTTACACAAAAACTCCCATAATACACTTGTGAAATTAATTTCCATATTCCTTTATCCGGGCAAATAAGATGAATACCACCAAAATAATAAAATGCAGGGCACCTGGGTGGCTCAGCTGGTTAAGCACCTGACTCTTGACTTTGGCTCGGGTCATAATCTCACAGTTCATGAGTTTGAGCCCCACATCAGGCTCCGCACTCACAGCGTAGAGCCTGCTTGGGATTCTTTCTCTCCCCCTCTCTCTACATCTCCTCAGCTCAAGCGCTCTCTCAAAATAAATAAACTTTAAAAAATTGGGGCGCCTGGGTGGCGCAGTCGGTTAAGCGTCCGACTTCAGCCAGGTCATGATCTCGCGGTCCGTGAGTTCAAGCCCCGCGTCGGGCTCTGGGCTGATGGCTCAGAGCCTGGAGCCTGTTTCCGATTCTGTGTCTCCCTCTCTCTCTGCCCCTCCCCCGTTCATGCTCGTCTCTCTCTGTCCCAAAAATAAATAAACGTTGAAAAAAAAAAAATTAAAAAAAAAAAAAATAAAATAAAATGCCCTCTGTTCTGTCTCAAAAAGCAAATTTCAGGGGCGCCTGGGTGGCTCAGTCGGTTAAGCGTCCGACTTCGGCTCAGGTCATGATCTTGCGGTCCGTGAGTTCAAGCCCTGCGTCGGGCTCTGTGCTGACAGCTCGGAGCCTGGAGCCTGCTTCAGATTCTGTGTCTCCCTCTCTCTCTGCCCCTCCCCCACTTGTACTCTGTCTCTCAAAAATAAACATTAAAAAAAAAAAGGTAAATTTCAAGTCTTATCACACGTTACAATCTTCGCAAAAGGAAACTCCTCAAATGGTATGTCAGACCAGAAATTCCTGTGCTCCCACTGATACACTGTTACTAAATTTAAATGTTTCTTAAATTCAACTTATTGGCAAAACTGCACACTTAGGAGCACTAAGCATACTGTGAGGCAGAGAAAACACTATACTGAAAGAGTAAGACAAAGTGGGACAAAAACCCAGCCCACCAGGCTAAGGACTATTCGAGGATCTGGTTAAACTTTTTTTTTTTTTTTCAACGTTTATTTATTTTTGGGACAGAGAGAGACAGAGCATGAACGGGGGAGGGGCAGAGAGAGAGGGAGACACAGAATCGGAAACAGGCTCCAGGCTCTGAGCCATCAGCCCAGAGCCTGACGCGGGGCTCGAACTCACGGACCGCGAGATCGTGACCTGGCTGAAGTCGGACGCTTAACCGACTGCGACACCCAGGCGCCCCACGAGGATCTGGTTAAAAGCAAGCTGGACTCAGATGTTTTCAATAAATCAACAGCTATTTATTAAAATATCTATTATGGATAGGGATCACAGGAGAGAAAAGGGTAGATAAGATACATTGAAATTTTCCTTATAAACAAAAATACTCATCCCCACCATGTGTGCTTTGGAATCAGGGGGTTTGAATTTGGTTCCCCCAGGAGTGTTTTTCTGGCAAGTTTCTTAATCTCTCTGAGCCTCAGTTCCTCAATCTGCAAGACAGGAACAACAAAACAAAAACAAAAAAACAAAACCCAAAAAAACCCCTATCAAATAGAGTTTTAGCGGGGCCTGAATTAAATAAGACAAAATTGAGGGGTGTCTGGGTGGCTCAGGTCGGCTGAGTGTCCGACTTCAGTGCAGGTCACGATCTCACAGTTTGTGAGTTCGAGCCCCGCATTGGGCTCTGTGCTGACAGTTCAGAACCTGGAGCCTGCTTTGGATTCTGTGTCTTTCTGTGTCTGTCTGTCTGTCTCTCTCTCTCCCCCTCCCCCGCTCAAGCTCATTCTCTCTCTTTCAAAAATAAAAACAAAAAAAATGTTTTTAAAGACAAAAGTGGGAAAGTGTCTCTCATTAGATGTCAGTACATGTTATTTCCTTTCCCACCATACACTGTCAAGAACACCGTGTAAGTAGTAAAATGCAGGATTCTACCTGGAAAGGGTCTGTCTTCATCACCCCCATGCAGAGGAACTCCCTTATTTTCTGGCATATACTTCTTGGTAATGGGCAAGGACATCAGCCGAATGTGATGGATGAGTGAGCGCCAGGTGTGAGCTCCAGAAAGCACCGGTTCAGGTGGTAATGGGCTGAAAGGTTGAATCACAAAGTAGGCAGTGAGCAAGATTAATCCCAGGGTTACAAGGACCTATAAGGAAAGACAGGAAAAGGATTAATAATTGTCCCAGCAAACAAAATACTTTAATGCCAAGAAAAAAAAAGAAAAAACAAACCAAAAACCCCAGCCTCTTCCATTATTTTCACTGTGCCTTAGGAACTAATCCATTTTCATAAACAAGTCATTTACGTTCATTTTTTTAACCTTTTATCGTTTCATTTTTTAAATTTATTTAATTTATATTTTATTTTTTTAAATATAATTTATTGCCAAATTGGCTACATTCACTCCTGAATGAAATACATTTAAAGTTTGAGAACTATGAGAACTGCAAGGCTCACCAACTTTCTTCTTCCTCTTGTTTTTTTCTTTTTTAAGTAGGCTCTATGCCCAGAGTGGGACCTCAACTCACGACCCGGAGATCAAGAGTTGCATGCTCCACCAACTGAGCCACTCAGCACCAGATTTCTATGGGGCTATGTCCTCCATTAAAAAGTATACACAAATACAGTTTAATTATAAATATATAGCTTTCATCATGGATATTTAACAAAATGGGTCAAATTTCCTAGTAACTCATGGTAACTAGAGCAAAGGCCAACTTATTCATAGGAAAACTAAGGTTAGATGGTAGAAGCAGTCAACAGTAAAATTTGGGGAGAAAGTTGAAGAGTTTGTGCCCTGTTTAAGGAATCTCCAAGTCAAAACACGTTTTTACCTTATACACGGCTATAAGGAGAGGATACTGGGGTGGTCCCCTCTGAGGTTCATTCTTTTCCAGCAGCTGTCTGATAAATTTTTCAATTGCCTTCTCTGACATGCCACATTGATGGCCTGTCTGTCTCACCAAATCAACAGTCTCTGAAAGTTTGTCATAAATGCTGAGCTCATTGGCAGCAAGATCCATGTCTTCCAGTACAAAATCCCTGAGAGAAAGTAAATGTAAAAAGAAAGATGGTTTCTTTAAAATACCTTCTTCCTCAAAGTTACTTCCTTTATTTTTTTTTTAATTTTTTAATGTTTTATTTATTTTTGAGAGAGAGAGAGAAAGAGCAAGCAAGCAAGCAGGTGAGGGGCAGAGAGAGAGGGAGACACAGAATCCGAAGCAGGCTCCAGACTCTGAACCATCAGCACAGAGCCCAACGCGGGGCTCGAACTCACAAACTGTGAGATCGTGACCTGAGCTGAAGTCAGACACTTAACCAAAGCTGAGCCACTCAGGCACCCCTCAAAGTTACTTCACTTAGAACAGAGCTTCATGGGGAAGGACCAGCTTCCTGTTTTCCCCAATCCACTGCAAGCCAATGCTTTTGTAGAACATAACGAATGTCTAGATTAGGTCAAGTTAGTACTACACAGCTTTTAAATGTTCCTTAATTGTGGGCTAGTAACACAGTTTACTGGTTCACAGACACTTTGAGGAGCGCTAGTCTACAGCACAATAAATCCCTAATGGGACTCTGAAACACTAGTGCCAACCAAAAGGATTATTGAAACCAATCACAGGAGGCCTGCTACTGGCAATTTACTTAAAAAGAAATGCAATATGGAGTGTTGTTGATCCATTATTTCTTTGCATTTGTATTAGATACACCTTTTAGCAACACAGGAGGAACTAAGCACTGCAAGATTTACTATGGGGAACGTACTGACACGTTTTGCTACTGGCAGAGCAAGAATTTCAGGCAACACAAAAACCATGGCACTGGGACTGTTCAGACCTTGCAGGCTGGAGTCCTCATACTTTTCTGCAAATACAGTTTTAGACAATAAAGAGCATTTTACTTGTATTTCATATACTTGAAAGACCTAAGATCTTTAACTAATTTCAAAAGTCAATTTGTTCTCACAGTTACTTTAAAGCCAAACTGTTTCACAGCGGCCACAGAAGAAAAGGTAGAAACTAAAGTGGCAGAGTAGAATACTCTCTTGTAACATCTGTAACATGCAATCAAACCGTTCTTTTTAAAAAATGCTTGTGTTGTAAGACAACATCTTCTGTCACTTACCAAAGGAAAAACAGTGCTTGGGATTTATGCTCTTTTATTGGTCTCTTTTTCCCTTACATGTAGAAGTCGTCTTATTTCACATGTCACGCCCAAAGTGCTTCTAACCCCAGAAAGCACTGACGTGGAACGACTCTATTTTTTCAGTAAGGAGATGCTGCCACCTGTAGAGCCAAGGACAACGGTCTTGCAGCTCCTGCAGCTCCGTGGAGAAAAGCAAGCACCTCAGCCTATCTCCCCTTCCAGCAGCACCTCCCGATACTGACCGTTTGGTCCTTGGTAGGACTATTAACCCTTTAGTTCACTAGCTCTTAAGTGTGCCTCCACACTGGAGTCACCAGAATTTTTAATGAATGCTCATACCAGGGCCTCAACCCAAACCAATTAAATAAAACAGTACTGGATTTCCAATGGTGAATTAACAGGCAGGTAATCTAGACTGAGGAATTGGTTGGGGAGGGGCGGGAACCCCCACACGCTAAAAGGCTAAATCCCTTCCCCAAACTCTTTGCTCTTGCTCAGACTGTGTTTTTCCTAGGCCACATAGGCTTTCATTTCAAGGTTCAGATAAAAGGATGGTGTAAACTCTATTTAAAAATGTGTATTTTCAACAAATGGTGCAGGGACAGCTAGATATCCACATGCAAAAGAATGAAGTAGGACCCTTCCTTCTACCATACACAAAAATTAACTCAACACGTATCAAACACATAAGAGCTAAAACTATAAACTCTTGGAAGAAAACACAGGGGAAAAAGTCTTCATGACCCTCCATTAGGCAATGGCTTCTGAGATACGGCACCAAAAGCAAGAGCAGAAAAAGAAAAAATAAATTGGACATTAAAAATTAACAATTTTTGTGCTACAAATGGTAACTTTTAGGAAAGCGAAATGACAACCCATAGCATGGGGGAAAATATACGCAAACTCTATTTCTGATAAGAGTTCTAGTCCCACGTCGGGCTACGCACTGACAGTGCAGAGCCTGCTTGGGATTCTGTCTCTCCCTCTCTCTCTACCCCTCCCGTGCTCTCTCTCTCTCTTGCACTCTCAAAATAAATAAATGAACTTAAAAAAAAAGTCAGATAATAAGTTGGGAGATATTGAGCATCTGGAACTCCTGTACACTGCTGGTGGGAATATAAAATGGTGCAGCTGCTTTGGAAAACAGCTGGACAGTTTCTCAAAAACTTTCTGTACAAAAATTTGTACATGGATATCCAAGCATTATTCATAATAGCTCAAAAATAAAGCGATCCAAATGTCCATGAACTACTAAATGGATGCATAAAATGTAGTATATCCATACAATAGAATATGATTGAATAAAAAGGAATAAAGTATGGATACCAACAACATAGGTGAACCTTGAAAACCTTAAGCTAAGTGGGAGACAGTCAAAAAAGATGACATGTTGTAAGACTGTTATTAATAAAATGCAAAAAGTTAATAATAGAGGCAATCTATAGAGACAGGAAGTAGATTAATTAGTGGTTATGCAGACACAGAGTGGAGAAGAATGGGAACTGACTGTCGGTAGGTCCAAGGGTTTCTTTCTGGAGTGACAGAAATGTTCAAAACTTAAATTGCGGTGATAGTTGCACAACTTTGTGAATGTACTAAAAAACCCTGAATTGTACATTTCAAACAGGTGGATTTTATGGCATATACGTTAAATTTCAGTAAAGATGTTTTTAAAATGTGTATTTATAGGACCTATTGCTCAGGGGTTAGAGCACTGGTCTTGTAAAATGTATATTTACAGAATTTGAACTTACCCCTGCTATGGCATTTATTAACTATACTGTTATGATTTTGGCTAAGTCACTTGGTCTATTTCCTCACCTAAAAAAATAAAGGGACTGAACCAAGAGGTTTTCAAAGTCCCCTCTAGCTCTAAAATTTTAAGGGTATTGGAAGGCTTTGGGAAGTAGAAAAACTTCAATTCATTAGAAACTAAAGACTTCTGTCCAATTACATTCCTAAATGACCACTTCCAGTTGCGCCATCCTAAATGCAGGCACCATGCTAAGCACACAAGAAACATGATCTTAGTAAATCATCACAGCAATCCCAAAAGGTAGGTGTGATTTTTTTATTAAGTTTTTAATTTTAATTCCAGTATAGTTAACATACAGTATTCTATTAATTTCAGGTATACAATATAGTGATTCAACAATTCTGTACATTACCCAGTGCTCATCTTGGTAAGTGGACTCTTAATCCCCTTCACCTATTTCACCCATTCCCCCCACTTCCACCAACCTCCCCTTGGGCAACCACCAGTTTGTTCTCTATAGTTAAGAGTCTTTTTTTGGGGCGCCTGGGTGGCGCAGTCGGTTAAGCGTCCGACTTCAGCCAGGTCACGATCTCACAGTCTGTGAGTTCGAGCCCCGCGTCGGGCTCTGGGCTGATGGCTCAGAGCCTGGAGCCTGTTTCCGATTCTGTGTCTCCCTCTCTCTCTGCCCCTCCGCCGTTCATGCTCTGTCTCTCTCTGTCCCAAAAATAAATAAATGTTGAAAAAAAAATTTAAAAAAAAAGAGTCTTTTTTTTTGGTTTGTCTCTTTGCTTTTTGTTTTGCCAAAAGGTCGATGTGATTAATCCCATTTCACAGATGTTGAAAGTAAGGCTCAGAAAGGTTCCATAACTTGCCAGGATGTGGAGTCAAGTGTGCCTGACTTCCAAGTTGATGCTTTTAACCTTTATGCATGCTGCCTCCCTTACCAAGTATTTTCCTATTCTGAGCTGGCAGTTTGGAAACCACAACACCATGCCCCTCGATTATCACAAATGACTGGCTGAGAACTGGACAAGTGATCAACTACAACGATTCCTGGAAAAAGAATAAAGCGATAACTTATTACAACATTTTTCACATCTTGATTTTGTGACTAGTGATTCCAGAGATAGCATTTTTTCCTGTTGAAATTAACAAAGATATTCCAGGCAAGCAAGCAAGGATAATGTTTGTTCAAAAAAAACTACAATAGGGGCGCCTGGGTGGTGCAGTCGGTTAAGCGTCCGACTTCAGCCAGGTCATGATCTCGCGGTCCGGGAGTTCGAGCCCCGCGTCAGGCTCTGGGCTGATGGCTCGGAGCCTGGAGCCTGTTTCCGATTCTGTGTCTCCCTCTCTCTCTGCCCCTCCCCCGTTCATGCTCAGTCTCTCTCTGTCCCAAAAATAAATAAACGTTGAAAAAAAAAATTTATAAAAAAAAAAATTAAAAAATAAAATTAAAAAAAAACTACAATAAATTACCCAATGACATCCAGTCAAAATCCACTAAAACTCATTAAAGGACTAGAAAAGAGAGCAGGGAGAATTCTGGAAAGGATTCCAGTAAAAAATTCTGAAAAGTATTGGAAGGTGGGGTACATGTAGGTAATCCCTCAGGCAGAAGAGAACATCATATTGGTGGGCCTTTAGGAGAACCGTGAAGGGAACAGAAGTACAAGTGAGGTTCAAAAGAGAATCAACTACCACCATTTCTGATGACTACTTCACAACCTTTGTAAATCCCTGCCTACTTTCAGGACACATAAAAACCTCACTAAACCCCCAGTTTTTATCGCAAAAACAACAGTTTTTGGTTTTCTTTTTCTTTTTTTTTTGGTAATTCAAGTATACAATGGTATTATGATACTGACTATATTTTTGCAAGCTGTACATCCTTTCTCCTTGAGATTTTGACATATTTCCCAAGTTACTGGAAGGGTCTTTACCAATAACTTCATAAAGTTTCTAAGAGCACATGGGGATCTTCATAATAAGCCCTCTTTCTGGCTTTCGTTAGACAAGTGGTCCTCAACTGGGGGCAATTCTGGACAGGGACATTTGGAAAGTCTGGAGACATTTTGATGGTCACATTTGAGGGGTACTGGCATCTAGTAGATATGATGTCAATTAAGCACACACAAAAAATCTTGTCCCTTTGGGTTGGGATTTCATACCAGCAAAGCAGCTCCCTTGCTGAGATTTGAAAGCCTTCAACACAAGGATTTGTATTAAAAACAAAAAACAAAACAAAACAAAAAACCACACACACACAAAACAAAAAAAACCTCAAACACAAAGTCATGGCTTAGCATCAAGTATGAGAGCACTGACTGAAATCAGCTGAGCAAAGGCAATTCCTTTACCTCCAGAAAGAAAGAAGATCCAACTCTAGCAGGAATGAGCTTTGCCACAGAGGGAAGTTCCAAAGAGTGAGCTTGACTCTTAACCTGCAAGGGCACAGGCAGGGTCACTAGCAGAATTATAAAAATCAAGGTATCATGCACCACCCTAGACATCCTGAATTGCTAGAATCTCTGGGAGTGGGATCCTGGTGCAGAAGTATTCAAACTCTTCCCTGTTGAGAAAAGGCACACTCCCAAATGGGAGATACTGCTCTAGAACAGCAGTTCAACTAGGGGTGATTCTGCTCCCCAGGGGACATTTGGCAATGTCTGAGGCATTTTTGATTGTCAAAACTGGAGAGGCACTACTGGCATCCAGTGGGTGAAGACTAAACATCCCACAACAAAGAACTGTCCCGTTCAAAATGTTAAGAGTGCTGAGGTTAAGAAATTCTGCTTTCAAGGGAGGCCAGGGTGGAGGTAAGGGGGGGAGATAAGCCAGGAGGCTGTTCACTTCTGAAGGAGCATCTCAGGAATAGAAGGAAGCCACTGACAGCTCTGATGAGATGTTCTCCACAATTCCTTCTGTGTCTCAGTCTAGGAAAAAAACAGGACAGAGGCATAACTGATAGAATGACTCTAACAGAACTTACAATAAAAGTTTGTTTACTGCAGAAAACAGGTTAAGAGGTCCAACTAAATGCGAACCTCTCCTTTGTCCTGTTTAATACAGAACTTCTTTATGGTTATAAATATGTCCTAAACACTGACTTGACAGTGAAGACCTGGAGGTGCTCAGCTTTCCAAACTAAACAGCTGTGCCAGCTAGGCAAGTCTAAGATGCAAAATAGATGCATCTAGCTACACAAAAAGGGGTGGGTACCTCGGGGGCTCAGAAGGTCGACTCTTGAATTTGGCTCAGGTCATGATCCCAGGGTCATGGGACTGAGCCCCAAGGTGTGGTCCGTGCTGAGCATGGAGCCTGCTAAAGATTTT
Organism: Prionailurus viverrinus; assembly: GCF_022837055.1. Classification (NCBI taxonomy): domain Eukaryota; kingdom Metazoa; phylum Chordata; class Mammalia; order Carnivora; family Felidae; genus Prionailurus; species Prionailurus viverrinus. Next base: position 35,470,892 of record NC_062565.1, on the reverse strand, counting down.
CTCTCTCTCTCCCTCTGCCCCTCTCCCCTGCTTGCATGCTCTCTCTCTAGAATAAATAAACTTTATTTCTACCTGCTCGTATCCTCATCTTTTCCAGTTTCTACCATTAAAAAAAAAAAAAAAATCCTTTCTCTCTAGAATTCCAGGGCTCGTGTTCTCCCTCCAGAGCCAAGTTCCTTAAAAAAAGAAAAGAAAAAAAAAAAAAAAAAAAAGGCATCACTTCACCTTCGTGTTTCTAAGGTCTCCATGTCTTTATTAACCACTCAAATCACATTTCTGCCCCCCTCACACCACTAACATAGCTCTCAGGTCACCAATGGCTCTCTACATGCCAAGTCAAAAGGACGTTTTCTCAATTACTACCTTAACTGACCTCTCCACAGAAGTTCCTGTTGCCAGCCATTTCCTCCCTCAAGTGCTCTCAAACCTTAGCATAATTCTCTTTTCTCAGAGACCATACCCCTGAATGCTGGTATTCATCACAGTTGTCCTTGATCTTCTCATTCCCTCCCTGGCTTTAACTACCAGCTATTAGTGATTTCCAAATCTCTTCTCCAGTCTAAAACCCTCCAGAACTCCAGACCCATCCATCTATCTATATACCAGACACTCTGGCAGAAATTCCCTTCTGTTCCCTGTATGTAATGTGCCCATAAGTGCCTTATTATTCCTGCCCCCCCACCCCCGCAACCCATTTCTCCTACTATATTCTGTTTTGTAATTGATGGAAACACCAGTTCTCCATATTTAAAACCCCTCCTTTTTCATCACCACTAATGAACCAATCACTAAATCCTCGATTCTACTCCCTGTATGGTTCCCACATTCATCATCTCCTTTTTAGCTCTACATTAATGGTAGTCAAGGCTCTCAACATCTGTCCCGTGGACCATCACAAAGATACATTTAATCTCTATACTGCCAGTTCTCCTTCTCCTCTCTGATCCATCCTCAACTCGCCCCACAAATTATTTTTCTGAAACAAATCAGCTAATGTTACTTGTCTATTTAAAGCGACTTCCTTGAATCCCCATGTCCTGCTGTGGAACAACTTAGCAAGGTGGTTAAGAAGGCAAATGGACTTGGAAAAAGCTAAATACAAACACCTGATCTTCCACTACTGTATAGTCATGAGACAGTACTTAATCTCAGCCTCTGAGTTTTCATCATTTTATAAAATGGGGATAATTGTGTCTTTCCAACACTGCTGTGAAGGCATTACGAGATGATGAATGTAAAACATTTGTCCCAATACCCAAATTTAAGACTTGGTACTTTTAATAAGACGAAGTTCAAATTACTTAGCTTCCCATTACGACCTGATCCCTGCCTACCTGTTCAGTCTCATGTCCTATTCCTTCCTCACGTTCTTCACTGCCATCCCATTTTACATCGTTTTGCTTTTGTACAGATAATTGTCTCTGCCTACCCTGGGGAAAAGCCCCCATGCTTTTCCAATCAGTGAACTCCTTATTCCAGCCTTGATGTTTGTCCTTCGAACCCTAAACACGACTCTGATCACTTTGTATTATACTTATTTCCATGTCTCCTCACACTAAATTGTTCCTTGTGTTAAAAAGAAAACCACAGGGGCGCCTGGGTGGCGCAGTCGGTTAAGCGTCCGACTTCAGCCAGGTCACGATCTCGCGGTCCGTGAGTTCGAGCCCCGCGTTGGGCTCTGGGCTGATGGCTCGGAGCCTGGAGCCTGTTTCCGATTCTGTGTCTCCTTCTCTCTCTGCCCCTCCCCCGTTCATGCTCTGTCTCTCTCTGTCCCAAAAATAAATAAACGTTGAAAAGAAAAAAATTAAAAAAAAAAAAAAGAAAGAAAAGAAAAGGGGCGCCTGGGTGGCTCAGTCGGTTGAGCGTCCGACTTCGGCTCAGGTCATGATCCCGCGGTCCATGAATTCGAGCCCGGCGTCAGGCTCTCGGCTGATGGCTCAGAGCCTGGAGCCTGTTTCCGATTCTGTGTCTCCCTCTCTCTCTGCCCCTCCCCCGTTCATGCTCTGTCTCTCTCTGTCCCAAAAATAAATAAACGTTGAAAAAAAAATTTTTTTTAAAAATTAAAAAAAAAAAAGTAAAATAAAAAAAAAAAAAAAAAGAAAAGAAAACCACAGGCCCAAAATGGTGTCGCTTAGGTTAGGGCCCCAAGTCAGCAAACCAAGACTTAACATCTAAGCTAACTGCAGTTTCAAATCCCTTGGAAATGTGACTTTACCCAGCCAACATGGAATTTCCTGGTCAGTGCTAGAACATTTACTGATAAACCCCATTCCCCCTTAGAATGACCTTGCCTAAAAAACTGGCAATGCCTAAAAAAAAAATCATTTCCTTGACTTCACTCTCCACCTTGAAAGACCTTTCCTTTCCTGTAGCCCTTTAGGAGCTCCTCTCTACTTGTCAGATGGGATGCTGCCTGATTCATGATTTACTTACAGCAATTAGATGTTCAAAATTTACTCGTTTGAATTTTTTGTTATTTACCACTTGAAAGCAGAGATAAGTGGAGAAAATATCAGAAGAAACTAACAACAGACATGGAAATTCACCTCAGAGTCATGGAACCTGATCAGTATCGTCTGAACAAATTTATACAAAGGAACTGGTCATTCTGTTCCCAAACTAATTTAACTAATGGTTGGTTTATTTTACCATTTATTCTTCTTGTTTTTAAAAATACATCAACCTAAGGAGGGTTTAGGTGAGTAGATTAGGAACCTCTCGTTTAGACAATCTCTGTGGTGTTGCTAGGTAGCTTGTTAGAGGAACGGGGATTAAAACTGGATCTTGAAAACTGTTTTGGTTCAAAGCAGAAAGAGCCTAACACGGACACTCTTTGGTATGCAAGTTGGACTAAGTGAACTTTAGTCAAACTTCAACGTAGCAAAGTTGAATTTAGGTTAAAGGATGTTGTTCCTTAGAAATTGTGATAAACCCTGAACACACCATTTCATTAAGGGAGAAATGCCCACAGAGGATTCCACCATGGAAACAACCAAATGAGCAACCTGAAAAAGTCAGAATAGTTAAGCATCCGGGAGTAGTTTCTATTATCAAGCGATGACTAAATACTTTAAATATACTCGCGAATACCAAGGCTATACGAGCTCTTAAATAGGAAAACCTGTGACCAGCAAGGTTGGTGGTCTTAGGAACACTAGGCAGGAGATTTTTGTAGCAAATGGTGATTACAAACACCCCATTATCGGGTCAATAAATCAAGTCATATAACTCTGAAATCCTACATGCTATGTTTATCGCATACAAGTCCACACTTTATTAGAAAAAGACGTTTCGAAGGGGGGCGGGGAATCAACTCAACATACTAAAAAATTAGGAATTTTGTCAAAAGGGCAGTGAAATCTAGACTTCGGTAGCACCGATGGTGTTCCGGACACTGCCGTGACACCTGCGAAACAAGCTCCAACAGGGCCGACCTCGCTTTGCTCGGCCCCGCGGAGCCAAGGAAAAGACGTCTTATGGGAGTCGACCCTGGGGGAGCTGCCGGCGGTGCTGTCAATCTGCGAAACCCCCGAGGCTCAGAAAAAGAGGTTTGCGCAAGGGCAAGAGAAAAAGGGCCGCGCGAGGGTGTCACGGACGGGAGCGGCGGTGAGGCTGTCACAGGGCGGCCTCCCCCCTCCCGGCCTCGGGCCCCAGTCACTCACAAGCGGGGCCCGCGCCCCCTCGGGCTCCTCCCGCCTCGGGGACTTCAGCCTCGGGGCGAGGAGGGTAAGCCGCCAACCTCCTACTTCCGGGCGCGCAACCCGGAAGCAACTCCCACGCCACAGGCGAGGCCGCGCGTGCTAGGGTAGCTCCTTCCTCACGCCTCGCGCTTGCGTCAAAAACAGAACCCGCGACTTGGCCACGCGCGAGCGCGCGAAGTCCCGCGAGCTCTGGAGAGTGCGGGTTCCTGCTCCCCCTGGCGTCAGGTTCCTCCTGCTCGTCCCCTTTCAGTCCTTACCAGGGTCTGTCCTCTTCCGCGCTCGCGCGGATTTAGCAGCTGAACTGACTCATCCAATGGCCTTTGATTGCCCCCCCCCCCCCCCCGCCCACTCCGTGCCAGGCAGCGTGTTAGGCATTAAGGAGTGGGAAGGACAGGTAATGGAGGGCAGGCCCTTACCTGTGGGAGCTTAGTTTTAATGAGAGAATGACAACAAACATTTGGTTTCCAACTTTCCGGGCTAGCGGAGCAAGGACAGCAGGTGCAGAGCATGCGTTCTCCTCTTCAACTTCTGTCCCACAGTAACCCCTGGCTTTATAAGGTATTTGCATTACAGGTTCTGGCCCCCTGGTGGGAAGTGGCGCCATGACAGTTCCAGCAGGAACCCTGCAGGGTCAAAGTTCTCCACAGGTAGGAGGCGTCTCCCCAAAGATGTGAGGCAGCTTCCATTAGAGACCGCCTCCTGCATGGCTCAAGACCCTACTTACTTAGAAAAAACTGTATCCTCGGTGACTCCTCAACCCCCGTCTCCTCCATTATGACCGTGTACTGGTGGTTTAATAAACCACTTTTTGCTTGGTACCTCCCTTCTGTCGTTATTCGAGCGCGGATCCTCCTATAAATTTTTCGAGGGGAATCCAAGAACCGAGACTTCCACTGACACCATGCAAGCTTCCCCCAGTAGCATCTTTTGGTGCCACGACTCCGATCGCCCAAGGTAAGGCAGTCCTCACCCCGTTGAGGCTAGAATATCCCTATCTGATTTACTTTCTCGGAGGTCAGCTCTCACTCACTCTGCAATTTGGCCACTACTGTTACTGTCTATAGTTCTTCCTCTCCTAAACCACTTCTGCCATCACTCTCACAAAGTCTGTGCCCCTCAAACCCCGAGGACGTGCTGTATATATGCGAAAGCCTCTCCATCTGCTGGGCCGGTCCATTTTCATACTCATTCAATCTCCTGGATGATTCATCTAACCAGTAGTTCTCCCTCTGTGTTGTTGCCTCAAATCACACCTTCTTACGTGTTTCCCTCCCCTTCCCTTTCCGGAAAGATGGTCTCAATCAGCCTCTGATACTTAAATCCAAGGTGGGTACATGATAATCACAGTCTCCAGCAGGAGTTTATTTCTAAGAGGGTAAGGGCAAATCTTTGTGTCTATTCCAACTCCTCGAGTTAATACTTTTGAGAGGAAATCTACTCCTGAAAACATTGTTGCACTATATGCTAACTAATTTGGATGTAAATTAAAAACAAACAAACAAACAAACAAACTGAGAGGAGCCTGGGATGAAATCTGGAAATGGAACCACATAGATGTTGAAGGCTGGGGCATACATCCTGGCACTCAGGGACTCATTAGGGGTTATAAAATATACCAGATCCCTCCCTCAGGGGCACCTCAATTTGGGGGAGGCAAGTAAAGAAAGGACAGGCTGCAATAATACTAATTTGGGCTGTGCGCCTCACCTGAGGGGACATCCTTGAAGGGTCGTTCTTCAAAGGAGGTAGAAAGGCCACCTCTCCTCTTGATACACAACATTCCAAGGGGACACTCTTGGAATACTGTGTCTACTTCTTCCCCTTCTCTTTGCTATTCCCTTACATATGGGAAACCTGATGGCAGTTCCCAGGGTTCACCACTGGGATGCATCCTCACTAACTGGGATAAGTTTGACCCCCAACCTTTAAAGAGGAAAAGGCTCATCTTTTTCTGCAATACAGCATGGCCCCAATATAAACTAAGAGATGGGGCAACAGGGCCCTACAATTGGACACTGGATTATAACACCATCTTAAACTAGACCTATTTTGTATAGACCAGACAAAGTGGTCTCAGTTCCCTTAGGTCCAAGCCTTTATGTTAAACAAACCTCAGGCTTCTCAAAACCTGCAAAATTCAGCTGTCCACTTTAGATTTCCTCACAGGCCTAAGTCCTAAGTCCCCTCCCCCACCACCAGAGGAGGCTTCCCCAAGCCCCACCAAATCCTACCATAGCCCAAAACGATGATCCATTGCCCCATATCCAAGACCACCAACACTGTCAAGTCCTAACAAGCCCCTTCCGATTCTGTGTCTCCTCCAGGAAATAGTTGAGCCAACCAGAACCACCATGTGGGTCCAAACTCCCTTCTTTATGAGTGATCTCCACCAAATCCAGAAGGACTTGGGAGATTTTTCCTAGGACCTTGACAGTTACATGTCAGGACTTCAGGGTTTTATACTAACTTTTGATTTGTCCTGGAAGGACATAGTGCTCATTCTCAATCAGACTCTCTCCAAGGCAGACTGAGATAGAATTGGGGAGCCCACCATCTAATCTGGGGATAAACTTCATAGTTCCAGTGCAAGGTATCTGGCAGATAACATGGCAGTTCCAGTAACAGATCCTCATTGGAACTATGACACTGCACAAGGGCAATGGTCCCAAGACCATCTTATAATCTAACAAATGGAATGTCAAGATGCCAGTCAAAGCCAATTAATTATATAACAAGCTGGCTTTCATAAACCAGGAAAAGGAAGAAAACCCCACAACCTTTATGGAAAGACTAAGAGAGACTTCAGCTAAACATACTCTTGATCCCAGACGAGAGGCTGGTCTTACAGTTCTTAATGGTCGACTCATCACTCAGGCCACCCCAGATATTAGGAGGAAGCTCCAAAAATTATCCCTAGGGCCAGACATCCCAAGCTCTGAACTCCTTAAGGTGGTCAATTTCGTGTTCTATGGCCAGGACCAGGAGAAGGAAAAAAAAAGGGAAAAGGAAAACGTAAGGATCAGAGACAGGCTCAACTCCTGGTGGCCTTGCAATGCCAGCCATCACCCCAGGGTCGCCCCCTCAAAAGGGAGACACCAAAAGGAGCCTGCTACCATTGCAAAAAGGAGGGACACTGGAGAGATGTCTGTTCCTTAAGCTCCCTAATATGGCCTGTCCTAATGTCCTCAAACAGGACACTGAGAGACTGCCCCACTAATGGGACAACCAGGGGTTCAGCATCCCTTCAAGCTGTCACCACCATGGATTGAGGCAACCTATGGCACCAATGGGCTCCTCCACTCACTGTTTCCCTCATTGTGACAGAGCCCAGGGTGACCCCTTGACATGGCAGGTAGGACAATTTTCTCTTGGACATGAGAGCCACTTACTCTGTCTTAGCCTCCTTTACGGTAAGCTTTCCTTCAACTCCTGTCTGGTTATGGGAGTGAAGAGCCTATCAACAAAGCTAACCTAACATTCATACATTGTTGGGACTCAGTCAGTGCCTTTGAGAGGCTCTATGGGAAAAACAGGTCCTACTAAAGCCAGACCACTCAAACCCAACGTCCCTGGTCCAACCAGGAGATAAGGTCCTAATTAAAACCTGGATAGATTGAGCTCCTGGATCCCAACAAACGCCTTTATGGAAGGGACCCTATACTGTTCTTTTATCCACCCCTATAACCATCAAGGTCCCAGGAATCTCCACCTGGATCCATCTCTCCTGAGCCAAGCCTGCTGTGACCTCTAACAAAAAGGACAACCCTGATACCTCTGAGTATACCGGTGAGCCACTGGAAGACCTCAAACTGTTCTTCAAAAAGGGGCCATCTCAGATAAATCCTAAAATCCTCTATTCTGTTATGTCCAATACCTTAGTGTAGTCCTGCAGGGGGACTTCCAAGACTACACCCTTAAAGAAATCCATAGGTATGGTACCTCTTTGATCACAAGCCACTTCTGCCTCATGCTGCCCCATAGCCCCCCTCACTTAATACTGCTCAACGCTATCTCAACAACACCAATTCTAATTCCTCTTGCTGGATATGCGTGGGACCCCACTTAGCCATTGTAACTCCTACACCTGCTTCATTGTGGGCCACCACCAATAACCCCATTAGTTTCACCTATACCCGTCTCTGGATACCAACATGGACCTCCCAGCCCCATGTAAGTGCAAGAAACTTCCAAAGAAAGGTCATGGAACACAGCACAAAAATCCTAAATGCTCAGGGGCCCCTCCCAACACCTGCTATTTTGGGACTGTTATATACTCAACTTAAACTCTCTAATATGACCTTCCCAATCTGTGTTAGTACTAACCCAACATCTGGGACCCCAGTGGGTTTTATTCCCTTGTCTCCCTGCCTTTATAATTTCAACCTAACTTCGGCAGGTGAGTCATTCTTTTGGGAAAGTGTTTCTGATTGCTACTTTAACACTGTTAAAGAGGAGCTTTTGATAAGGATCCCAGAACATATGTTCCAGGAGTTTTTCCAACAGGGGACAAGGCTGTTAATAAGGTGTATTGAAGAAGAAGGAGGTTATCTGGGCTGATGGGTGGCCCTGACAATATTGAGACATGGAGGACCAAGGACGGGGGGTGATGGTGACCTTTGGGGGAAGGTTAAGAGTGGGTCTTTTAAGGGGCACCTAGGTGGCTCAGTTGATTAAGCGTCTCACTTCTGCTCAAGTCATGATCTCATGGTTCCTGGGCTCAAGACCCACATCAGGCTCTGTGCTGACAGCTCAGAGCCTGGAGCCTGACTCGATTCTGTGTCTCCCTCTCTCTCTGCCGCTCCCCTGCTCACACACTCTCTCTCTCTCTCAAAAACAAACTTAAAAAAATTAAAAGAGTGGGTCTTTTAACAGTGTTAAAGTAGCAACGCAACTGTACAACATCTAGTCATGACCTCTTTGCCCACCTTCATATTGGCTTTGGTCCTCTTTAGGGCCACTGCTGGCCCTAGGGGAGCCCCTTCTGAAAGTGCCTTTATTTTCTATTCTAACCAAGGTTCACCTGCATCCTCAGAAGGGACTCTATTTTTGGAACTCAAGCATATGTGACCCTTCCAGATGGATGGAAGGGCACTTGTTCTTTGGCCTGGTTAGTTCCAGATGTATCCCTCATAGGAGTTACTCAAAGAGTTTCCCTCCCTATGGTAACTGAAACACCCATATCCAAGCAGGAGGTCTTTACACTCCTCTTGCTAGGGGCCCTCCTGGGGAGCAGCCTCAGGACTGGCCACAGGGATCACGAGGACTGTCCTTCTCCACTCTCTCAAGAATTAGGCAAATCCATGGGGTGCCTGGGTGGCGCAGTCGGTTAAGTGTCCGACTTCAGCCAGGTCACGATCTCGCGGTCTGTGAGTTCGAGCCCCGCATCAGGCTCTGGGCTGATGGCTCAGAGCCTGGAGCCTGTTTCCGATTCTGTGTCTCCCTCTCTCTCTGCCCCTCCCCCGTTCATGCTCTGTCTCTCTCTGTCCCAAAAATAAATAAACGTTGAAAAAAAAAAAATTTAAAAAAAAGAATTAGGCAAATCCATTCAAGAAACTATGTAAGTCTTGGCAACCTTAGGCCACCAACTCAACTCACTGGCAGGTAGGACAATTTTCTTTCAGACACGGGAGCCACCTATTCTGTCTTAACCTCCTTTACAGGTAAGCTTTCCTTCAACTCCAGTCTGGTTGTCCTGGTGGTCACTCTCAGGGGTAGTCCTCCAAAATCGAAGGGCATTAGGTAGCTCACTTTAGCCCAAAGGGGCACATTAGTCCAAGAAGAATGTTGCTTTTATGTCCATCAGTCGGGTTATTCAACAAAGTATCAAAAGACTTCAAACGCAAGCCCATCATCTCCTATCAGCACGCACATCCACCATCTCCCTATCCTGGGGTCTTATGTCATGGATACTTCCCTTCATGGGACCTTTCCTTTGTGTGATCCTTTTGCTTTTTGAACCATGTCTTCTTAATCTTATAACTAAGTTCATCTCCTCTTGTGGTAGACAAGACCAGCTTCACCTCTTACTGCAACAAGGATATCAGCCCCTTTCGAGAAAACATCAAGACTACTATAGCCCCTGGACTGGAGTGGTCAAGACTTCTGAGACAAGGACACAAGCCCTACTCCACCCTGTAACCTCATACCACCTCCTCATGGCCCAGACAGATATTAAAGAGTGAAACTCTAATGAAAACACTGCCCCTGTTCAGTAGGAAGCAGCTACAGAAGCTTGACTTTGGCCCTCAACCTGAAAGATTTCGGAGCCCCAAGTCCTTGAAGGGGAAATAACAGAGTAGGCACTTGGTTAGCTATGAGCTGGAGGCAGGGAAGGCCATAAACAGGTTACATTTAGAGACCTGAGAGCAAAAGTTCCCAACTTTCCAGGGCTCTAAGACCCAGAGCAGCAGGTACAAGGCTTGCGCTTCTCTCTAACTCTTCTGCCCCAGAGTAACCCTAGACTTCATTACAATGCATTTGTATTAGTTTGCCATCCCCGTTGGGAAACGGACATGACAGTTTCCCGAGCCAGTTTCGACAGGAACCTTGCAGGGTCAAAGTTCCCCCTACCGGTAGGAGTGAAAAAAACAACAACTGTAGCCTCGGGGCAGTCGCCAACTCCAGGCCTGCCCACTCCATCCTGAAAGTGTACTGCCCTTTAAAAAACTGCTTTGTGCTTGCTACCTTCCTTCTCACGGTCTTTATGCCAGTGCGGATCCTCGTGTAAATCTTTTGTGGGGAATGCAAGAACCGAGACTTCCACTGACACAAGGCAAGCTTCCACGGGTAACAATTAATAAAAGGTGTTTCGAAGGGGGGCCAGGAATCTACTCCATATACCAAAAAATGAAGAATGTTGTCAAAAGAGCAGTGAAATCTAGACTTCGCTAGCACCGATGGTGTTCCGGACACTGCCGTGACACCTGCGAAACAAGTTCCAACAGGGTCGACCTCGCTTTGCTCGGCCCCGCGGAGCCAAGGAAAAGACGTCTTATGGAAGTCGACCCTGGGGGAGCTGCCGGCGGTGCTGTCAATCTGCAAAACCCCAGAGGCTCAGAAAAGAGGTTTGCGCAAGGGCAAGAGGAAAAGGGCCGCGCGAGGGTGTCACGGACGGGAGCGGCGGTGAGGCTGTCACAGGGCGGCCTCCCCCCTCCCGGCCTCGGGCCCCAGTCACTCACATGCGGGGCCCGCGCCCCCTCGGGCTCCTCCCGCCTCGGGGACTTCAGCCTCCGGGCGAGGAGGGTAAGCCGCCAACTTCCTGCTTCCGGGCGCGCAACCCGGAAGCAACTCCCACGCCACAGGCGAGGCCGCGCGTGCTAGGGTAGCTCCTTCCTCACGCCTCGCGCTTGCGTCAGAAACAGAACCCGCGACTTGGCCGCGCGCACGCGCGCGCGCGAAGTTTCGCGAGCTCTGGAGAGTGCGGGTTCCTGCTCCCCCTGGCGTCAGGTTCTTCCTGCTCGGCCCACTTGAGTCTTTACCGGGGTCTGTCCTCTTCCGCGCTCGCGCGGATTAAGCAGCTGAACTGATTCAGCCAACAGCCTTTGATTGGGCCCCCCTTACTCCGTGCCAGGCACCGTGTTAGGCATTAAGGAGTGGGAAGGATAGGTAACGGAGGGCAGGCCCTTACCTCTGGGAGCTCTTAGTCTAAAAGAAAGACAAGCAAACAAATCATACAAATAAACACACAGCCCACTCATATTTATTGGAGCTTACTCTGTGCGAGACATTGCCAAACCCTTTATGTTTGTGAAACCAATTCAACAACCCTATCATATAAATAGTCCCTATAGGGGCCAAAAGGCAGGCCATCCAAAGACGGACACTTTGGCATGATGATTATTTTGAATTAAAAGCAACCAAGGGGCGCCTGGCTGGTTTAGTTGATAAAGCTTGCAACTCTTGATCTCAGGGTGGTGAGTACAAGCCCTACATTGGGCGTGAAGTCTACTTTAAAAAAATAAAAGCAATAAAAACCCAGCAGATTTAGGAAAAGCTCTCTACCCACCCCCTCAACTGCCTGCCTATACCAGAAAGAACTATTAATAGAGATCCCTCTTTACCTAAGAAATTTATAGGGCAATCTTTGTTTTCCAAACATCTCTCACCTTACTACTAATAGAACAAGGCATTCCTCTCCTTTGTATTCCCAAGTTCTGCCCCTCTCCTTAGCTCAGGATGTCTCATGTTGGCTATCTTTGGAATTTCGTGTGTGTGTGTGTGTGTGTGTGTGTGTGTGTGTGTGTGTATGCATGTGCATTCTCCACATGTATGAAACTAAATTTGATTTTCTCTTGTTATTCTGTCTCATGTCAGTTTGGTTCTTTGTCCAGCTGGAAGGACCTGGAAATGCAGACGAAATTCTTCCTCCCTGAAAATTTATCCTCATACCAACCAAACTGAGGTTTATGGAAAGGTTAACTTGCTCAAGATTACACAAAGAGTGGTGGAGTCACAATTAGAACCCAGGCTACTTATTTTGCCCAGTCCTTAGTGCCAAGATCCTAACTTTTCTGCTAGAGACCGCCATCAAAATGCTACTGGGTTCATACTAATAAAGCTAACTACAAAGGCAGTGTGATACTGATGCAGGGATAGGCAAACCAATTGTGCAGAATAAAGAGACCAAAATGAGAACCACACACATATATACACTTGCTTTATGACAAAGAGGTACAACTGAGGACTGAGGAAAGCACAATGCTATCAATAAATAGTTCTGGGTCGGTTATATATACATATGGGAAAAAATGAAACTTAACTCCAACCTCACACCATACACCAAAATAAATTCTATGTGTATTATAGCTCTATATGAAAAAAAATTGAAACAATAAAACTTTAGAGTAGCTCTGTCCTATACCATTGCCATGCAAGTGACTAGTGAGTACTTAAATGTGGCTAGTCAGAATTGAGATGTTCTGTAAAAGATAAATTGATACAGTTTAGCACACTAAAATTAGAAAACAGAGCACCTGAGTGGCTCACTTGGCTAAGCATCTGACTTTGGCTCATGTCATGATCTCTTGGGTTGTGAGTTCAAGGCCCATGTCAGGCTCTCTGCTGTCAGCACGGAGCCCACTTCAGTTCCTATCTCCCTCTCTTTCTGCCCCTACCCAGCTCATGCTTTCTCTCTGTCTCAAAAATAAATAAAAACATCAAAAAAACTAAATTAGAAACCACCTCTCATCATCAAAAGACACAAGGTACTGGGGCCTGGGTGGCTCAGTCTGTTGAGCGTCCAACTTCAGCTCAAGTCATGATCTCGTGGCCTGTGAGTTTGAGCCCTGCATGGGGCTCTGTGCTGACAGCTCAGAGCCTGGAGCCTGCTTCAGATTCTGTCTCCGTCTCTTTCTGCCCCTCCCCCACTCATGCTCTGTCTCTCTCTGTCAAAAATAAATAAACATTAAAAAAAAAAAAAGACACAAGGCAGGGCTTGATCTCACGACTGTGAGATCTTGACTTGAGCAAAAATCAACAGTCAGACACTCAACCAACTGAGCCACCCAAGTGCCCCAGAAGAAACAATCTTTAAAAAAAAATTTTTTTAATGTTTTTTAAATTTATTTTTGAGACAGAGCATGAACGGGGAAGGGTCAGAGAGAGGGAGACACAGAATCTGAAACAGGCTCCAGGCTCTGAGCTGTCAGCACAGAGCCCGACGCGGGGCTCGAACTCACGGGCCACGAGATCGTGACCTGAGCTGAAGTCGGCCGCTCAACCGACTGAGCCACCCAGGCGCCCCTAAACAATCTTTAAAGATCAGTTTGGCATAGCCAGAAAGAACTTGAATGCTAACACTTTGACCTGTGGGCAGTGGCGAGCCACTGAAGGTTTTTGAGTGGGGTTGTGATGGGATCAGAGTTCTGTTATGGCCATATAAATCCCGTGGGATGGACGAAGGCTAGATTGGAGGAGGAAAAATTAACTTTGGAAAGTTCAAGGGAAAAACAACTTTGATGGTCTAGGTAAAAGGAATGGAAGAACGAGAATCTGCTCAAGGAAGATTTCCCAGGTACAACAAATCAGGTTGTGGAAAGGTTCAGGGGAGGAAGGCAGGAGAAAGGCTTGGGCTCCAGCCCACACTAAATCCTGTGGGCCTTGCAGCTCGTCGCCTCCTCCTGTTGGTCACTCAGAGCCCTCCATTCTAAAACCTGGCTGGTGGGAGAAGAGATCATGAATGTGAAAGTGCTTGGCAATCTGGAATGTGTGTGGGGATGTAGCTGAAGGAGGGTGAGGAATCAAAAGATGTGTGGTGACTAGGACAACAGTGACTGGGGCACAGGAGGAGGAACGGTTTGGGGGAGAGGATAGGGACGGAAATGATGGATAAACATACTCATTTCTTTAGTCTGGGCTTCTGTTGGCATTTAGAAAAACCCTTGAGAAGGTTTCCAGGTAGTAACACTCTGTGCCACAGAATTGCTTGTGGTGACTTAGCTCCGCCCAGCCACTGGAAGCTCTCTCTGTTCAGGTTCCGGCCTGGACCAGGCCCTGTTGGGAATGCTGAACTGAACTGAACTTGGACGTGGTCCCTAATGTGGGCTCTTATCAATCTACTTGGAGAGAAGAGAATGTGTACAAGCGGCTAGACAACAATGAAAGGTGGCAGAGGACTAAAGACCAAGAAGGGAGAAAGGGAGAGAACCTACTCGCAGACAGGAAGGGTAGAGAGGATTTCTGAAGAAGTTGGGACCCAGGCATGGGCGAGGTTTGGGAAGCATTGCAAGGAAAGGGAATGGCCTGAGCAAAGGCCCAGAAAGTGGAAATGTTGGTGGCACATTTAAGGCATGGATGAAATGGTAGGAAATCAGGCTGGGGAAGTCAGGGTGAAGGCCCTTCAAGCCCAGGCCAAGTGGTTTGGGACTTTATTTTATTTAGTTTTTATAAATTATTTTTTTAATGTTTGCTTATTTATTTATGTATTTATTTATTTATTATTTATATTGAGAGAGAGAGAACACAGGGAAGGGGCAGAGAGAGAGAGAGAGAGAGAGAGAGAGAATCCCAAGCAGGCTCTGTGCTGACAGCATAGAGGGGGGGCTTGATCCCATGAACCCTGAGATCATGACCTGAGCTTGAAATCGAGCTTAACCAACTCAGTCCCCAGGCGCCCTGGGGACTTTAACAGGCCAAGGGAAACCATTTCACATTTCTTGGCAAAGTGACATACAAGATATCTTGGGAGGAAAGCTTTGGCTGGTGTGTGTGTAGGATGCATTAGTGGGGAAAAGCCAAAAGGCAGGGAACCCCACAAGGGGGCTTCTAAAATAAGCCTGGTGTTAAAATAAGCCTGGTAATTTGGGAAAAAAGAATTGATAAGTCTTGATGATGTATCACTTACAGGGAGCAGAGAGAAAGAGGATGATCTTCAAGTTTCTAGCCCCCAAAATGATGTTTCTGTAAGAGTTTATAATTTTGGTTTTAATAAAGCACATTTATTAAGAAGACAAATTAAGCTTAACAGAATAGATGAAGTAAATACAAGACACTCAGAGTAATTTAAGGTGGACTGTTAGTTATACTCAGAAAATCTCTGTTAATTCCTCCCTGAAGTCACCCAATGTTCTCTTGGGGACAAAAGGCCAACAAATACAGAGTCTCTTGGGGAAGGATTTTGGAATGAGACAACAAGACACTGACTTATTCTTGTGTAAAACTCCAATGCATCCTCACTGTGCCCTAAGGCACCCAAAATAGATAGTAAGGAACTACATAAGATCCAGAGAAAGGTAACTCAGATAGCAACAGACAGAATGGACCAATGATAAAGACTTTTCTGTCCAGCTCAAGGGTCATAAAGAGGACATGAACACGAGACTGCAGAAAGTGTAAAATTTATTATACCTTACCTTAGCCCAGCATTCATCAGCGTAAAATGTAGTTCTCTGCCCATTATTAATTCAACAAAACCTGAACACCCTATTCTCAGTACTCTGCGAGAAAGGCACAGAAATGAAGGAGAGGCCCAGCCTGCTCACTGTCTGGTTGATCTCTACAACACCGTATACCCTTATTCCTACCTGACAATTAAGGGAGCTAGGATTGAACTAACTATACATAGATACTCACAGCTGTGATACTGAACAAGTCACTTAATCTTTGTAAGGCTCAGTTTCCTTAAAGTAAAAAGGGTATAGTAACATCAACTTCATGGAGTTTTGAAGATTAAGTGGATCGCTGAAATAGTAATTAGTAAAAATGCATCATACACAAAAAATAGTTTGCAAACTGGAAGCACTCAAACCGAACATGGAATGAGGTTCGGAGGTATATCGTTATGAAGCAGCTTAACCGGTGAGGAGATAGTGTGGCTTTTTACTCTTCAGGTATTTTATAATATTGGAATTTACTAGGGATAGGGATGGGTTAAAAGTAGTTACTTCATGGGGCGCCTGGGTGGCTCAGTTGGTTAAGCGTCTGACTCTTGATTTCAGCTTGTGAGATCGAGCCCCACATCCGGCTCAGCACTGATAGTGCAGAGCCTGATTGGGATTCTCTCTTCCCCTTCTCCCCTGGTGCACTCTCCCTTTCTCTCTCAAAATAAACTTAAAAAAAAAAAAATAGTGGGGCACCTGGGTGACTCCGTCGGTTAAGCGTCCAACTCTTGATTTCATGATCTCACAGTTCATGGGTTTGAGCCCCACATCAGGCTCTGTGCTGACAGTGTAAAATATTTTTTAAATATTTTAAAAAGTTTTAAAAAGAGTAGTTACTTCATATCAATTTTGAGAACAGTTTAAGTTTTGTTTTTGATTTTCAGAGGCATGAACAAGAAGTGGCCCAAGTTAAGTTTCGCTTATTTTATAGAACAAGCTAAATTAAGGTTTGCCTATATGACTCAACTGGTTTGCCTGCTCAGGAAATTTTCAAGTCTGGTCTCCATTTGTGTTTGATTTTAACAACGTGAAAGTACACCATAGTTCTTAGCTCGATGCCTGACATAAAGTAAGAACTCATTTAGCCATCGTTATTTTTTTTTTTAAATTTTTTAAAACTTTATTAACATTTATTTACTTTTGAGAGACAGAGCACAAGCGGGGGAGGGGCAGAGAGAGAGGGAGACACAGAATCCGAAGCAGGCTCCAGGCTCTGAGCTGTCAGTCAGCACAGAGCTCGACTTGGGGCTGGAACTTGTGAACCACGACATCATGACCTGAGTTGAAGTCTGACGTTTAACTGAGTCACCCAGGCGCCCTGTAGCCATCATTATTAACCAGTGTGCAAAGCATCTACAACATTTACTTACCCCATTTCTTTCTCCTCCTCCCTCCAAACCTGCAGGGCCTCTACTTTGCTTCTCTTTGACCCTGAACAAACCTCCCTAACAACCTTCTATCCCATATATCCCAGCCAGTCACTCTAAGCCTTGCGTTAGCCCTCATCTCTTTGATCTTCATTCTCATGTCTCTCCCTTTACTTCTTTCTCATTTTCTTCCTGACCCTTTTCCTCTCTCTGTCCCAGACTCTTTGCTTTACTTTTTGGAGTCTTAAGGCTCAGGTTTGCTGTGTGGCTAGAGACAAACGAACAAGTCATTTAACTGCTGGGTCTCGGTTTTCACATCTGAAAAATGGGAACAATAATATCTACTTTACAGGATTGCTCTGTGGAGTGGATACTAAAATGTAAGTGCTATATAAATTGTAAAGGGCCTTACAAAGGTCAGATACTGGCACCTCTCATTTCTATTCCCTTTCATTCTACTTCTCTCTTTCAAGTCCCAGCCCCTTTGTGGAACTAGAACTTCTTCCAATGGAAAATTAGGACATAACTCCAATCGGAGTGCAGATTTTCTGGTTCTTCCCGCCTTCCCCGCCTAAACGAACCAATCAGAGCTACAGGAGAGTGTCGCACTCTTCACTTGGAGACCACCCCCTACAATGGAGCTTGCGCTTTTCTCCGTCTCTGCAGCCGTTGTTTTTCGCTTCACATACCAGCTTCTCCGCCTTGGAAGTGGGGTCCTTCTTCCTTGTCTCAACTCCCCAAATCTTGCCATAGCAAGGGTTGAACGGCGAGGACCGGAAGTGTGCGCAGCAGCGGCGGGTCCCCAGGCATCGACACCGGAAGTAGCAATTGCTGCTGGATTGCGCGCGCTGCGCTATGGCGGCGATCCCCCCAGACTCCTGGCAGCCGCCCAATGTGTACTTGGAGACCAGGTGAGAGGGGTCGGGCCTCGGGGCTGGGCTGGCGGTGGCGACGCGGAGCCCCGGCTTTGCCGCGGGGCTGGGTTCCGGGTACGCTCCCCCGGGAGGCTGGCCTCCACGTGGAGAAACGTAGAGCGGCGGCCGTAAGGGCAGCTTGAGCGCTGAGTGGGGACCGCCACCTCCCGCGTCCGAGCTCCACCCTGGCTCTCCCTGAGACCTCAGCGACAGCGGCCTGGTTGCCCTCCTCCCACCCGGTGGTTCATTCATTCATTCATTCATTCAACTAGCGTGTGTTGAGGTTACAAGCCAGCGACGTTGCATCTGGAATCAGGTTAGAGGTGCCTATGGGGCGCTTGGGTGGCTCAGTCGGTTGAGTGTCGGACTTCGGCTCAGGTCATGATCTCACAGTTCTTGGGTTCGAGCCCCGCATCAGGCTCTGTGCTGACAGCGCAGAGCCTGTAACCTACTTCAGAATCTGTGTCTCCCTCTCTCTCTCTGCCCCTCCCCACTTGTGCGTGTGTGCAGTCTCTCTCAAAAAATAAACAAACATTTAAAAAAAAAAAGAGCTGCCTAAGACACACACCGCTTTTGAATTTCAGAGTTGCGGTCATCTAGGTGGGGCTTGTTTATACAGCTGTTACAGTAACTACTAATGTTGTAAGCAGTTTAGTTGCATTAAACTATTAGAAAGGCACAGGAAGAGACACATTTCCCCCAGTATCAAAGAGTGCTATGACTGAGCACTGACTAGCGAGTGCCATGCCCCTGACATATAGCATCTCATATAGTGTAATCCATTTAATACCCACATGGGTATTATTCCACCTTCTCTCCAGTTTTAGCAGGAGAAATGCCAGAATTTACAGATGAAATGATTTGACCAGACTCATACAGCAAGTAAGTAGGGAAACCTCATTTGGAGCCTGGTCCGGCTGCCTCACATGCTAGGTTCTTTAGCTCCATTCCTTCCACTGCCTCTTTGGAAAAAGTCCAAAGTGATCTTAAGAAAGTACTACAAATAACCTAAGTAACTTCTTACTTCTACAACAGTGTAAAATTAAAGCATGGTAGCCTGACATTCAAGATGATTATTTTTTTCATCTGGCCTTTGCCTTCCCTCTCTGGCTGCATCTTCTGCCATTCCCACATCAGTAGCCAAGGACCAGTTACTGTTTTTCTATTTTCTGCTCTTGCTCGTGCTGTTTTCCCCCGGAGCACGGTTCTTAGATGCTGCTTTTGCTCCCTGGTCATCTTCCCCACCACCAAAATCCTACTTCAGGCCCCAACTTGAAAGCAATTTCTGAATTCACCTGTTCACGTTTTTTTTTAAGTTACAAAATAAATCAAAATTTAAATCCAAGCAGTGTAAAAGTATATAGAGTAAGTGAAAGCCACCTCTTCCTGTAAAAACAGTAAATAGTTTGTTGGATGACCTTCCACATCTTTCTCTGCGAACATCTAAACATCTCTTTTGTGTTGTTTCTTTTATCTTTTTGTTGTTGTTTTCTTACTTTGAAAGAAGGAGACAGCAAGTGAGGGAGGGACAGAGAGAGGGAGAGACAGAATCCCAAGCAGGCTCTGTGCTGTCAGCGCAGAGCCTGACGTGGGGCTTGAACTCACAGACTGTGAGATCATGACCTGAGCCAAGATCAGGAGTCAGAGGCTTAACCAACTGAGCCAGATGCCCGTCTCTTTTATGTTGTTTCTTAAAAACAAAATCATGTGATCATACTGTATATATGTTGTATATATGTTTTTTTCTGTAATTTGCTTCTGTTTCACTTGCTAATACAGCTGCCCATAGTATGGATATTTTGTATTTTAGTCACTTCTTTGAAGGACACTTAAGTTGCCTCTTGTTTTTTGTTATGACAAATACTGGCATGAATATCCTTCCACATACCGTGTCCTTTAGCAGCACGTTTGTGAGTTTTGTTATAGAATACTTAGAAGTTGAAATTGCTCTCAAAAGGTATGTTGATTTCATAACTGTATAGGTATTTCCTGATTGCCATTCCAAAAAGTTATTCCCTGTATTTAAAAAATATGCACCAGAATATAAGCTCCATGAGGGAAAAAACCGCCTAGAACCATGCCTTGCACAGAGTAGGTGTCGATCCCTGCTGAGTTGTTAGTAGGGGATGAATTGCTGGTAGAAAGGCTTTTTTTAGAGAGCTATGTTCTAGCATATACCACATATATATATTTATAGAGTGCTTATGCTGTGCTTGGCACTGGCTATCCAGACTATACATAGTTGCCTCAATTTTCACGTTCTTGGAGCTTAAGATCTAGGTGAGTGATGGAGTAGAGGAGAGGGGAAGGCATCTAAGTCTTTTACTTTTTTCCTGAGCAGTACTTGGGGGGCAGGGGGAGGTAGAGGGGAAGGGCTCATCCATTTCATAGGTATAGAGATGTGAAGTAATCAGGTTTTGCATTTGTTGCACCCTCTCTTAAATACACACAAACTGTACCTTTTTTTCCCATTAAAATTACGAATTAAATTACGAATAGGTAATATATTTACATGGTTCAAAAATACAAAAGTTTAAAAAAAAATACTCATTAAAAACCATCCTGTTTCCCATTTGTCAAGTTTCTACCCCTACCCAGAAACTTATGCATGTTTAAATAAATACAAATTCCTGATATAATAATACCTTCTTTTTAAAAAATGACAAATTAAGTATTAAGTGAAATTGTTTTCCAAATTGAGGGTTGGTTATACTGGTTTCCCATGATCAGCGATTTTTTTTTTTTTTTTTAATATATACGGCTAGTTTGAATTTTTATTTTATTTTTTTTAAATTTTTTGTTTTTTTCAACGTTTATTTATTTTTGGGACAGAGAGAGACAGAGCATGAACGGGGGAGGGGCAGAGAGAGAGCGAGACACAGAATCGGAAACAGGCTCCAGGCTCTGAGCCATCAGCCCCGAGCCCGACGCGGGGCTCGAACTCACGGACCTCGAGATCGTGACCTGGCTGAAGTCGGACGCTTAACCGACTGCGCCACCCAGGCGCCCCCGGCTAGTTTGAATTTTTAGTTGTCCACAGTTATTTTGTTTACAAGAAGTACCAGAAGTTCCTATGTGTTTTACTCAAAGAAGATACCTGTGTTTATATTATTTACATTGTGACGTTTTCCTTTGCTGAGCATGAGATCTGATGTTTATTACAATTTCATGACTTACATAAGTTTGAAAATAAAGAGTCCTGGATCAGTCCCATAATATTCCTGTTTGCTGTGACCTTGTTCTTGACTAGAACTCTACTGTCGTCCCCCCGCCCCCCCCCCGCCCCCCCCCCCCCCCCCCCCCCCCACAGCATGGGAATCATTGTGTTGGAGTTGTACTGGAAGCATGCTCCAAAGACCTGTAAGAATTTTGCAGAGTTGGCACGTCGAGGTTACTACAATGGCACCAAATTCCACAGAATCATCAAAGACTTCATGATCCAGGGAGGTGACCCAACGGGGACAGGTATAGTTAAGCCGACGTTAATTGTTTGTTTTTTTTAATTTTAGAGCAAGCAGGGGAGAGGGGCAGAGGGAGAGAGAGAATCTTTTTCTTTTTTTTTTTTAATGTTTATTTATTTTCGAGAGAGAGAAAGAGACAGAGTGTGAGCAGGGGAGGCTCAGAGACAGAGAGATACATAATCCAAAGCAGGCTCCAGGCCCCTAACTGTCAGCACAGAGCCTGACGCGGGGCTTGAACTCACAAACCGTGCGATCATGACCTGAGCTAAAGGTGGATGCTCAACTGAGCCACCCAGGTGACCGAGAGAGATTCTTAAGTAGGCTCCATGCTCAGTGTGGAGCCCAGTGTGGGACTCGATCCCACGACCCTGGGGATCCTGTGACCCTCAGGGATCATGACCTGAGCTGAAATCAAGAGTCGGACACTCAACTGACTGAGCCACCCAGGCGCCCCAAGCCAACATTAGTTGAATTCAGTGAAATAGGGCAGGCTGAGAGAGGAGCATGTGTGGAGGGAAAAATCAAGAATTTGGTTTTGGTTTTAGACATTACATTTGAAATAGTTGTCAGGTCTTCATTTAGAGGTGTTGAATAAGTGAAGGGATAGGAGTATGGAGTTCATGGAGAGATCTGGGATGGAGGTATGAATTTGGGAGTTACTGTCATTTAGATGGGATTTATTAGTGAAATTGGTGCGTGCTAACGTGAGTTTCAAGGCCCCTTGCTTCTCAGTCTGCATTTTCTCTCTGCTAATTTCTGCTCCTGCTTTTTTTTGCCTTTAAATAAGTTTGATAATCTTTGTGCCAGTCTTTTCTTAATCTTGTTCTTCTTTGTCATTTTCAGTTGTTCTCTATTTATCCTTTATAACCAGAGGTATTCAATGTTTTTAATGTATATGGACACGTTTAAAAATACAGAAGATACAGGAAACTAGAAAAAAGAACACGAAGATCATTTATACATATACTTCTTAAAGATTTCTTTTTTTCTTTTTTTAAGTTTATTTATTTATTTTGAGAGAGCACAGGTGAGAAAGCACAGGAGAGGCAGAGAGAGATGGAGAGAGAATCCCAAGCAGGTTCCCCACTGTAATGCAGAGCCTGATGTGGGGCTTGAACTCACGAACCATGAGATCAAGACTTGAACTGAAACCAAGAGTCAGATGCTTAATTGACAGAACCAGCCAGGTGCCCCCTTCCTAAAGATTTCTAGCCACTACTAATTATTCCCACAATATCCACTTCTCAGAAACAATTGATGTTAACTGTTGGTGGACATTATTCTAGAAATCTTTCTTTTCAGATACCTAGTTAAAAGGATGGATCACTAGCTAAATAGAGATGATTTCAAGACAATAGACTATGTCATGCATGTTATTGTTTTTAAAACAAAAAAAACATTTAATTTTGTATATACTTAACAAAAATTGATTTCCTGTTATGAAAGGTGAGGCAGTCAGTACTTAAATTTTTACCCATTCCTGTTGTTTAGAAAAAAACTCAGTTTTGCCTGCATTCTCTGATGGGAAAAACCTAGTTCTTTCCTCCTGTGTTTTTCTCCTGCATGTCTCCCTTACTGCTAACACAGATCACTTCACTTCTGACACAAATGTATTTAGGTTTGTCACCACCCCCCCCCCCTTGCCCGACAAGCAATTCTGTGACACCAAGTGAGTGTCTTAGATTAACTCAGTTCCCACAAGTTAAGGCCCAGTCCCCACAAGATTGCCCCTCTTCCCCTGGCCCCCCTTTAGTCACAAGCCTAGGTTCCAATAACCCCCTCCTTGGGGTCCCTTAATTTGCCAGAGCAGCTCACAGAACTCATGGAGACGTTTACCAGTTTATTAAAGGACATGATGAAGGATACAGATGAACAGCCAGATGAAGAGATGGACAGGGTGAGGTCTGGGAGGGTCCCCAGGGCAGGAGCTTCTGTTCCTGTGGAATTAGGGTACGTCACCATCCGGGGATGTGTTTGCCCACCTGGAATCTCTCTGAACCCTATAGTATTGGGATTTTCTGGAGGCTTCTTCATGTAGACATGACCAATCGTTATCTCCACTTCAGCCCCTCTCCCTTCTCTGAAGAAGCAGGGGTAGGGGGATGGGAGGCTGAAAATTCCATGCTTCTAGTCATGGCTTGGTCTTTCTGGGGACCAGTCGCCATCCAGGAGTCCACCGGCCTCATTAGAACAAAAGATGCTCCTAATGCTCTTATCACTTAGGAATTTCAAAGGGTTTTAAAAGCCCAATTTCAAGGACAGGTCAAAGACCAAATGTTAGAACAAGAGCTGCCCCTAGTATTCTTACCATGTAGGAAATTACAGGAGTTTTAGGAGCTCTGTGCCTGGAACTGGGGACAGAGATATATACACATCTCTATCTCTTCTGTTACCTCACACCTACACTCCTCCCTCCCTTGCTCTCAATTTTTGTCCTTAGTTTTATTTTTCATCAGGGCACATTTTCCATTCTGTGCCTGATTCCCTCAGCTACAGTATGGGTTCTACATTTCAGAGGGTTCAGTGTTTACCACTAGGCTTTTCTGTTCACAAGGGCTGGAGGGCAGAATTTCCTGCTGAGTGGTTTGTATTGCAGGCGCTGGAGGGTGTTACATTTTTTTAAACTCCCATCATGTTAGAATTTGAAAAAGACCATGACTGGGTATTCTGTTCTTCCCTCAGATTTTTTTAGACAGGTCTGTTCTGTTGACTTCTGGTTGTAAACATGGCTTTGGAGAATATGGAGGCCAGATTTACTCCTTCCTTCAGCTCTGGAGAAGTGTTTTGATTTGTATTTGTGAATATTTTCTCTGTCACTTGCTCTGATTTCCTAGTTCGGGAAACTAGTTATTCTTTGTTTTATGACCTTTGCTTTTCACGTATGTTACATTACTTTTATTTTTAAATTTTTATGTTTATTTAGTTATTAAGAATCTTTTTTTTTTTTTTTAATGTTTATTCATTTTTGAGAGGGGGAGATAGGGAGGGGGACAGAAGATCCAAAGCAGCCTCTGCGCTGACAGCAGTGAGCCCAGTGTGGGGCTCAAACTCAGGAACCGTGAGATCAGGACCTGAGCTGAAGTCAGATGCTCAACCGAATAGGCCACCCAGGGTCCCCTATTTATTTTGAGAGAGAGAGAGCGTGAGCACATGGGAGCATGCATGCAGGGGAGGGGCAGAGAGAGGGAGAGAGAGAATCTCAAGCAGGCTCCACACTTAGCGCGGAGCCAGAAGCGAGGCTCAATCCCATGACTGTGAGATTATGACCTGAGCCGAAATCAAGAGTCAGATCCTTAACCGATTGAGCCACCCAGGCGCCCCTATTAGATTTCTTCTGAGTGTGTGAGTGTTCTGAGTGTCTTTCTGTTTTGTCTTGCATCCACTGAGATAATCCTAGACCTTTACTCTGTGCCTTATTCAACTTGTGGTCATGTCTGTTCTGTCCTTTACTGCTCTGATTGATTTACTAGCACTGTATTGGTGTTATTGGGCTCTCAATCTGTTTCCATAGCTCTGCAGTCATTTCACTTATTTTGTTGATTTATTATCTTGTCTTTGAGCTTTTGTTTTATTGGATTCTTATTTCTATTGAAGCATCTGTAGCTTGAGACAGCTGCGGAGAAGCCCTTGGACTATGTTTTCTCCCAGACTGAGTTCCTGAGGTGTTTTTTCTCTCTTTTTTTTTTTTTAATTTTTTTTTTAAGTGTTTATTTAATTTTTGAGAGAGAGAGCATGTGAATGGGGGAGAGGCAGAGAGAGGGAGACACAAAATCTGAAGCAGACTCCAGGCTTCGAGCTGTCAGTATAGAGCCCGACACGGGGCTCGAACTCACAAACTGTGAGATCATGACCTGAGCCGAAGTCTGACGCCCAACCGACTGAGCCACCCAGGTGCCCCACGAGGTGTTTTTTCTGTTACAACCCTTCCTTTCTTTCTCTCCTTCCATTTGTTGTAATACGTTTGCATAGTTTCTGTGCCACTTCTTTTCATCTTATCTATGCTTAATGTATGTCGGCACTGATGCTGTTTGTACCTTTTATTTGTTCAGATACAGTACAAGTGGATCCTCTTTGTCATTGTCCTTCCCATTCCAGATACTAGGTTGCTTTCTCTCCATTCTATTCTGGCCTGATGAGGTGGTGGGAGAGCTAATGCTGAGTGAGCACCTTACGTGAGGGCCAGCCTCTGTTCTGTTTCCCCAGCCTCTAGTAAAGCCCTCTCCCTGGAGACCTCTCCCCCAACCCTGGACTCTGGGTAGTCCCCTGAGAACAGCTGTAGTGGAGGAGAAGGATCCTCCTACCCTTTTTCATTCATAGCTGGGTCTCCATAACAGGAGAGATTGATAGAAAAGCATACAGATTTGTTTGTTCTAAGTTTTTTTTCAACGTTTATTTATTTTTGGGACAGAGAGAGACAGAGCATGAACGGGGGAGGGGCAGAGAGAGAGGGAGACACAGAATCGGAAACAGGCTCCAGGCTCTGAGCCATCAGCCCAGAGCCTGACGCGGGGCTCGAACTCACGGACTGCGAGATCGTGACCTGGCTGAAGTCGGACGCTTAACCGACTGCGCCACCCAGGCGCCCCATGTTTGTTCTAAGTTTTGATGACACCGGAGCCTTGATAAAGAATTGAAGACCCATGGGCTTAGTTGGTTGAGTGTTTGGCTAGATTGTTTCGGCTCAGGTCATGACCTCAGGGTCATGGGATTGAGCCCTACATTGGGTTCTATGCTGAACACGGAGCCTGCTTAAGATTCTCTCTCTCCCGGGGAGCCTGAGTGGCTCAGTCAGTTAAGCTTCCGACTTCGGCTCAGGTCGTGATCTCACGGTTCATGGGTTCGAACCCCGCATCGGGTTATGTGCTGACAGCTCAGCTCCTGGAGCCTGCTTCAGATTCTGTGTCTCCCTCCCTCTCTGCCTTTCCCCTGTTCATGCTCTCTGTCTGTCTCTCAAAAATAAATAAATGTAAAAAAAAAAAAAAAAAAAAAGAGATTCTCTCCCTCCTTCTCCACCTCCCTCCCTCCCTTTGCCCCTCTTCCCTGCTTGTGTTCGCTCTCACTTTCTCTAAAAAAAAAAATAAATAATAATGACCTGAAGAAATGGTTATACTTGAGTGTTTTTGTGCTAGGTTTGACAGTGTTGTGCTAGGGTGGTTTCACTGTTTGAGTGTTCTGTGCTAGAGTGGAAACTTGTGAGAAAACATGCTAGGACGAAAGGGGTCTGAGCTGAATGTAGTAAACATCAAGGCTTGTTCGTTCAGCTTCCTCTTGGGGTCCTTCTGTCTTAGAAATGGGATGTTCTTTTCCCCAGGTATAGTGAGGGCACCTTTCACATGAGGGTCTTAGGACCTACTCCAAGGGAACGTCACAGTGTCCTTCTTGAACCTGACGTTTCTCAGATTCCTTCAATTTGAAATATTCAGTGTGCCCAAGTGCCGTATTTTGGGGTAGCTTGTCCTGAACCCCAGCAGCATGGCCCAGTGCCCCCCCGCTTCCCCAAGGTGGCCGTGGCTGGTGGCCTGCCATGCCGCTGCTGAGCCCCTGTGGTATGCACAGGCTTCTGTCTTCAGGGACTTCTCTTCAGTTTTTTCAGGGTTGCTCACCCACTACTTCTGTTGGCTTCTCAAAATTGGAGGCTATTTGTAAGAATGCTCTGGGTTCCACACTCTCTTTCCTGCTTACTACTTTTAGGGAGTGCAGGCAGAAGAATCTCTCTTTCCTTGGCTTACTCTTCTCAGCATTTTTGTACTAAGTTTCTTTCCTTTTTCTTTGGTTGATGCTGGTGAATTTGGGGCTTGGAAAAAAGTGGAATTTTTTTGTCTGTTTCATCAGGTATGGAGGGAGTCTAAGCCTGCCTCACTCCTCTTTCTTTATCTGAAAGTGTCCTGTCAGCACTTTGATGTACTTTCCTGTCTTCTTCCTCTCTCTCGTTACGAGATAAAATTTTAATTCATAACGCCAGTGAACTGAGAGAGTCCATGATAAATGTACAAGAATTGGAAGTGACTCAGATGTGAGTTGTTCATGTCAGAGCTTCCCTATATTTCTGTAATTGCTTTGCAATCCTTCATAATGTCACATTTCCATGATGCAATTTTAATGAAATGGAATCACTCAAAAGATTTCCAAGTAATTGCACCCAGCCTCAAGTGTAATGAATGATTGAGCTGGTAGGTCTGTGGTAGAAGGCAAACACGCTTAGGCCCTCCTGGGTCACTAATATGAACTGCTAGCTGATTAGACGACATGTTTTTTGCTAAATATCTCAGGTGGACAGCATGACGCATCCTGGGCTCTTCAGTAAGTCGACGTACTATTTCTGTCCCTCCCTGTCCCTTGGTCTGGCTACTCTGGAACTAACTATTCTTTCCACGGTCTTTCTTAAGCACCTTTGCCAGGTGTTTTCTCAATTCAGATACCTTTGAATTCCTGCTGCGTTTATTTATTTATTTTTATTCATTTATTTTGAGAGAGAGAGCATAAGTTGGGGAGGGGCAGGGAGAGAGGGAGAGAGAGAATCCCAAGCAAGCTCTGCGTCGTCAGTGCAGAGTCCGATGCGGGGCTCGAACCCACGATTGGTGAGATCATGGCCTGAGCTGAACTCAAGAGTTGGACGTTTAACCCACCGAGCCACCCCGGCACCCCACTTGCATCATTTTCAACTATTTTTTCCTCTTTAAAATTTCTCTTTTTGTAATAACTATGCCGGCTTTTTCCTTAGCTGTCTTTTTTATCTGCTTCTACTAACTTCTTCCCTTCCTCTCCTGCCTGTGAGACGTGGCATCCTGTCAGGCTCTTCCTCTCGCTCTTCACGCTCTGCAGTTAGCCTCGCCGGGCTCACCAGCTGGCGTGATCGCGGTGATTAATTGCATGCTGATTACGCTGCACATCGCCCTCCCTCTGACTCCTCGTCTCCTCTTGGTAGCCCCAGGAACACCTGAAATTTAACTGTGGAACGGCCAGCTCATCGTTACTTGTATTCATCGGGTGAATATCTGCTCAGAGTCTGCTGGGTATCCTGTGCTGTTCCAAGTCCTGTGAAGAGACTTAAGCAGAAGCCGAGGCATTTACTTTTACTTACAGCTCTCCCTCCTCTGCCAGGAAGACAAGATGGTTCTTATAAGAAATAACAATAGAGGCGTGCCTGGGCGGCCCCATAGGTTAAGTGTGTGACTTTTGATTTTGGCTCAGGTCGTGATTCCAGGGTCGTGGGATAAAGCCTTGTGTTGGGCTCTGCATTGAGCATGGAACCTGCTTAGGATTCTCTCTCTCCCTCTGCCCTTCCATCTGCTCTCATTCTCTCTCTCAATCTTAAGCGTCCGACTTCAGCCAGGTCACGATCTCGCGGTCCGTGAGTTCGAGCCCCGCGTCGGGCTCTGGGCTGATGGCTCAGAGCCTGGAGCCTGTTTCTGATTCTGTGTCTCCCTCTCTCTCTGCCCCTCCCCCATTCATGCTCTGTCTCTCTCTGTCCCAAAAATAAATAAACGTTGAAAAAAAAAAATTTTAAAAAAAGAAAAGAAAAGAAACAACTATAAGGTAATATAATATGCAAATTTATGGTAGTACACTCTGGGTTATATATATGACATAGGTTGGAATAATTCATAATAAGAGAAAAAGTACAGTGGAGTGGAATTAGCATGGATGGAGGCATATTGTGAGGTGGACCTTGAAGGAAATGTAGACTTTTAACTCTTAGGAGGACAGGGAAAGGCATTCTAGATTTAGGAAGAAGAATGAGTAGAGTAGAGGCACAAGTGACAGAGACATGTTGAGTGTGAAGGAGAGCGCAGCACCCCAGATGTTGTGTCTCACATGCTGGACCGGCCACCTCTCCATGTCCAGGACAAATATGTACAATGTGATCTCTGAGGTCCTTGAACTGCATGTTTAGGGGACACTTAAGGAGCTGTTAGGGACAGAGTGCACAGAGTAGTTAGAGATAGCATGGTGGATAAGATCAGACTGGTTCATGGAGACTCCCAGACAGGAGTTCAGATTTGATCTAATGTTATTCTGGAACTATTTTGGGACTCTTGAGTCTGGGATAAGAAAAGTAAGTGAGGAAATTTAATTCAGCCATGGTAGATGGCAAGGTCATGGAGTGTGGGGTGAACAGGGTCACAGAGCCTGGTGGGCTTGGGGTTGAATCTTGGCTTCACTTGAACTTACTAAATGTAGACAAGTTGTGTAAGCTCGTTGAGTCGTCTTATCTATACACGCAGAGTGTGGTTGTGTTCACCTCATGGAGTTGTTGTGAGTCGTAAATGAGCCGATGTTTGTAAAATGGTGAGTACAGTCTTGACCCAAATAGGAGCTTTAAAAAATGTTATTCTTTATTTTGATTGTTAACTTACTTAACAAACATCTTTTGGACCTCCCGCCATATTCCAGGCATGTTCTACGAGCTGGGGATACAATAGTAAATTAAGGAAGCCCTGGTGAAGTTCTCATTCTAGTGGGAGAGACAGTGAACAACTAAGTACATAATACATTATCACTATCATGACAAATGATGTGCAGAAAATGCTGTAACAAGGGGGTAGAGCAGGAATTCTCAGCCTTGGCACTGTTGACATTTGGGGCTGGATAATTCTTTGCTTAGAGGACTGTCTGTGCATTGTAGGCTCTTCAGCTGCATCTCTGACCTCTCCCTGCTAGAAGCTAGTAGACCCTTCAGTGTGACAACCAACAATGTCTCTACACATTGTCTGATGTCCCTAACGGGCAAATTCACCCTCAGTTGAGAACCACAGGAGTCACGGAGGTGTTATTTTGGATAGCGGGATTAGGGAAGACCTCATTGGTAAGGTGCATTTGAGCAGAGCTCTGAATGAAGTGAAGTAGTGAGCCTGAGACTGTCAGGGGCAGGGACACCACAGAGGGAATAGCGATCAGAGGCCTTAGACCAGAGGATGCTTGGCAAGAAATAGCACAGACCAAGTGGCTAGGGCAGGTGAGTGGGGGGAAGAGTGACAGAAGATGACTTTGGAAGGTAGCAGGACACCAGGTCATGGAGTCTCATAGTGGTGAAGACTTTGGATTTTGTCCTAAGCGTGATGAAATGTCACCAGAGGATTTGGAGCAGAGGACTGCCATGATGAGGCTTGTTTTAAAAGGGTCCCCCTGACTTCCATGTGGAGAACCAGCTGGCTTGGAAAAGAGGAGACAAGGCTAGAAGCAAGGAGACCAATTGGAAGCTTGTGATGTTTATCAAAGCTAGAGTTTTTTGTATTTGGCCTAGGGTGATAGTGGTTCTGTCGGTTCTGATCCTCTGGGAAGCAGATGCTAAGACAGAGTTAGACATTCAAGAGCTTGATTGGAGTAACGCCTGTGAAAGTTAAAGGGGCAAGAGAGCAGTGGTTGGAAGGGGAGGTCTTCACACATCAGTGCACGTCTAACATATAAAAGGACAGAGGGCAGAGGAGAAGGAGCCAGTAGAGGAAGGGGAGGAGCCACCACCAGTAAGGTGGGATTTTTAGAAGGGTGACATCAACTGTCAGATGCTGCTCACGGAGCAGGCAAGGTGAGGCCTGAGGATTGGCCATTGGATTTAATGACGTGATGGTCACTGATGACCTTGGCAAGAGCCATTGTAATGGAGCGGTCAGGGCAAAAGTCTGATTGGAGCGCATTTAGAGGCAGGAGAGGAAGCCAAGACACCAAGTGTTGTCAGCTTTTTTGGGGAGTTTTTCTGTGAAGGGGCGCAGAGGAATAGGGATACTTGGAGTGTTGTGTTTAATTTTTAAGACCTTTTTTTTTTCATTTTTTCTTTTTTCTTTCTTTTTTTTTTTTTTTGCTGATAGGCCTGGTCTACTAGAAAGAAAAAAAATAGTACAGCAGAGGGAGGAATTGTAGTTGCAAAGTTCCATAACGGTGAATGGGCTCAATTAGGTGCATGGTGGTGGGATAGTCACAAGAACGGTTTATTGATGAGGGAAGAAGGAAGGGAAATGGGTGGAGATGTGGGAAGGGGAGTGGATTTGGTGGTGAGAGCACGTGAAAGTTCTCTGCCTTTTTTGTCATTGAAATAAGCAGAGTTACACTCAGAGCAAGGAGCAGTGAGGGAGTGGCGGAGGTTTGCCGATTGAGGAACTGCAAAAACCCATGCAGGCTGACTCCTAAGGTGAAGTATTAATCACTACCTACAGTTGCCTCTCACAGGAAAATGCCCAGGTTATCTCCGTTAAAGATAGCTCAGGGGCGCCTGGGTGGCTCAGTCAGTTAAGCGTCCAACTTTGGCTCAGGTCATGATCTCACAGTCTGTGAGTTCGAGCCCCGCGTCAGGCTCTGTGCTGACAGCTCAGAGCCTGGAGCCTGCTTCGGATTCTATGTCTCCCTCTCTCTCTGCCCCTCCCCTGCTCGTGCTCTGTCTCTCTGGGTCTCAAAATAAATAAAAACATTAAAAAAAAAAAAAAAAAAACAGCTCATCATCGCTGATAATACAGTGTTTGCTCCATGCTTTACACTGCGTGGTTTCTGTGCACGATCTTACTTAGTTCCTGTAACAGTCCTACGAGACAGAAGTACGACAGAAGTACTTCTACTATTCCATTTTTCAGACAAGGAAACTGAGGCTTTGAGAGGGTAAATATCTTCCTTAAGGCTGCTCGGCCAGTTGGTGGTGGAGTTGGAATGGAAATCTGGATCTCTCTGGCCCCAGAGGCAAGTGAGAAAGACAGGACTCCTAAGACCCTCAAAGCTTCTTGGAGAGATGTAGCATTCTTTCCCACGTTAGATCTGGTATCTGGCATTTGCCCTGGTAATCCAACAGCAGCAGCTCCACCTGTTAGTTCCCTCTTCCAAAGACTCTGTTACTAACAGCGATTGTATCAATTTGGAATGCTTTTGGCTGCACATAACAGAAAACTCAACTGCACCGGCTTAAACAAAGAGAGCTTTTGTTTTTCTCGCATAAGAAAATGTCTGAAGGTAAGCAGTTGTAGGCCTTGGTTCAGCTGCCCAACAGAGTTGTCAGGGACCCAAGCTTACTATATCTTTCCATTCCATCATTGTTAGTGTGTTGGCCTTGGATCTCAGACTTGTCTTATGGCTGCAATATGGCTGCTGCTGCTCCTGACATCACCTCTGCTTTCAAAAAAGGGAGATGGGGAAAGAGCTATGGGTGAAAGACAAAGGAGCATGTTTTTCCCTTTTTATCAGGAAAGTTCTAGCTTTCCCAGAAACTCTACTCAGCAGGCTTCTGTTTGTATCAGTAAGTCCGAACCAGATCATCTGACT
The DNA here is from genome assembly GCF_022837055.1 of Prionailurus viverrinus. Lineage (NCBI taxonomy): Eukaryota > Metazoa > Chordata > Mammalia > Carnivora > Felidae > Prionailurus > Prionailurus viverrinus. The sequence goes on along the minus strand of NC_062565.1, from coordinate 35,438,332 downwards.
ACCCCTAGCTGCAAAAGGCACTGGTCATTACCTGCCTCTCTTGTTCCTGAGGTTGAAGTAGGCCATGGAGAAGGGGTTAGAGAAAGAGTTAGAAATGCTCAGAGAACAGCTAACCTGCTGTTAGATGCTCTCTTGCCAGAAAAGAGGTTTTGATGGGTTTGGTCAGTCGCCTCCTGGTGTCAGGTGCCCCAGGCAGAGCTTTCACGTAGGCCTCTTCATGGGTCCCTGGCTCACCTGTACTGCTTTGGGACTGGTCCCAAAAGGGGCTGTGGCATGGGAGCGATGGGGTAAGTAGCACCAAGTATGGTCATCTTTGAAACACCGTGTCTTAGATGCTGCTCCAGTTCATCGTGGGAGTTTTCTGCCAGGCAGTGAGCAAGAAGAGACATCGGAGGGGTCTTGGGGAGAAGGAAATATTTTTTTAAAGCAGAAGATCATAAAGAAAAAGATTGAGGGATTTCAACTGCAAAAAATTCTGTGCAGCAGAAGACCCCATTAAAAGAGTGATAAAATTTCATCCACCGGAAGAAAGTATTTGCAAAAGCATTAACTGACCAAGGATTAGTATCCAAAATATTAATCCTAATAATATACAAATTATATATATATATGAATTATATATATTATATATATGAGTTATATACGTATTTTTATATATATGAATGTCAAACCACTTAGTAGATAAGTGGCTGTTCACAGAGGAGGAAAGCTAAATAGCCAGTAATTGTGGCGTTATGCACACCTTCAAGGAAATGCAGATTAAAGCCCAAGAGATCAGACACCTCAGACTGAGGAATTTTAGAAAGTCTGGCTAAAGCACCTAGAGCAGTAAGAGTGAGCACTGTGGGAGGGAGTGCACATTGGGGCCACTTCTGGCAAGCTGTTGGAAGAAATCTGGTAATGGGGAAATACTCAAACCGTGACCCTGCCTGCCCATGAGGTGTTGTCCCTAAGAGCTCCCGCACTTGTCTGAGAGAGGCGTAAGAATGATTACTGCAGCATGGTTTACAACAGCAGAAACAGGAGAAGGATCCCAGACACCCATCGACATGAGGAAAGGTAAGATTGGTGTTACAGTCGCACAGTTGGAACGAATACTACAGAGAGCCGCATGGAACAAAATGGATAAATATGGCGAACAAAGAACAGCTAATTGCAGAAGAATACATAGAGTATAATACCATTTATATAAACCGAAAAATATGCACAGCAGCAATGCATTTTTTTAGGGTGCATACTTAGGTAGTAAAAAGGAAAAAGCACGGAAGGGACAGACTCCTGGCCAGCATAATGGCTACCTGAGAGGAAAACGTGATTCTTTGAAGTAGTTGTTAGCTGGCGGGGAGGTGGGTGCGGAGAGCAGGGAGTGTGTGTGCATGGTGTCTTTGACTGGATTGACCACACTCTTCCTGAGCGAGGGTGCGGTTGTTTGTCTCATTATTCCTTGTCTCTTTTGTACATCTGAGATATTAAATACCTTGAATAAATGTTGAAGAGAAGGGACAGAAGAGTAAAAGAACGTCCAGAATACAGAGTTTACAAAACAGATCAGTGCCTGTCGCCATTGTATCTGTACTAGACTCGGCACACAGCAAAGTTTTGACTGCAAAGCTTCCAAATTGTCAGCTTTATAAGTGATCGTTGGCATCTGCTCTGCACTGGAAAACTCTTTAATCGTGGCTGTCCCCCTACTGTCTCTCCCCAATTCACATCCCCAAAGGAATGTTTTGATTGGAATTCTTTGTCTTTCTGACATTTTGTTGCAAACCCTACTGGGTTGAATTAGATGATGAAAAGATAACATATTGTGTGTAAATGGTGCTGTAGAGCCCCACACTAGTTGCAACTGGTCAGACTATGCCTGGTGAGTACAGAGGGGCCCCCGTGCTCTTTCCTCTCCTCTCCTTCTAATGACTTAACCCCCGGGCTTCATCTGTGACTCTTGACTGGCCCATCCCTTAACCCTCTTGCTCTTGGTGCCATTTATGTGATGGCTTTCGGTTCCTAGAGGGCAGGGGCCCTGAGGTTTCATCCTGGAAGCCCCCGGCTTGCAGGGATCCCACTTCCAAGGCCCAGCCTGCGACGAACAGCCCGCTACTGAACTTTGCCCTCCGTTTGCTCACTCAAGCCCTGGATTTAGGGCTTGACCACAGTTTGTGCCCATGGCCCTCTCTTTCATAGTCAGTCCTAGCACTAACCACCCCCTCTGCCCCCAGCCTCAGGTAGGAACCTTGACTCTGTAGTCTGAGATAATATATTGGTTACATGATTGCTCTTGAGAAGTAAACTGACAGGTTGGAATTTTTGGAACACATTTTTATAAAGTTTGGTATTTGGGTACTTTCCCAGAAGCATAGGTAGCCTGGGCCGGGTGGGAGGTTTCCCTGAGTCTGTTAGGATTCACCCCCATTCTTCTTTGCGTGAGAAGTGTTTTCTTCCAGCACCGGGGGCTATGACAGGCTCTCTGTGGTGGAACATTCTAAGTACTGCAAGGGATTTTCACCATGGAAACACCTTAGCTGGCCCCTGGGGCCTGGGAGGAACACGGTGCGTTACCATCCTACTTTCATAGCAGGCTGTAAGAGGAGGTGAGCTCCCTGTGTCTGGGCTGTTTTCTGGCTGCCAGGCAAGCAGAGTAAGCTGATGAACCCAATGTTCACTTTGTTCCAGGCTGTTTTGTCTTCGTTGGTCAACTTGGAGAAACCAGAGTAATTCAGCAAGTCGTATTTTTTTGCTAAATAGTTGATTAGGCGAGTTGTCTCCTATTTGGACATTTTTTTTCCCTTTGGGAACACCATATTTATTGTATCATTTTGCTCTAAGAACAGAACCTGGGTGCCAGTGCCACACTCTCGTGGACATAATATAAATGGCGGAAGGTGGCGATGTTGCTAGCAAAGCGTTCCTAATCTCACGTCTCTTCATAATCTCCTTAGTGATGCACGACCTCTCCTCTCCACGGACTCTGCCTGCTGTGATATTCCTTTCTGCCACGTTGCCACTTTCCACTCTGTTTTCCTTAAGCTGGGTATCTTTGACTTAAATGAATGTTACTTTCCTTCATCTAGGTTCAGGACGGCGAGTAGCTCCTTAAGTCTTGTGCCATCTCTGGTCCATTAAACATGGCTGCCTACAGTTCTGAGTTGGTAGGCCACAGAGGCCCGTCGAAGCTCAGCAGGGAGGAATGTTGGTTGATCAGCAATGTCTGCGATGGGCACCGGGTTCAGGCTTGGGGCGCTCCTGTCTAAAATGCTCATAAAAAAGTTAAAAATTAAGAAATCTCTTAATCCATCAAATTATAAATGGTAGTTAAACTGTAGATAGTTAGATTATAGGGGACTTTAATGTCCTATTGATAATGTTCTATGCTTTCTGCATATTTGACAGTGAACACGTATTACTTTAATGACCAGGAAAAAACACTCTTGGTGCTATTTTGAAAAGAAACCTCTTACCTGAATGAAACCAGTGATCCGAATGTGCTATGTCTGTGCTTGATCCTGCTGCTGGGCTACGTAGTTGCAATATACTTAGCAGGGGCCAGGTGTGCTCACTGCTCTTTCCTTTTGTATACTCTGAAGAATCTTTTGACCCTGAACCATAATTCTTGCCGTGAGGTAGAGCGTGGGACTAGCTGACTGGCTTCTTGTCTTCTAATCTGGCAGGTCGAGGTGGTGCATCTATCTATGGCAAGCAGTTTGAAGATGAACTTCATCCGGACTTGAAATTCACGGGTAAGTAAAGAGTCTGGCCGGACCGGGTAGGAGGAGGGAGAGGACTTTAAAAGCTTGCCCTTGGCTGTGATCCAGGGCGCATGCCCGACACCGTGGCGTGGTGCCATGCCGCTGCCCAGCTACGGCGCCACAAAGAGCCGTGGTGGATTAGAGAAGATGACGCCTCTCTCAGGGTCCTGAGCAATTCAGAGTGCTGGCCTGAGTGTTCTAGCCTCTAATTGTTGAATGTTGCTGTCATAAACTGGGAGTTATATTTATATACCATGTGTCTGTAGTTCTGCACTATAACTAAAGTCTGCTTTCCTCAGAGAAGGAGGAGACCTTGCTGGGATTTGGAGGGGAATCAGGAACATGGCCCAGCAGTTGGTGGGGATCATCATGGATAGAGAAGTTGGGGAGTAGGTGAAGACCAGGAAGATGAGGTTGTTGGGGTAGTGCAGTGATGGCCTTTGGTGCAAAGGCGGAGAGCCTGCCCTGAGGGCAAGATTGTTTGGGTCACGCGGTTGAGGACAGAGGCCAGAACAAAGTCTGGGATGGTGTAACACGCTCCAGGCTGGAACTTTGGGGGTTATTCATACTCTTTCTTCCTTTTTCCCACCAGGGGCCGGAATTCTCGCAATGGCCAATGCAGGGCCAGACACCAACGGCAGCCAATTTTTTGTGACCCTAGCCCCTACCCAGTGGCTTGATGGCAAACACACCATTTTCGGCCGTGTGTGCCAGGGTATAGGAATGGTGAATCGAGTAGGAATGGTGGAAACGAACTCCCAGGACCGCCCTGTGGATGATGTGAAGATCATTAAGGCATACCCTTCTGGGTAGGCTTGCTGCTTTCTTGGGCACACTCAGGTCCTCTGAGATGGCCTCGGTGAACCAGCTTCCAGATGACCTAGAATGACACATACTTAAACTTCATTTTGGCCTTGCAAATCACAGAGCTAAGGAGACCTAGGGTCTTGGGTGAGTTAGAGATGGAAGTATATTTTTATTTTCTTTTATTTAAATAATTTTTCTAAATTTTATTTTAGAGAGAGAGCACGCTCACAAGTGCGGGAGAGGGGCAGAGGGAGAGAGAGAGAATCCCAGGCAAGGTCCACACTCAGCGCAGAGCCCAACGTAGGGCTCGATACAATGAACCTGGGATTGTGACCTGAGCCAAAATCAAGATTTGGACGCTCAACCACTGAGCCACCCAGGCGCCCCGGAAGTAAATTTTAATAGGATGCTCCTTTTCTCTTCCCCCGGTGCCTCTGTTGACAGAGCATTCACGGAAATGCTCATAAGTAGTCATTCACGGGGAACTGCCTATTGCAAATGAGCCCCTCCTTGGTTGTGTCTGTTCTGATACACTTGGAACAAAATGCAGCCGGCTCTGTCATTTCGTGGTGCCTAACCAAACTTCTTCCTGCAGAGATTTATATTCTGGCCTACACCGCAGTCTTCGGTGGCTGACAGCCACAGAATTCAAAACCAAGTAGTGTCTATCAGCCTTCTTAACTCCATGCACACCCTATTTCAGTCTCCTACATTTGTTCTTCCAGGGAATGTATGCATCTCTATATATATTTTCCCTCTCAAAACCAGAACGTCAACACTGCTGTTTCTGACACTTAGACATCCCACGCAAAGCCACGTTGGATTTTTGCCAAATGAAAAATGCATCCAACAATCAAGTTTCTAAGAAGGTGTCAAGTGGGGAATGACAATGTGTAATAATCGAGAAAGGAATTTATTAAAAGCAAACCGAAACACTGACCATTTTCTCCCCAGGAAGGAGTAGAACTCTGTAGTGAGCATAAGGGTAGACTATGAATTCTCCTTAAAAAGCAGTATTGTCATGAAGGAGAGGCACCGCTTGAGTTTTTTTTTAACCTAGGACTAGAGAAACTGGATAAGGGATTTTCTATGTTTTTTCAGTCTTTCTGATTTTTTTTAATGGGGGGTGGTAACAGAAAGGAAGTTGCCATCTATGTAATACATAGAAACTTCCAAAATAAAGTGCCACTGATGGTTGAAATTGCTTCTGGGCTCTGATTTTAAAGACTGTATGAAGTTTTAACAGCCATTTTAACCTGTGAACCGTCTCAAGTAGGATTGTAGGGCTCATCTTCAAGATTTCACATTTTAGGTCTGTGGGCCTCCAGTGGACTTCTATTCAAGAGCAGGGCGGACTTTAAAAAGGCAGTAAGTATCTAAGAAAGAACTTAAGTGATATCCACTGGCATTTCTGAGTGAGGGGGAATTGTGTAGATTAGCCAGGTGGATGTGCTGAGAGACCTACAGCATCCCTTGAACTTGTGGGAAACCCACCTTTATGTTGTTACGGACCCAGAGGTGGTATGTAGGGTGGCTTCCTTAAATTGGCAGCTCCTTGATTGAAGAGGGGATTGTAGCTTTAATCTTCTTCCTTGTCATTCCATAAATTTTGGAAATGATGGGTTACTTTAGGGAATGACCAAAAAGTTGTATTCCTCAAGCCTTCCCCACCTTCAGCCTCTTTCTCCATGCTTCTCTTTCTTTCCTCTCGACAACAAAAAAGCAAAACCCAACAACAAACTATGTAAATGACTTTATTAACTTTTCAGACATGGTGTTGGGCAAAGTACTGTTCTAGACTCTGGGGAAGTAGAAACTTCTTTTGGCCTGAACTGGGCAGACATCATTGGACGCACCTCTAAGAGCAAAGAATAAGACATCCGTCCACTTACCTCCCCGAATTATAATCCTGAGAATGCCCGTTTTCACCCAGGTCGTGGGAGTGGTGGAAATGTACCATCACTGCTCAGAGAAGGAAAGAAGGGCCTGAGTACAGTGCGCTTGGCATGCTTTACCATACGCAAGAATAACCGGGAGCCTGCCAGAAAGCAAGTCAGGATTCAGCATCTGTCCAGAGAGTCTGTATTTCTATCCAGCTCCCAGGAGATGGTGACTGCTGGTCCAGACATCACACTTTGAGTAGTGACATCCCAGAGGTCACGTTTGTCCAACCTGACAGTGGGGGCGGGGGAGATTTTCCTAAGCATGGGACAGTCCGCACCATAACCTGACCTGCCTCCCCGACCAGTGGTGGCCTTGGAAGAGTGAAGAGATTCAAAGCACAGGATGAGCTTTAACTGCTTCTGGCTTTGGCTGCTGAGATTAAGCTTTTAGAAACAGTGCCCTTTTGCCTTTTATTCCCACTTTACTACACCGGACATCAGACCATGGTGTGTGGCACTGAGTCCCCGTGTGGGCACCAGCGTGGGTAAGATATGGTATAGGTTGTAGACATCACAGAAAATGCAGGGGAGAGGTCATCAGCAAATATGACATTGAAGAAAAAGGGCTCTGAAACCAGACTGCTGTTCAGATCCCAGCTTCGCCATTTTGCAGTGGTGCGAAGGACAAGTTCCCTAAGTTCTCTGTGCCTTAGTTTCCTCCACCATAAAATGAGGATAATAGCCCTGGCCTCATAGGGTTGTGAAGATTTAAATGAGCTAGAACAGGTCATCTGAAAAAGCACCAGCATTTAGAAAACAGCTACAGTTATTACCAGTGGCCCTCAAAGCCACCACACCCCTCTCCTACCTCTTCATCCCTGTGTTATCTTGTACAGCTTCTCCCTCCCACTGGGCTAGCCTCAGAGAAAAGGTTTTGTCTTATTCCCCGCTGGGAGCCCCCTCAGCACCTTATGCAATTCTTTGAAGTTCTTGCTAAATGAATCAAATTTAGAATTGTTCTCTGTCAGGAAAAGATTAAGATCCATTCGCTGAAATAGCTTCACCGCATCTCCAAACCCAGATTGTAGCTGGTATGGCAGCGAAACCTTTCCACTAAGCCCTCTGGAAGTCCTCAGCTTGATTTATTTTTGGATTGTGTCTCCAGAATATGTCAAAATAGCTTTCCCCGCATAAGGGAAATGATTCCTACCCCCAGATCCTCGAGCCAATCTGAGACGTCACTGTGGCCCCTTCTGGCACCACATTCTTGCAACGTGTGGAGGAGGAAACATTGAAAAGCACATTTGTTTGAGTGCTGGAGTTTACTGCCTACAAAGTGCCTTGTGGCCTCAGAGCCTTGTTGCCTATAGGAGTAGGTTACTTACTCTAGGTAAATACCAGGATAGGGATTTTCCAGCAACATTCTTTTGCAGATAAGAGAGAAGCAAAGTGCAGGGGAAGAGAACATGTTAGGGTCTCACTTGAAGGTTGGCTTGGTCTGATTTTAGAAATTGGGTCCTCCTTTGTTCTTCCAAATGGGTAATTCATGATCCCTAACTGCATCTGAAACCACAGGTAGCCAGTTGGGGGCAAAGTTTGTGGGCAGAGAGATATGAAGCTTTTGTGTAACCTTTGGCGAAGCCCTTTACCTCCGGAAGTTGGTTTCCTTATTCATCAAGCGAAGATTAGAAGTAGTCCCCTGTTAGCCCCAAATTTCTGAATCTAGGTCATTCTGAGAAGATACCTTCGGTTGCCAAGTTTCCACTTAGCATGCTGTTTTGGAAGTTCGCCACTAGAGGCCGCTGTGAATACAGTTTAGCCTTGCTTCGGCAGGAAAGGCCTACCCGTGCCTTTCGAGATTTTACTAAGCCAGGCCTGCCACCCCTTGGATGTGGTAAACCAGCAACTATTCAGACTGCAAGAGGCCAGAATTGAGATGTCAGCCTGGCACTGAGTCTATCTATTGGTACGTGCCGACCAACCCTCTTTCCTGTCTACTGGACTAGATGGAAGAGAAACCCACTGTGCATGGTAAGATTGGCTGAGTCCTTGTGACCACAGGGCCCGGTTCTATAGCATGCTTCATTAAAAAGAGCTAGTTCCCTCTAATATTCAGCTTTACTGTTGAATTCACTCATTTAACAAGTAATCCTTGTACCATTTTTTTTTTATTTTCTTTTTTTAGTGAATATTCATTTTTGAGAGACAGAGCGCAAGCAGGGGAGGACCAAAGAGAGGGAGACACAGAATTCAAAGCAGGCTCCAGGCTTTGAGCTGTCAGCACAGAGCCTGACACCAGGCTCAAACTCATGAACCGTGAGATCATGGCCTGAGCCAAAGTTGGACATTTAACCAACTGAGCCACCCAGGCGCCCCCTGGCACCCCTTTTATGCCCAGTAACAGCAAATATTTTCAAAGAATCAGAAAGTCAGCCAGAAGGAAGCTTGACATGAAGTTACCATTGCCCTTGTTCCATGCTCTGTGGAAGCTTCTTATTTGTATTTTTCTCTTAATTCCCCAAATCAGCCTCTAAGGTTGCAAACGGGAGACCAAAGGTAAGTAGCACAAAGCCTTGTCCAGAGTCAATGAATGGATAGGCTACCCGGTCCAGGGTTTCATGGCTAGTAAAAGGCCAGGGCTCGGACTTGAACTTGGGAACTTCTGATCCCAAGTTCAGCCCATTTATCTCCACTTTTGGCATACAGGGGAGGAAGATGACCAACAGATAAAGAGAATGATCTAGTGGCAGGGTAGGGGTTGGATCCTGAATATCTCGCTGGCCTGACCAATTTGCTGCTGCGTCCTAGGGTGTCCCCAAGCGGGGCTGGCTGGGAGGCTCCGGGCTTAGCTGTCTCAAAGCTCCTTCCCAGCAGCCTGAACCAGGCCTGTGGAGGCACAGCAGGAGGGAAGGGGGGGGGGGGGGACACAAATGACCCTAATCAGTGTGTTTATTGGATCATAACTGTATTAGCCTCACAACTCAGCGAATCTCACAGAAATCACTTTCCTCTCCATGAGGATTTAGCCACAGTTCCATTAAAAGCTGCTGGCCCACGTGTACCTGTGAGGAAGCTCTTGTACAGCAGAAGCAGCGGGGGAGGAAGGAGAGGCAATATTTCTACTTCCTCATTACGCTGACAGGGAAAATGGCCATTTCACATTCACTGTATAAGAAAAGCCCCCAAAGGAAAGGGAATCCAAGGTTCACATTGTCTTTTTGGCAACATTCAGCTCTAAGAAGATGTTCTCTTTGTGCCTCCCTTTTTGAAAGCATTTGTGATGCTGTTTAAGATAAAACAAGAGTCGGGAAGCAACTTGTGTTTGGGGAACATACCAGGTGCCAGACGCTTTACACGTATTATTCCCTTGAAACTCTCTGAAGGCCTGTGAACGAGGCCTCGTGATGTCCCATTCACAGGTGCATCCATTTCATGGGTGAAGGCTCCACTCAGTTGGCTGGGCCTTGGCGGGGCTGAGCTTCAAGCTGGGGGTCTGTGCTCTCCCTCTGCCATACCCCAGACTCCCATAGTGACAGCATTTACCTTTGTTCCCTCCTTGCACTCACAAAAATATAGAGACTGGTTTTCACGCGGGCCGCCGTGTGACCGTGGCAGCTTCCTTCCCCAAGCCTCCATCTGTGGAACGAGGGGCCCAGACTAAACCCGCTCTGGTCTAAACTCCGATGATTTGATGAAGGTATTTTTCTCGCCCAGTAGCTCCCAGCACGTCCTTATCTAATTAGAATCTCAAACCAAACCTGGGGGGATGGTGGTATGGGTATTATTCCCATTTTTAAAGCTAGGGCTACTTGAGAAGCAGAAATGCAGTGAGGGGTTCAAGGTCACAGCATGAATGGAGAACCCGGCACTCTGCCTCCAGCCCCCAGGCACGCACGCAGGCTGTCAGCAGCAGCTCTGGGAGCCTGACATCTGAGCCTCACCCTGGCTCCTGATAGAATTATCAGCGAACTGGGGAACACATACTTCCCGTAATCAGGGCAACTTTTCTTAGCCAGGGGTGGAGGAGGCAAGATGTGAAGTGTGTCTGATGAGCTGCTCTTCCAGTGCAGGGCCTAGAGTGAATAAAACCCAGGGAAATCATGGCAGACAGCTGGAGATTCAAGCAGGCGAGCTCCAGGGGCAGGGCCACTGGGACTTTAGCTCCTGCACAAAGCCAGTCTCATGGCATTTTGTGCACGTTTCAGTCTTCAGCAGCCAGGCAGGCAAACGCGGGCAGCTTGGCATGAAAATTAATTTAGACCTTAAAAGAAGTGTTCCATCTTCAGTGGCTTTTCAGGCTGCCCCAATCCAGGTGCAGCAAAGGGAGATGTGAGGGAGCAGTGGTGACAGAGGACCTGAGGGCTTGGGTGAAACTGCAGCCTTGTACCCAATGGCCTCAGGTAGTGGGGGCAGAGAGTCCTGAGGCCGAGGCAGACCCTCACAGCAGCTCGGACGGGGGAGAAAGGAGAGGGGTTTCTGGGAATAGAATCAGCTGAGGCCAGCCAGGTAAAAATCCAGCTATTCTGACCCTCACCCAGGCCTGAGCCTGCCAATCGGGAATGTGACAAGCGTGTTGGTGGGAGGCCGGGCCTTCAGGGAGGGACATAGTGTGCTTTTCAGCTTGTGAAGAAATGTGAGGATTCACTCTCCATTTCCCAAGATGCTCAAACAAGAGGAAATTGGCTTACATCAAGTGGAGACAGTTCAAGAGGCCCAGGAGCAGACTGGCTGGCTGGTCATAATGTATTCAAATGCAATTAAGTCCAGTGAGAAGAAGGAGGGAGGCTGAGGCCCGGGAAAGGCCACACTGTGGAGGACCAAGGTCAAGGCCTTCAGGGCACGTCCCCTGCTAGTGGGGAGAGGAGAAAAAAAAATCTACCTAAGAGAACAGTTTTGGAGGTTCAGTGGAAGGACAGGTTGGAAGGACCTTGGCTTTTATTGTGGAAGGCCCAGAGACGGCACATTTGTGTTTCTCAATCAACAGAAAGTCAAAGGGACCCATGTCTTACCTGAAGGAGCCGAGGTGAGAGCAGATCCCTGACTCTTTCTAACCAGAGCTCCTGTTAATTTTTTTTTTTATCTCTAGTTTCTGTTTATTGGCAGAACAGCCTTGGGCAAATCTCTTCCCCTCTCAAGGACTCAGTTCCAGATCTGTAAAGTCTGGGTAAGTTGAATTATCTTTAAAGTAAGCAGCAGTGGGGCCCCTGGGTGGCGCAGTCGGTTAAGCGTCCGACTTCAGCCAGGTCACGATCTCGCGGTCTGTGAGTTCGAGCCCCGCGTCGGGCTCTGGGCTGATGGCTCAGAGCCTGGAGCCTGTTTCCGACTCTGTGTCTCCCTCTCTCTCTGCCCCTCCCCCGTTCATGCTCTGTCTCTCTCTGTCCCAAAAATAAATAAACGTTGAAAAAAAAAAAATTTAAAGTAAGCAGCAGTGAGCTTTCTAATATCACAACTAACAATACCAAGTTTAGGGGCGCCTGGGGGGCTCAGTCGGTTAAGGGTCTCACTTCGGCTCAGATCATGATCTCGTGGTTTGTGGGTTTGTGTCCCTCATCGGGCTCTGCACTGGTGGTGTGGAGCCTGCTTGGGATTCTGTCTCCCTCTCCCTCTGCCCCTCCCCCACTTGTGCTTGCTCGCGCGCGCTCTCTCTCTCTCTCTCTGTCTCAAAATAAATAAACTTAAGAACAAAAATAATGCCAAGCTAAATACTGTATTAAATATGGGGGCATTGGTGACAGACAGTGATATCTACCCTGGACAAAGTGAGAAGTGGAAGGGTCAAGGCCCCGAGCATAGATCATATGGTGCAGACCAGTGAGGGGCTGGAGACCTGGGCTATGCTGGCGGACATTGAGGTTCCTGGTTGAGGCCCTGAGTGAGGACTAGAAGGAGGCAGCTTGGTGTTGGGCAAAGGGGCTTTGGATCCACACAGTCCTGGGTTTGCATCCTATGGTCGTTTACCTGTGTGAGCTCAGACAAGTTAGGGTACTGAACTACTTCAGACCTCGGTTTCCTTATCTGTAAAATGGAGCAGATGATGCCCATTATTCTACAGATTTCTAGAACGTTAATTCAAAGTGATTGCTCCAACCCCACTGGACAAGCTTTTGAGGAGACAGGGTCTCCCTTATCTCTATATCCCTGGTAACCAACTAGCCTAGCTCGTTTGGGCAGCTAGTTTGGCACGGGGGCTTATTTGCCAAATGGGACAGTGGCATCATGGAATTAGTGTGAGGGTTAAATATGTGACAGATGTTAAATTCTCACCACGACACCTATTACATGGCAGGTTCTCTGTAAAAAAACAAATATATAAATTCCTTCCCTTCTCTGTGCTACTACTGGCCAAGGGGCCCAGAGATTCTCGATCTGACGGTTGTCAAACAGTTCAACAACTGAATTCATCACAGATGCTCGATAAATGTTCGCTGGACAGAAGGCAAGATGTGCGTGGTGGGGAAGACCCAGGCCCTGTTTGGGACTTCTTGGTGGAAGTCCGGGGTCCTCATGAATGAGTCGATGTTTCAGAGGGAAGGGGCAGACTTTTCCTTTAGTCATTTGACTGACTGAGCCCCTGCAATGTGCCAGGCACGGTCTTAGCGGTGGGAAGTCCTTGCCTGCATAAAACTTACATCCTGGTGGGAAGCAGACAAGGATAATGCCATTAGGGAAAATGAAGAGGACCGGGGGACGAGAGTGACGAGGCACTGTGTTAGGTAGTGTGGCCAGGAAAGCTTCCATGCAGAGGGGGCATTTGGGCAGATACCTGACAGACTGGGCTGAGGGAACAGCAGGTAGAAAGGTCCTGAGACAGGAGTCGCAGGGCCAATGAGGAGGTCGGTGTGGCTGGCATGGGGTCAGTGAGGGGAAGAGAAAGATGGGATGAAGTCAGAGAGGTCACGGGGGTGGGGCCCACAGCCTTGTAAGTCCTTTCATCACAGAGTGAGATGGGAGCCGGTGGGGGGAGCTCCAGCAGAGCGCCGCAACTTGACTTTGGTTTCCGGTGCCTCTGTGAAGACTCTGGTCGCCAAACTGTAAGGGCTGGGAGGCTCCCCTCACTTGGAAAATCATGAGTGGCTGGAAGGAAGAAGAGAGCAGGAGAAGTGAGAGAGGAAGCTGGTGCCCACTGGGCCGCCACAGACCCCAGGGCAGGGAAGCGTGGGAGGAGTGGATCCTAGGGCAAGAGAGGCTGCTGGGCTGGCAGCGGGAGGGCCTGGGGCTTCTCTTTGCCCATGGACCCAGTTAGCTGGAGCTATGATCTGGGAAGAAGTGGGAGGGAGGGGCGGTGTGGGGTTCTGGTTGGGATAGTAGGGCACCCGGCTGGAAGACTGTCACCCTCTAGGAGGAAAGGGGACGAGAGGTGTGGAGAGCTCTGTGTCCGGCTTTAGCGTCCTCCTCTACTCCGGCAGAGCATGGCTTCTCCCCACACCTCCCAGGCAGGTCCTCACTGCTCTTGGGTACCTGACCTTGCTGTTACTGGTGGAGTTTCTTATCAAGGGAACAGTTCAGGTGACCTTGAATGCAGCGTTCGCCCCCCCTACGCTTCTTAGTAAAAGAAGGGGTTTAACTAGATGGTCTCCAACCAAGCCCCTTCTAGCATTTCTATTAATGGATGGAATCAGACACTACATCTCTCCCACCTCCTCACTGCCATGTGGTTTCAGGTTTCTGCCATGCCCTCTATCTTTCCTTTTCTCTCCAGGGCTGCCATGTGTGGTGGTGGAGGGTGTTCACTGCACAAGGACACCCAGCCAAGGGAGTAAGTAGAGGCTCAGAGCCGCCCACGCCCTGCTTAACAAGCCATGTGCCCTGTCTGGCTCAGGGTTTCATTTACCCGGAGTAAAGAACACATTTTTCTAGTCTGTCCCTGTCCCATGCAGAGTCCTTCTTCTGCTCTTCTGGGTCCCTGTTCTCCGACCATCACCAGTCTCCACCAGGGCAAATCTGAGGGCGGCATTTACACGAAGTGTACTGAGAGGGTGGACAGCAGCTGCCTCCCCTGTGAGGAAGTCTGCCTCCTAAGCCCCGTGGTGCTTTTCCTCTCCTTATCAATGCTGCGAGTTGCCTCTCGAAATTGCTCTGCCGTCATTAACACCGCGGATTAGGTCAGACGAGCGCGTGTGTGCAGTCTTAGATGGCAAAGGCAAAGCGCTGATGCTGATTATTCTAGATCTTCTGGGCATGGCCCATTCCGTGCTCACAGTTCTTAATCAGAGGGACGCGCGTTGGTTACGTGGCCGGGTGGGCCAGGGCCATGGCTGGTTCTGATGTGGCTGCCAGGCCCAGACAACACATCCGCAGCACCTGCCGGCCTGCTGGCATCACAAGTGACCTGAGTAGAAGAAATGGCCCATCGGATGGCATGCCTGCTGGCTGCTTTTGAACCATCAGCAATTCATTTGAGCAAGGACTATGAGCATTTTGCCCTGGGCCTGAACACCAAGTTTTGTGTTCTGGGGCTCACTCTGTTGGCCATGTGGCTGAGGGGTATCTTCCAGACCACCACTCCTGAAGTGCTCCCTTCTGAAAAGCTTCTGGAGGAGGAGGAGGAGGCCAAGACCTGTGGCCTTGCATCATGGCCCCCCCCCTCCTGGCCTCCTGTTCTACCTCCACCACCTTCACCCTAGGCTCCAGCCACACCGCGGTCTCCCTCCGGCCCTTGATCGCGCTGGTTCCCTGCCAGGAGTGCCCGCTTAGCCTTGTCCTGCAGGCAGAAGCTCGTCATCTGTGGCAGCTGCTGTCCCGGAGATGCCCTGACCTTTACCACTTCAGCATGTTCCAGTCCCACATCCGGATGCCAGCACCTGCATTTCTTTGCCTGGAGCTTTCTCTGGCCTCTGGAACCTGCATGTGCCACTCTGTGCTGGGCAGAGGCCAGAAGTGCCAGGGAATTCCCCCCCCTCCCCCCAAACAGGAACCCCCAGCCACTGACAAAAGTTGGTGTATACACACCCCTGCTCTCTCACCCCTGCGGCGGGCTAATTCCGGGGCGTGTTCTGCCAGAGCTCCTCAGTGCGAATGAGCCCTAGCTGCCCGGTGATAACCGGCTTGAGAAACCACCCAGGATTGCCCACTTACCTGTCTTACTTCCGCACTCCCCACAGCGTTTTCCTTCGTCTCCCAAATAAACTACTCACATTCAAATCTCTCTCTCCGGGTCTGCTTCTAGAGGAACCAAACAGACATCATCTTCAATGCCCTTCTCAAGATCACCTCCTTTTTCCAGTTTCCCCTGACCCTCCCTTGTTTCCACTTTTGAGGCAAAACTGTTGGCTATTCTTTGCTTTTAAAATGTTTATTTTTGGGGGCGCCTGCGTGGCACAGTCGGTTAAGCGTCCGACTTCAGCCAGGTCACGATCTCGAGGTCCGTGAGTTCGAGCCCCGCGTCGGGCTCTGGGCTGATGGCTCAGAGCCTGGAGCCTGTTTCTGATACTGTGTCTCCCTCTCTCTCTGCCCCTCCCCCGTTCATGCTCTGTCTCTCTCTGTCCCAAAAATAAATAAACGTTGAAAAAAATAAAAAATAAAAATGTTTATTTTGGGGGGGGGGGTGTGCCTGGGTGGCTCAGTCAGTTGAGCATCTGACTTCAGCTCAGGTCATCATCTCGAGGTCTGTGAGTTCGAGCCCCGCCTCAGTCTCTGTGCTGACAGCTCAGAGCCTGGAGCCTGCTTCGGATTCTGTGTCTCCCTCTTTCTCTGCCCCTCCCCTGCTCATGCTCTGTCTCTCTCTCTCTCTCTCTCTCTGTCAAAAATAAACATTTTTTTAATGTTTATTTATTTTTGACAGAGAGAGAGAGAAAGAGAGAGAGTGCGCACAAATGGGAGGGGCGGGGGGGGGGGGGGGTAGAGACACAGAATCTGTAGCAGGCTCCCATCTGTCAGCACAGGAACTGTGAGATCTTGACCTGAGCCGAAGTCAGACGCTCAACCACTCAACGGCTTGAGCCATCCAGGCACTCCTGGCTACTCTTTTCTCTTCCAAGGGCCTTTATACCTACCTCAGCAGCATTCCTCAAGTCTCACTGTGGTTTGTCTGTACCATCTGTCTGCATGTCCTGGGGCCCCTATTAACCTGAGGATTCTGTGGGGACAAAGTCTTTTTTTTTTTTTTTTTTTTTTTTTTTTTTTAGTTTATTTATTTTTGAGAGAGAGTGTAGGAAGGGGCAGAGAGAGAGAATCCCAAGCCGGCTCTGCGCTGTCAGCACAGAGCCCCATGCAGGGCTTGATCCCACAAACCATGAGATCATGACCTGAGCCAAGACCTGAGAGTCGAATGTTCAATAAACTGAACCACGCAGGCGCCCCAGGGGGCGAATTCTGTAAACCTAGGACAGCACCTGGCACAGAACAGGTACCCAATACAACTTTTTTCCAAAGACCCAGCAGTGGAAATGCAATGACTAAGAGGGAATGGAAAGAAACAGGTCCAGAATGTTTCTAGAAAGAGGTCCTGGGATGTTATCGCAGATGCTGTCACATTACAAGGTAACATGGTAGAACCTTTAGTCTTACTACTTACCTGCTGAACAACCTGCAGTGGCTCCCTTTGTTGCCCTCCCAAACAGGGCCTAATTTCATAGATGGTTTTTGAGACCATCATCTGGCCCTACATCTGGCCTCCCTAAGAGGCAGTCAAACTTTGGTCCCAACAATCGGAGTTCAAATTTTCACTCTGCCAGTTCCCCCCTGGGTGTTCATGAGCAAGTTACTTAGCCTCTCTGGCCACTAGCTTCTTTATTTATTACATGTGGACAGCAATGCCACACCACCTATAATTATTTTGAGAATTTAAAATCATGTATGGTCCTTGTGAGATATACTAAAACCACAATTGTACACTTTAAAATGGTGAGTTTTATGGTATGGGTATAATATTTCAAAAAAAAAAAAAAAAAAAAAAAAAAAGAATCATGGTGTCTTGCCCAGGGTAGGCTCTTTGAAAATAGAATGGTGGTTATCAAGAAGTTTCCCAAATGGCCCCAGCAGTGCGCCAGTCACACAGTAGGTACTCAGTAAATACTGGTGGAATGAATGGATAATGGTCCACAAGTAGGTTTGCAGCACTGTCTGGGAGAGGTACGGGGGGGATGGGAGGGTGGTGGGCAGAGAAATTTCAAGCCCAGTATTGCATCCCTCAGGAAAGGAGGCTGGGATTATTCTTTGGGGAGGTAGGGCTAAGGGTCAATCCAGGAGTGGGGCCCTCAGACCCGTGTGCCCCACTGCCATGGGAGTCCCAGCGCCTCTGCCCCTTGGTGTCAGTCCCAAGTGGCAGAAGGAGTCCAGCCGACCTGACCTGTGGGTAAACGAAAACACTTAACCTAGGCCAAGGAATGTGTTCTTATACTCATCTTTGACTTTGGCTGTATCTGATGTTCTGGGAATCGACTTCAAACAATCTCTGGACTTGCCAGTTAAGGTCCAATGGCATGCCCCCAGAGGGCGTGACTTTTCTGCGTCCAGCCTTCTTGGCCTCCCCCCCCCCCCCCCCGCCCTCCCCCCCCCCCCCCCCCCCCCGCCCGCAGGGTATCCGGTGGTGGGCGTAGAAAAGTGGGTTCCATCTCTGCAAAGCTTGGACAGAGGCTGAGGAGGGCCTGCGGGGGATTTTCCGGAGTCTCAGTGCAGCAATCTATGCGGGCAGCCCTAGGGAGATGCCACAGCTCACAGCCCTGGCGACCCCTGGTCTGGAAGGGCCAGGCTGAGGCAGGGTGGGGCCCGTCCAGCCCTGAAGACATGAAGGGGTTGGTTCAGGAGGGGTGCCGCCTGAGAGGTGCCTCAACTGTCCCCACTCTCCCAGGACAGGGATCAGAACCCTGCACACAGCGGGCGCCTACTCAGCGCTGGCTGGATACGAGCCCAGGGAGCCCCGGCCACCCTCGCAGTCTGGTGGAGGAAGCTTCTAGACCCCAGGGGCTGGCTCAGCTACGTGGTCACGACGGGCCAGGGATGGGGAGGGCGCTGGCGTGTGGCTTAGGTGGCTGACTCGGTGTGGCCAGAGGAGGATGGGGGAGCGCCCAAGCACCGACCCTGCCTGGTCCTAACGACCCTCCTTAGGAAACCCAGGAGGCCCCTCCGGGCACCGGGGTCGCCCCCACACACCTCCGCAAGAGATGTGATGCTGTTTATAGACTGACGCCCGGCCCCCGGTGGGGCGCACCCTCAGCAGAGAGCTCCCCCAGCCTTTTGCGGGAGGATGTCTCTTTTGCGCACGTCACTCCCACCCAGCCCGGCGTAGACCCTTCTCAAACAGACGCCCGGCGGTTCACAAAACCCTCTCCCTCTTCCAGTAGGAAACCCCTGAGGGGGGAGGGGGTGGGCGCAGAAGGAGACGCACACGGCCCCGACCGTCTCTGGCTCACCCCCCACCCCCCCCCCCCCAGGCTGCCAGCATCTGGAGCCGCGTCCCCACGCCCGCCACGCGCGCACACACGCACACACACAGACTCACGCTCGCACGGACACACTCACACCCGCGCGCAGACCCCGCCCGCGGCCCCGCCCCGGCCCCTGCGGGCGCCCCCTCCGGCGCGCGCGGACCCGGCACGCAGCCCGCCCCGGCCGGCGGGAGGCGGCGGCTTCGGGCAGATTTGATTTTCCCGCAGCCCGGGCGCCCCGGAGCCCCAGCCGGAGCCGAGGAGGTGGCGCGCGCAGCCGGGTCCCCGGCCCCGCTGCCGCCCGCGCCGAGACCCAGCGAGGGGCGGCGCAGCCCGGGCGCTCCCGGCGTCCGGCCACCCCCGCGCCCGAGCCGGCCCCCCACGCCCCTCTCCCTCTCCCTCACCCCTTCTGTTCCCCACCCGAAGCCGCACGCTCCTCTCCCCAAACCCCTCTCCACGACTCCGCGCGTGCCTCCCGGTGCCCTCTCCCCGCGCCCCTCCGCCTCTCTCCGCTGCACCCCAGCTCCCTGGGCACCTCGCCCCTCTCCGCTGCCCCCGCCCCGGCCTCCTCGTCGCGTCACCTGCACCCCCTCCTCTACCCGCGGCCCCCGCTCCCTCCGCCCCCCTTCCCTCTCTCACTTCCCACGCCCCCTCTTCGCGCTCCTCTCTCCTCCCTTTGCCGCCCAGCGCCGGCTCCGGAGTTGGGGGAGAGCCCAGGGTTTCAGTCGCTTTGGAGGAGGCGTGAATCGCGCAGGGATTGACTAATTTGGGGTGGGGGGCGCGGTAGGCGATGGAGCAGCCTGAGGACATGGCGTCGCTGAGCGAGTTCGACTCCTTGGCGGGCAGCATCCCGGCCACCAAGGTGGAGATCACCGTGTCCTGCAGGTGAGCCGCCCGCTGGCCGGGTCCCCCTGCCCCGCCCCTGGATCCGGAGCCCCGCCGCTCCTGCCGCGCGGACCCTCTACCCTCGCGCGCCCCCTTTCAGAGTGTCCTTGCCTCCAGGATGCCCCCCGTGCCTGTCCAGCAGGAGCCCCTGCCCAGCCACGGGTGATGACCGCGGAATGGGGGGAAGCCAGGCTTGGGGTCCTATCTCGGAAAGTTTGCACTCCGGGCTGTTGCTGAGAAGAGATGTGAAGACACAGGAACAGGGGTCCGGGCGCCCCAAGCAGGAGAGGGAGGTAATGAAAGGCTATCCCGGGGTCTTGGCACAGGTTATTGCCGATCAACTCTTGCCCAAATGATGAAGTGAGTGATTTTGCCCCATCCTCCCCAGGAATACCCAGCCTCCGCCTTCTCTGTTCTTCTTTTCTCTCTTCTCTCTGCTCCTTTGCCCCAATATCCTCCTCTCCACCCCACCCACCCACTACCCTAGACCCCAGGGTTTGAAGCTTTTCTTCATCTCCAACAACAGAACCGGCGGAAAAGGATCAGATTGATTCATTCAATCAATGGATAACTGAGCTATGGATAACTGATAACAACTTAAAGTGGCACCATTAAAATAAACAGTAACTTAGGTACACAAAATCTTAAGCCAAAGGACTAGGACAGCGAGTGTGGAATTTTAGAGTCCAGCAGGGGAGGGGAGGTGTGTTTTTATGGGCTACCACCCCCAAATCCCCAGTCATGTCACACAGACTTTGGGGGTGACTTCTCCATCCGAGAGCTGGGTCTCTCCCAGTTTCTCCCGAGGAAGAGGCTGCCCCAGGCAGTATGAGGTGCCAGCGGAGAAGGGGGATTCTTCTCTAATGCAGTCATCATCCTGTGGCTGGCCTAGGGTCACTGCCTGGCTGGGCTGTGAGGGGTACTGTGGCCCCGGGCATAGCCCACCTTGACATTCCCCTGGATTTGCTGTTCCTCCTACCCTAGATGATGCTACCCAATAGCATCTCCGCGGTCCTGGCTGTGCCCTTGTTCCAAATCACCCACTCCGTTTTCATCCAGGCCCCTCTCTGGTCAGACCCTTCACTCACCCTCGTGGCCTCTCAACTCTCATTTCCACAGTTGTGGCCCTGGGGGCCCTGTAGCCAGACAGAGAGCTGGGCTGAGGTGCGGGAAGGGGAGGGACTGGGATTTGAGGGTGTGTAGGAGGGAGGGCCCGTGAGGTGGAGCATAGCCCCCCCGCCCCCATGCCAGGCCCTTCCTGGGTCTCCTGTGATAACACCCACATGTCTCCCCTGTGGTCCCGCACATCGCTGTCAGAATTCTCTCCTGACGCCATTTGCATCTTGCCATCGCTCTGCTGGGAGATTCCTGATGGCCCATTAGCTCTAGTCTCACCTCCTCAGCCATCAATAGTTGCCACAGCCTGCCTTTCCTTCCCTGTGGAGCACACATCCCTGCGCCTGACGCTCCCTCCCAGCTTGTCAGGCTTGTGTCAGAGCTGTCTCCAGATCCTTGTCACCACCGGGCTCTGAGCAGCCTATTCCCCATCCTGAATTCACCCCTCTTTCATCTCTGCCAGTTCACATCCCCCCATCCTGAAAAGCCTGTTCTCATGCCCCCCACTTGCAGCCCTCCTTCTCACCCATGAGACACCCAGTCCGAATCACAGAGTCTTCTGTGTCCCCTGGGTCCTGCGTACTCAGCCTGGCCCAGGGGTCACTCACATACCGAGCACTCCACCTCTGAAGCCATCTCAGGCGTGTAGGCTCCACCCCTCCTCCCCCAAAGCAACTGTCTAAGCATTTGAGGACGGGGATCCCCACCCTGGCTCAGACCTATGAACCCTCTACTCCAGTGGAGAGGAGAGGAGGCAGAGGGCACGTGGCACTGTGGCTTTGGAGTCAGACACCTTGAAGCCGACTCAGCTCCACCCTTTGGGGCATGCTTTTCGCCTCCATCACCCCCGTTGGTCAAGTACAAACAACGAAACCTGTATTGGAGAAATCTTATTTGCTGAGGTAGCGCCTCTGCTTAGAGGAGTGGTTGGCATGCATGTTGCACATACGTAACAAACGCGGTTGGAAGAATTACGGGAGTAGAGGATGGGGAGGCACCCAGCACCTACTTTGCACTTGCTTGGCACATAGTCGGTGCTCAATAAGTAAGTACGATGATTACTGTAAGGCAGCAGCACTTGGCCCCTCCTGTTTGCTCTCGGAAAGCGGAGGGGTCCAAAGGACTCAAGGTTTTTGCCTAAGAAATACCCGGGGATCCCCCTGAGTTCCTGGGGGATGTGATTTGGGATCGGCCCTGGCATCTCCAGGGATGTGATCCATCAGCCCGACTCAGGCCCTGCTCCTGGTCTGAAAGCCACCCAGAGGGTGGGGCCTGGTGTCGGTAGGAAGGATGAGGAGGCAGGAGTCACCTGGAACAGAGGGGAGGCCAAAAACCAGTCTGGGTGGGCTTGGAATTGTAAATCCATCTTTCCCTCCAGCAGGTCCAAATATCTAGGTCCTAGAAGAAGGAGAGAGAGAAGGGAAAAGGGGAGGTGGGAGAAGAGGAGCAGAGGGAGGAGGGAGAGCTGCACAGAATGGCTTTCTCCAGCATATTCAAGACTCCACGGTCATAAGTCTTCCTCCCCAGTATCCCGTGGTCGGCACTGACTGGGTCCCAGGAGAGGAGGTTAAGGGATGGCCTGCGCTGAGCATCTAGGTGACCCCTTCTGGTGGGCAGGGACAGGAAGGCAGGCAGAGGGGTTGGTGGGGTGAGAACTTCAGGGGGCTTTTAGAATGGGCAGCTCAGGTTGAGGGGCCTGGTATTTCAGGGAACTGGAAACTAGCATCCCTGGGATCCAGTTCCCTTCCAGCTCCGCCCTGCTCCTTAGGAAGGTCCCAGCCAACCCTGCAGCCCCAGGAGCTCTCTGCTCTTGCCTGGGAAAGACCTGATGCCCTGCCACGCCTCTCCTAGGGCACTGCCAGCTGAGCAGAGCTGCCTGGTCCAGGGGCACGTCTGACCCCCTGCACAGGACCACCGTGGAGGCCTAGCCAAGCCTCCACTGAAGGCACATGACACTGTGGGATGGACGTATTTGGGTCTCTCCGCTTTGGGTAGCGTATCCCTTGGGCTGATCTATGGTCTACGTGCAAACACTTGTTTTCACTGACTTTAGTAAACTCAGGTTCAAATATTATAAAGCTTCTGGTCATTTGGCTCAATGGTTAGGAACATGAACTGTGGGATCTGTCTGCCTGGGTTCAAATCCCAGCTCTATCCTTGTGACGTTGCATAAACTACTTAACCTGTGCCTCTGTTTTCTCATCTGTAAAAGGCGTGCACTGATTGTTATCACAGTTATGAGGGTGAGGTGGATCAGTCCATGAATAGTCATTGATTTGCCTAGTATTTGACACATGAGAGTAAATAAACATTTGCCTTTCTCGTTGGATCCCAGGGTTTGTGTGGGTCCTGGAGATCTGATCCATGGAGAGATTTTTATTCACCCCTCCCCGCCTCAGCTTTACTGAGATAGGTTTGACATACTGTGTACATTTAGAGACTCTGAAGGGTTGTTTTGGGGATAAGTAGAGTAGATGGTTTGTGGGACCAGATACCGGAAGACGTCGTAGAAAACGTGAGCCGCAAGCTTCTCCTTCCTCTGATGGTCTGTTGCAGACCTTTCCTGACGATTAGCCTCCCTGCAGACCCATCCCAAAGTCAGCTATCTCGTGCCCCATTCCCCAGGATCCTCACTATTTTTCAGGTCTCTCTGTGCAGAGATCCGGACCAGTGTGTTAGAAAGAGCGATTTGCATTTTTTATGTAACAGGAAACCTTTGCACTTCCACAGGGTCCTGCGGGAAGAAGGAATGCACAGTTTCACACGGTGGGGCTCTTGGCGCCCATAGGGAAGACAAGGAGGGGAGAGTCCAGAAGGCAGACAGTTTGCTTGGCCAGGCTGGAATCTCTCAAGCAGCGGCCGGGCCCCTGCCAGCGGGCGGGGTTGGAGGGCAGTTGCTGTCTCTGCCCCGAAGATGTTTTCTGCTGTCTGTTCAAGTTGGCGTTTTGCTGCCGAGCCCTGAGAGGCAGCCTAGCTCAGGAGCTGTGCCCCGGACCTCTCTCTCGGAAGGGGTGTGAATGGGCTCTGAATGCTTTCTTCTGACAGGCGCTGGGAGGGCAGCTCTGGGGAAGGAGGAGCCTGGGGGCAACGTGGCAGCTGTCAAGGCCAGTGTTAGGAAAAAGATTACTCCCAGGCGCTTGGTAGTGGAGCCAGGGGAATGAGTGGGAATTACTGAGTGCTTACTACGTGCTAGGCACTTCACATCTGTATTAGGCTGAACCGTATGCAGTGGTCTGTATTCAGCTGTTTTCAATCGACTCAAGCAGCCATTTGGTTCAAACTAAGATCATGATGTTAATTTCGCGGTGGCTGCATGACGAATTACCGCGCGCCCAGCGGCTTACGACAACAGCCGTTTATTTTCTGGCAGTTTCTGTAGGTCGGAAGCTTAGGCATATAGCGCACCTGGCCCCTCTGCCCAGGGTCTCGCCACGCTGAAATCAAGGTGTCTGCAGGGGCTATGATCTCATCTGAGGCTCGGGGCCTAAGCCAAGCTCATTTAGATGGTTGGCAGAATCCAGTTCCTCGAAGCTGTGGGATTAAAGTCCTGTTTTCTTGCTGGCTGATGGATCAGGAGGGTTCTCAGCTCCTAGAGGCCGCCCTCAGGTCCTAGCTGTGTGGACCTGTCACAACATGGCGGGTCCCTTCTTGGGAGTCAGCAGGAAGGTCTCTTCCCCAGTCGGCCATGACAGAGTCTTACGTAAAGTAGCAGTGATCACCGGCATGAGTATCGTCATATTTCCAGGTCCCACCCACACTGAAGGGGAGGGGATTATGCAGGCTTGTTCACCAGGGGGCAGGACTCTTGGGGACCGTCTTCGATTTCTGCCATCCACAATTACTGTATCTTTGTAACCTTGCAACAATCCTATAAGGTACGAAGAAGTAGTTTCCCTTTTTGCCGATTAGGAAATCAGAGCTCAGAGAGGTTAAGGGACCTGCCCAAAAGGTTTCAGTTAGCACATTTTGGAGAATGGGATCCAAATCCAGTTTCCTCAGACTTCAGAGCCTTGAGGGCTTCTCGAGGTTGGGGATTGGGGTCTCCATGAGGGTCATCGTAGGGGCCTGGGTGCCAACCACAGTAGATGTCACCAAAAAGTACGTGCTCTCTCTCCAGGGATGGGAGAGGCCTTCCTTACTCTAGAATGGCTCTGGTTCTGGGAGGCAAACCCAGAATGGGAGGAATCTCCAGGGAGCAGAAACCAGAGAGAGTCATGGGATGGCAGTGAGCTTTCCATGGCATCCAGACCATATGGTGATAGCTCCCATTCCTCCTCTCCCAGCCCACAGTTCTTGCTTGGACCCAAGGCCATTGCTGGAGATGACTTACCATTGGGAAGAGAGGGTGGGAGGAGGTAAGGGGAATAAGGCTGGAAAGCTTTGGGGCACAGAGGAGTCAGGTTCAGCTAGGAATGTTTCAGCTATAGATAACAGAAAATCTGGTAGTGGCTCAAACCCCAAATATATATATTTTTTGTCAGATCACAGTGAGTCTGGAGGTAGGTTATCTCAGTGCAGGTTTGTCAGCTCACTTTGCTACCAAGAACCCAGCTATCTTTCTACTCTGCTGCCATCCAAATGGTGGACCTCCTTGTTACAAAATGGCTGCACCTGTTCCAGGCATCACAACCACATCCAAAGATAGGAAGCAAGGCATGGGGCCAAAGGCCTCTGTTTCACAAGTTCTTTTATCTGAAAAGCACAATCCTTCCCCAAATCTCACCAGACTTCCCCTTCTATTTCAGTGGCTAAAGCTAGGTCTCACGTCCTCCTCTAGAGGACTAGCATATTAGTTAGCATGGGCTGCCATAACCAAATACTATAGACTGGGTGGTTTAAACAACAGAAATTTATTTCCCACCATTGAGGATGTTAGTCTGAGATCAGCATAGTTGGGTTCTGGGGAGGACTCTCTTCCTGACTTCAGATGGCCACCTTCTCACTGTGTTCTCATGTGGCAGAGAAAGAGAGAGCAAGCTCTCTGGTATCTTTTCTCATAAGGACACTAATCCCATCACGAGGGCCCCACCCCCATAACCCTAATTACCATCCGAAGGCCAATCTCCAAATACCATCACATTGAGGATTAGTGTTTCAATATATACATTTTAGGAGGTACACAATTCAGTTGATAGCAACAAGGGATAAGAATCTACCTTCTAGGATTTCGGGTGTTTCTATCAGATACCTCAACCATTGTGGATTCTGTTAGCAGGAAGAGAGTGAGGAATGCTTGCTGGGTGGACAGCCATGACCTCTGCCACAGGAGGCTTTCCAAGTGATCCATATGTTACCTGAGCTCCCTGGGGGTACTTGGAGTTTGGTGTCTCTGAGGACTAGCTCCTTAGATTTTCCTGCAGTCAGTGGACAGCCTGTGTTAGGTGACTGGGGACTGATTCTCCAAGCACAGCTTGGCCAGACCCCTGACTATCTCTGTTCTTGACAGTTTCCTGGGCAAGAAAAAAAAAAAAAAAAAACTCTGAAAACTTAGTGTGATAAGTTAGCAGACATTCCTGGGCAAAACATTGCAAGATGGCTCTGTCCTCTAATATTGCTCACTTCTGGTGGCCCAGCATAGTGCCTGCAGGTCCCAATAGGAGAGCTTTATGCCTTTGGATCTTGAAGAATCCTGGGCAGGACACTGAAAGTCAATGCGGTTCCTGGCTTACCCTCTCCACAATCTCAGCCGGCTCAGTTAAGATCTCTAGCCTCAGTCTTTCCATCTGTTAAATGGGGAGAGATATTGGTCCTGTCCACATTCTATAAGATTATTATAAAGACAAACGAGATTATATTTGTGAAGTTCCGTATAAACTGGGATGTACTAAATAAAATTAATAATGGTAATAGGTACCAATAACTGAACACTACTGAAACATTCATTTGTTCAGCAATTGGTACTGATCCTCATTTGCTATTGAGTCTGAATACTTTTTATTTATTTTATTTTGAGAGAGAGAGAGAGAGGCCAGGGGGAGGGGCAGAGAGAGGGGGGAGAGAAAGAATCCCAAGCAAGCTCCGTGCTGTCAGCACAGAGCCCGATGCAGGGCTCGTGTCCACAAACCGTGAGATCACGACCTGACCCAAAACCAGGAGTCAGACACTTAACCGACTGAGCCACCCAGGTACCTCGAGTCTTGAGTTTGAAGTGCTGAGGATATAGTGGTGAACAAGATAGACAAACTCTCTTGTTGAACTCACAGTGATCTGTGTGTGGGGGGGTGGGGAGGGGGGTTATAACAAATATATACATTTTTTTATTAAGCCAGTAATGTCTGATAGAGATAGGTGTTCTGCAAATAAGTCTGTGGTTGTTGGGGACACTACAGACAGGATGAGCGGGTCACATCGAGCTGAGAGCCAAAGGATGAGAAAGCCAACTGGGGAAGGAACCGTAGGGAAGGTGATTCAGAGGGGGAGAACGGCAAGTGCAAAGGCCAGATGGCAGAAGAGACCTTGGTCTGCTCTCAAAACTGCAGAGAGGCCAGTGTAGCTGGAGCGGTGTGGGAGATGGGGAGGGAAGAAAGCCGAGCTTAGAGGGGAAATGGGGGATGTGGGTCATGGCCTTGTGACCAGCGCGAAGGGGTTGGGTATTTTAACAGCACCTGGGGGGGTCGGGTGGTTAACCGGGAGTAATGTGATCTGATACATTTTCTAAAAAAACTTTTCTCTGGTTGCTGTGACGACGGGGGCAGGGACTGAAGCACACTGCTAGGCAGGAAGCTACTGCCACATCCGAGCGAGCGAGCGAGCGAGCGAGAGACAATGCTGATGGTGGTGTGGGGTTTGGAGTGTGTTTTTGAAGTAGAAACCTTTAAGACGATGAATAGGACCGGAGGGGGCATAAGGGAGCGAGGAGTCAACGTGCTTCCTGCCTTCCTATTTTAAGCTATTGGTTTCACAACTGCAGAAGGCAGGTATGTGACCCCATACGCAGATGAGGAAACTGAGGGTCAGTAGCTTGTCCAGAGTCACAGAATTACCACGTGGCCGTGTGGAGATTCCAGCGTGGATGCCTCTGAGGCCAGAACTCAGGCTCTCTTCCTTTGGCCACACAGCATGGGAGGGACAATTATTGCAGGGACAATTATAATAGTCATAACAATAATGCAAATAGCCCCAGGAAGGAGAGCTCTTTAAGCCGTGTGCAAATTGCTTTTTAGACCTTGGTGAGGTGGCTTGGCAGGGAAACAGTGCACGCGGGTGAGGAGCGGGATCTCAAAGGGGGAGATGGGCAAGTGCCAAGGGCTGGGTGCCAACGTCCCTTTCTTCCCCAGCTCCCTCCTCTTCTTTTCTTGGATTCCTTCTGCGTGTGTGGACGGAGAGCAGGGCAGGAGGAGACAGAAAGCCCTCCAGTTCTCTCCAGCCATTCCTTTGGAAGCAGCCCTGCTGAGAGCCAGGGCAGGACACAGGGGAGAGTGAGAAGGGGAGGGGGCACTGCTGGCCAGGATGGGGTTTGGGGTGGCCCTGGGTTTGGAAATGCAGACACTCCCCGTGGCACCTGCAGCTGGGTTTGGGCGTCAGACTTCAAGCTCAGCGTGTTCCCTGGCAAGTTGGGTGACACTGGGCACCTCTCTCAGCCCCGGCACCCTGGCCTCTAGAAGGAGGCCACGTCCACTTCCTGGCATTTGATACGTAGGGTGAATAGGGTGTCACAGGTTAAGCACTCGGAGCAGACTGTCTCTGTGATTAATGTCTGCCAGCTCTCACCCTCTTCGCCTGCCTGGGGTGTGGGCCAGATGTTTGGGGTCGAATTGCTCCTCAGAGAAATGGGGTGTTGCTGGGAGGCTCTTCGGGGCCAGGGATCTCTGTGGATCTTCTCGAGATTCCTGTTTCTCCCCGATGGTGGCTCACGTGTCCCCAGTCTGCTCTCCGTAAGGAAGGCCGTGCAGCCGTATTGGGCAGTGGTGAGCATGCGGGGGCTCAAAGTCCTGCTGCAGCCCGTTTAGGGGGGCAGAGCATGAGGCGTCCCTAGAGATCCTACTTATTCTCCACAGGCCTTTAGCGAGCACCCACTGAATTCCAGGCACCGAATTGCAGCTTACTACAACGTTAGACACTCTTCTGTTTTGCGTCTATGAGCTCTGTTAATTCTCAGGAAATCCCAAGGAGAGAGGGACTCTTATTATCCCCACTTTACAGATGGGGATACTGAGGCACAGAGCGGTTAAGTGAGGTCGTCCACCTAGTAAAGGGCAGAACTGAGTTGTGGACTGAGCAGTGAAGCTCCACATCTGCTCTCTGTGCTCCCCACCTCTTGCCAGACGTTGGAAGGATGCTTAGGGAGAGTTGCTGGGGAAAAGATGAACCAGGTTTTTGTAACTCTTTTAGCCTCAGGAACCTCTTTGGGAATCTGATGACAGCTCTCCAAAAAGAATGCATCCAAATGTACCAATATGCCACGTTTTCCTTCCAGTTTCAGGGGGTCCGTGGGGACTCCTGGTCCAGGAAAAGCTGAGGGTGAGTGCTCTTAATGTGTTTCCCACTATGCCGTAGCTGGAGTCATTGCTCAGAGCATCTATACAGCATTTTTGGGCTTCGCTTAGAGACAACCAGGGATGTGTGATGGTCAGTTTGCCCAGCAACTCCGCTCAAGAGCAAATGTATCTTGGCCTCAGACTGGGGCTCCCTGAGGGCAGGGCTGTGTCTCCCCTCAGACTTGGACTCCCTCAGGCAAGGCTATGTCTCCCCATCAGACTGGGGTTCCTGAGAACAAGGCTGTGTCTCCCTCCCCTCAGACTGGGACCTCCTGAGGGCAGGGTTGTATTTCCCCTCCTTAGCCTGGGGCGCTCTGAGGGCAGGACTATGTCTCCCCCCTCAGACTGGGGCTCCCCAAAGGCAGGGCTGTGTCTCCCCCCTCCGATTGGAGCTCCCCGAAGGCAGGACTATGTCTCCCCCCCTCAGACTGAGGCTGCCTGAGGGCAGGGCTGTGTCTCCCCCCTCAGACTGGGTATCCCTGAGGACAGGGCTCTATCTCCTCCTCTCTCTGACTGGAGAGTCCCAGCCTATACTCCCTACTGTTTGAAGTCTCACAGATGGGAGGGTGGTACCCTCAGGCTCCCGTCTTTGGCACCAGGTAAGAGGTCCTATTTCCGCCCGTTCAGTGCTCTCTCCCTTTGCTGGGGCTTTGGAGACTTCTGACCTCACCACTCAGTGCATAGTTGTTTTTTCTGGCTGCCACCGAATCGAAAACGATTCCTTGGGGGAGAGGAGGGAGGAAAGGGGCCCTGGGCTCCTTCCCCAGCCTTGACTTCAGGAACAAAAGAAGCTAAGCTCCAGGCTGCGGTGCGGGCAGCTGAAGGGTTTTATGCTGTTTTGGGGGAAAAAAACACCTTTTGCCTGTTGGAAAGAATTTCTCTTTGAGCTCTCCCAAGACGGAAGGTGGAGAAAAAGCACTTATGGTCTGGTGTGGCCGAGCCCTGTGGTCGGGGCCCTGCTTCAGGCCAGACCTGGTCTCCTTCCACCCTGCTTCTCACCGGCTGTGTCTGTGGGCAAGTCAGTCGCTGTCCCTCAGCCTGCGAGTCCTCGGCGCCTCGGGGTGAGGGTCACGTCACGTGACAGCTTTCAAGCGCTGCGTCTGTGTACATGGTTGCGGTGGGGGAAGCTGAGGCCCTAAAGACCCCAGTGTCCCAACATGCAGTGTTTGGACTGCTGCCATCAGAAGTGTGGGTGTTGGGTGTGTGTGGTGGGGAAGATAGTTGAAACATGACTTCCAGGAGCCCATCCAGACCAGCAGAAACGGGGCTCTGGGCCTAGGGCCCAAGAATCTGCCTTTTTACAAGAGGGGGCAGGGGTGAGTCCCAGGAAGTGAGAGGCTCATGGCTCGTGTGGGGAAGCCACCATTTCAAGGCCATGAGAGTCGGCTCAGCGGGCCCTGAGGCTTCTGTTAGGACAGGCCCTTGGGGTCAGGCACAGATAGGGGCAAATGTGGTCAGGCACAGAGAGGGGCGTAGGGTGCAGGGACTTAGGCAAAGGGGCAGAGGGGCCTTAAGCTGAGTGGGAGGGAAGGTGGGGGGGCCAAGGAGGGGCCTGAGGCTGGGGTGAGTGGGGCTGCTGTTAGCCAGTAGGAGATTCAACACATACAATGGGGTGCTGGGAGTATATGTGTTGGGGGTGGGCTTCCTTGGTCACGTGAGGGCGGAGGTGGCTCGTGTCGCCCATCCTGTGTCTCTCTTTTTCACCAAATGAACCTGAACACCCGCCAGGAGAGTGGCCGCTCTGTTCAGCCCTGAGCCAATGATGACTGACCCTCTGAGCAGCCTCACTAGGCCCAGGTGCTCCAGAGCAGTCCTGAGGGAGGAACCAGTTTAGCCCTCCTTTATAAGTGGGGACATTGAGACACAGGAAGGCAAGAAACTTGTCCAGAGCTGGAATGTGAACCCCGCTTGTCTGCCTGACGCCCACGCAGTTAACCACTAGGCCGTACAGCTAAAAGAGAGTCTAGGGGCCGGTCCTGACTGAGCAGACGCCATGCAGGTGGGGAGACAAGAGTCTTACCCATATGGCCATTCCTCTTGGTCTTCCTTCATCCAAATTTGCCAGCACCCTGCTCTGAGTCACATGCTGGGCTGGCCTGCAGCAGAGGTGGGGTCCCTAGCATGGAGGAGCACCCAGCCAGTGTGGGAGATAGATGTGTCCCTCATTTTGCAGCCCAGGGCGTGCTGAGTATGGACATGGGGCCCTACAAGTCAGGGGCTGCACACTACAGGCCCAAGAGAGCTCTGGGGAGGGGAGAGGAGATGGTTGTTGGTCAGTGCCTTCAGGGAAGGCAAAATCAAGGACAGATAGGAATTGGACAAGGGTTTTTGTCATCCTCGGGTGTCCGGGTCAGGCTAACCCAAGCCCCAGGGCTCCGTGAGAGTCCAGAGGTTACAGGGCAGGGAGCCACTGAAGCTACATGACTGGTTCTATTTCTCAGTCTAGGTGGGAACATGGGCAGAGCCACCTCTGTCTGTGTCTCTGTGTCCTTCCTTTTCTGTCTCTATCTCTCTGTATCTTTTTGTCTCTCTCTGTCTTTTTGTCTTTTTGTCTCTGTCTGTCTGTCACACACGCATGCACACACACACACACACACACACACACACACACGCTGAAATCCAGCATCTCACTAGCCTAGATGTGACAAAACCTGAGTTCCAGACCCAAGCTTGGAGGGGACCCAGACCTTAGAGAAATGAGATGTCCTTTCTCAGAGTCTCATATTCCTGATTTATAAAGGAATTGGAAACAGTGACCTCAGGTCCCTTCTAGCTTGAACATTCTAAGGTTTTGTGCAATTATAGAATTTCATTATGGAATTCAAAGATAAATTCCAGCACTCTCTTTAATAAAGTCCTGCCCCCTCCAACCCTCTTTATTACTCCTCACCATGCCTCATGTTCTTCCCACTGTAGAGTCTCATCTTTGGTGTGAAGGCATTTTGCCCTTTGCTGAAATCAAGATAGACCCTTCTGCCCCCAAACCTAGCACACTGCAGGAGGAGGTGGTCAGCCCACGTTGGTGTGGATGCATGTACTTAAAAGTGATGTCTTACCTGTACTCCCCCTGCCCCCTTCAGGGCTGCCTTTCATCATTTCATCTGGTGCTCACTGCGGTGGGCTGGGAGGTTTATCAGGTGATGTCCAAAGTGACATCTGTCCCCAAGCAGATCTGGTGCAGGAGTGTTGGAGACCAGCAGAGGGGGTGTGGGTGTGGGTGGCGGCCTTTAGGGAAGAGGCCCTGAATGAAGGCTGGAACAGAGGGTGGGGATCTGGGGATCCCTCTCTCAAAGGCATCTCTGGGAGTCTTGAGGATTCATGAGCGTGATCTGGGGCCTCCCCAGCAGCAGGGGTGCCATGTGCTGGCACCTGGTTGCCACTGCATCTGTCCATTCATCAGCTGGTCTTTGGCTCCCACCTCCCACCTCCCACCTTTGGCATTGACTGTGGGGTCAAATTGCCCAGATAGACTGTCACTCCTGATGGCTTTGGTGACAGTGACCCAGGGTAAAGCCTTCTAGATCTTTCTGGCTCTACCACTCCCTATTCCCTGCCGCTCCTTGGGTTTCATTCTCCCCCTCCTAGGAGAAGATGGAACAGATGACCCAGAGGGCTCCATATTCTGACAGTTGGAGTTGGGGGTCAGGAAGCCACACGGACCGGTGTCTATTGTTTCTCCTTTCTGAGAAAGGAGTTCATGGAAGGAGTGGAGGGACAGGGTGAGAAGACCCCTGGGGACATCTGGAAGAGAGGTGGGACAAGGCTAAGATGGCTGGCAAGGCCAGAGTTTACTTTATTTATTTTATAATGTTTTATTTATCGTCAGGACGGCGCAAGTTGGGGAGGGGTGGCGAGAGGGGGACAGAAGATCTGAGGCAGGCTCTGTGCTGACAGCAATGAGCCCGATGTGGGGCTTGAACTCAGGAATCACGAGATCATGACCTGAGCTGAAGTCGGACGTTCAACCGACTGAGCCACCCAGGCGCCCCGGGCAGGCTTACTTTAGGGTAGTGTAGGAAGGAACAATAGCTTGCAGAGGCAGGAGGGCTCACAGAAGTCTTCCAGGGGTGGGGGTGGGGGCCCTTACACGAGTCAACAAGGTCTTTGATGAGGGGGTCGCCCACTGGGCTTCTGGGACTCGGTCCCACTGGAGACTTGGGAGCACTCCTGGGATCTGCCTGGCATTGGGGGGTGGGGAGAGCAATGAAGAACTGGGTATTTACCCCCAAGTCCTGCCCATCATTGGTTGAGGGCTGACCTGGGGAGCATACACTTCCTGGTAATTTGCAGCTGGCTTGCCAGGGAAGGCCCTTGGGCGAGAAGCAGATGCCGGAGGAAACCGTGGGTGTGTACAGGAGCTAGAAGGGCTGAGGAGATAGGGTAAGGCATCAGCCATCTTCAGGACTGGTTCTATTGTCTCCATTGTACAGGTGAGGAAACAGAGGCTCAGAGAAGCCGAGTCACGTCCCAGCCAGAAACTGAATTTCCAGTGGGCTGTGTTGCTTCCCGACAGCAGCAGGTCACTATAGAATGAGGGACACAGATGTTCAGGACATACCCTTGCCTGATCCTTCTGTGCCTCCGCTTCCGCATCTGTCCGATGGGATGATGCCTACCCGGTACTGACCTCGCAGGGCAGCCGTGTGAATTGGGAGTGAATTTACAGGACACTTAGCATCCATCACTGGGGTTCAAGAGCGTGTGATAGCACGGAAGCGGGGCAGGAGGGGCTCGCCACCCGTTCAGGACCTCTCGGTCCCCAGATGTGTCCATCGTCCTGCTGTAGTGCCTTCAAGTCTCATTATCAGGGCCATGTGTTAGCTTCCGGGGACCCTGTTCAAATGAGTCTGTATCCCATGGCTCCAAGTATCATTAATCTATTGGCATAGATGAGAGGGTTGAATAAACTGGCTGTAACTAGAGCCCTCAGAGAATGGGACACAAGGTGGCTAAGTTTTGTTTGCTGGATTTTACTTTATTTATTTATTTGAGGTAGGTGACAGGAGAATTTCTGGAACAGGCTAAGACATTGGGCAGAGTGAGGTTTGGCTCAAGAGTGAGGTCCTGCGGGATCCAGGGTGCCCAGAGTGTGTGTGGCTGGTTGGGGTGGGAGGTGGGGAGCCCCGCTCCTTAGGAAGCTGAGCTGAGGGACCTCCAGGGCCCGCCCGCCCTATGCCGGTTTTAATGAGCACCTAATGATCGCGTCCTGAAGGAGCCGTCTTCTCTTCGGGTTTTGCCTGCAGCGGGCCTGAGGCAGCCTCTGCGTCTCACATCGGCCTGAATCCCCTGAGAGCCTCCTCTCTGGCTGTGCTAACTCTTCTTCTCTCCCCGCTCTTTCAGGAACCTTTTGGACAAAGACATGTTTTCCAAGTCCGACCCACGTAAGTCCTGCTCTGACCATAATAACAGTAACAACAACAGCAACGACATTCCGACCGATTGCGGCGGCCGACCCTGGAGCCCTTCCTGCGTGCTATGTGCCAGGCACCACTCCGGGTGCATCCAGGCTGTTTAGTGTTTTACTGATACTGTCTGGAGGAGAACTGGAGAGTCTGACCCTTCCCAGCCTGCAGGAACTGGTGAAGATTCAACACGACCAAGGGGGTTGGCAGGGATCGGGGTGTCTGAGGCCAGGAGTTCTTGGTCCCAGGGAGACCGGTACATTTTAGAGCCCCAACTGGCTGTGGTCTGGGGCGGGGAGGGGCGGGGATGAGCGCTGATTTTGCAGTCCAGGGAGCTAGCCCTGAGCAATGCCAGTCAACTGTATGATCTCAGACAGGTCATTGGCCGCCTCTGAGCCGCTGTGTGCCCATCAGTGAGGTGGGGCTGGTGATGGTACAAGGCCTCATGAGACTGTCTTGGGGTCTGAAAGGATGCAGATGTCCTCTCCCGTCTCTGCGACTCGGTCCTCCATGTGCCCTCCATCACGTTCTGGCCTAACCTCCTCCAAAAGGGTGCCTCTCCCAGACATGCTTATGTTCTAGGCCCCTTCTCCAAGCTGACCGCCCCCACCCCGGCTCCAGGCGTAAACGGTGCGACCCAGGTCAGAGTCTCCTGAGATGCCTCCCCCTCCAGAGCCGTCCCCATCTGGGGCCCCCACCTTCCTCTTGGCCTGGGGTCTTAACCCTCTTTTTCTCCTTTCCCCACAGTATGTGTCATGTATACTCAAGGGATGGAGAACAAGCAGTGGCGGGAGGTAGGTGGCCCCTTGCCCACCCTGGAAACATCGCCTGGCCCTCATTGTGTGTCTGTTTGTCTAACTCTGGAGGCATCCCACCTGATGTGTTTGGGAGCGCAGCATCTGAGCCCCTGGGAAGGATAGCAAGGCTTGAAGAGCATGGAGTTTTGTCCCTGCTATGGCAAGAAGAAACATGGTGGAGGGAAAAGTTCCTGCCCTCTGTGTGCCAGTCTGAGGGGGAGACAGCCCTGCCCTCAGGGAGCCTCAGTCTGAGAGGGGAGACACAGCCCTGCCCTCAGGGAGCCATAGTCTGAAGGAAGAGATACAGCCCTGCCCTCAGGGAGCCCCAGTCTGAGGGGGGAGACACAGCCCTGCCCTCAGGGAGCCCCAGTCTGAGGGGGAGACAGAGGGAATCCAGGCCCAATAAGAAAGAAAGATCTTGTGCGGTGGCCTAAGACATGGACATAGCAGCTGGCGCCATGTCTCATCTACACCAGCCTTCCCTTGGTTTCTGACCAATGTGATCATTCAGTTAGGTGATGCCCTTGCTTGGAAACCTTCAGTGACTCTTCTCTGCTTTGAATCAAGTCCCAACTCTTTAGTCTGCCTTCCAAGCTCTGCCAAGAACCTGGGGAGTCCCTCCTGGACGACAGGGCCAGCATGAGAATAGCCAGTAAAAGCCTCAGTAACTCAGACTTGATTAACAAACCTCCTTCCTTGTCGGGTTGGCCAGAGCGTCACCTGCCCTGCTTCCTACCCCTGCCCCCGTGTGGGGCAGGAGCAAGTGGCCGAAGGGGGTGAATTTTACCCATAAAATGTGTGGGAAGTATTTCCACAGGGGCTGGGCTAAACTTTACCTTTTTCGCCCTCTCTGAGACCCTAAGCCAATTACAGTGTAAACCAGATTGCTGGGGGAACGTTTAGCCTACTTAAGTGAACTAATTACTTTTGAGGCCTTTTGGCCGAGCTTCACAGAAAGCAGCAATGTGTTAATGTCGTAGTGATTCATTCAGGAAAAGTCTGGACGGGCCTCTTCCTAAGGGCACTGGTCTGCTAGCGATTAATTACATTCAGTAATTGAGACTGGTCTCCATTTGGGTCAGGGTCCCTGACTGTCCACCTTGTATCGTTATCCCCTCAACCTCAGGTGGAGCAGAGGAAAGGTGGGAGGCCTTGGTGTCAGGTACCCCTGTGCTTTGTTCCTGGCTCCAGCCCTTTCTGGAGGCGGGATCTGGAGCAAGTTGCTTACCCTTTCTGTGCCTCAGTTTCTACATCTGTAATATGGGGATAACACCTACCTGGTAAGCCTGTGGTGAGAGCGGGTGAAACAAGATGGGGATGTAATGTGCCTGGTGGGCAGTCATTGCTCAGTAAATACCCTTGTATGGCATCATCCAGAGCGTTCAGGGCCACCCGGTCCCTCCCCCGTCGGTTAATATTTGCAACGGTAAGCAGTTATGTGTCCCAGGCAACCTATCAGGTGCAGTGGGGAAAGAGGGAGATAGTCAAAAAAATAGAGCCTCACCAAAAGCTGGAACTATGGAGTTTGCAGCCTGGAAGGGGAGATTCACATGTGTGAATAATCCTAACAGAGGAAACGGTGACAGAAAAAAGTATCAGTGGGAATAAAGTGGGAGTTCAGAGGAGAGAGAGAGTTACAGCCAGGACACCATGTTTAGCTACAGTACTTTTTTTTTTTTTTTTTTTTTTAAGATTTATTTATTTTTTGAGAGAGACAGCACAAATGGGGAAGGGGCAGAGAGAGAGAGATGGACAGAAGATCCGAAGTGGGCTCCGTGCTGATAGCACAGAGCCCGATGCAGGGCTCAAACTCATGAACTGCGAGATCATGACCTGGGCGGAAGTTGGATGCTCAGCTGACTGAGCCACCCAGGCGCCCCTAGCGCAAGCACTTTGATGGCTCATTGGACTTTCATTTATTTATTTATTTAAAAAAATTATTTAAACGTTTGTTTATTTTTGAGAGAGTGCGAGCAGGGGAGGGGCGGAGAGCGAGGGAGACACAGAATCGGAAGCGGACTCCAAGCGCTGAGCTGTCAGCACAGAGCCTGATGTGGGGCTCGAACCCACGAACCGCGAGATCATGACCTGAGCCGAAGTCGGACGCCCAACCGGCTGAGCCGCCCAGATTCCCCTAGCTAAAGCACTTTGCTAGCTCATTGGACTCTTAAAAATCCAGTGTGACTAAGCACAAGCCATCGGGCTAAGGGGTGCATGCCGTAGAGCAGAGCAGAACATGGGGCAGAAGGAGCTTCCGGATCATCCGCTCCACCCCCTCATTCTATAGAGAGGGGCAGGCCTGGCCTCAGGTGGTGGAGGCAGGGTGCTAGGCCCCAGTGCGGTGGGAGCACCCACCTGGAGGAGCAGAGTTTCACGGAAGCTGGGGGACACGGCACAAGGGCCCAGCAGCAAAGATGGTGGTAGAAGGGAAGGCACAGCGGGAGGCCGGGATGAGCAGGTCAGTCCAGGTCCTGGGCAGCTGGAGGAGCTAATAAGGGGCTGTTTATAAAGGAGTCCTCAGGGTTTAGGGAAACCAGCGAGGGGTGACGAATCATGAGGCTGGCAACAGCAGAAAGCTGTTACTACTAAAGGCCTGAGGAGGTAAGGGGACGCAGAACCCCAGGGGGACTTCCTAGGAGGAGCGGGGGCCCCGGGCAACCTCACTCTCTTTCCACCCTCTGCTCTCCTGCCAGTGCCTCCCCGCCCCGGCCCCCGGTATCACCCCACTGGAAGACCTAGGGTAGGGGACTGTTGACGCAGTCCACACAGGTCTGCCTCCCGGGCACAGAGCAGGGTGGCCAAGAGAGTGGATCCAGAGGGGCAAAGGGAGACAGTCCAGAATGGACAGCGAGCAGATGAGCGAGGCTGGCAAAGTACAGGAAGAGGCGACTCAGGGAGCTCATGGCGGTCAGGCTGGGGACAGCTGGGGTCACGGGGTCAGAATGTCAGAGCAGGAGGGCCCCTAGAGATCAAGGAGGCCGCCCCGTGGACAATCAACGCCATACCCAGCCTTCAGGGGTGATGGCGGCAGAGTTCAGCCAGCTGGGTGCCCCTAGGCCACAGGCTTCAAGCTATTGCTGGAGAAGGGGAGACATACTCAGACATATTGAGGCCCTGTTTCTTTGCCTAATTCTCTCTGTGACCCACAGAGGAAAGTATCAGGAATGGGAAGTTTAAAGAAACATCCAGATCTATCTCTGGAGCTGCCCCCGGCATGGCAGACTGCTTTTGTTCATAAACAGGAACCGATTCCCACCTGTTGGTTCATTGCAAAACGTCTGTTAGTGGAACCTTGGCCGAGAGGTAATCATCCAGTGACCGGGAGGAGTCAGGCGCACGCACAGCAGTCTCTCCAGGCAGGGTCCAGACCCCGGGTTCCCACAAGGCTGCGGAAGGATGAAAGCTGTGCTCTCAGCCCCTGGCTGCCGGGTTGCAGCTGATTCTAACCGTTTGGGTCATTTTAATGCCTTCTGAGAAAGCTCCATCTTCCAGAACCTAAATCTGTCAATGCATTTTATGAAAATGGACTCCAGATGTAATTTTAGCTGAGGAAGTTGAGCACTACTCGCATCAGAGTTTGCCAGGGCCTTCTGGCTGTCCCAGGGAAGGCAGGATGACCAGGTAGGAAGGGTCCCAGAAACATTCTCACCGGGAGGAGGGACGTCATAGGGAGCGCCTCTTAGTTCCCCATTTAAAACGTGTGTGAGCAGGTGATCCCTGCCCCTCACTTGCCAGGCAGCTGTCCTGGCCAAGGGCCCCTTGGAGAGGAGGAGATGGTATTATAGAATCTTAGGGTGTCCCGCTGATCGAACCACACCGCCTGCGGGGCATGAGCTCTGGCGGCCACACCCACACATCCCTGCCAGAGCGCTATTTTTGAGCAACCTCAGTTCCTAGAACATTTCACACTGGCTGGGAATGACAGTTCATCTCTAAATGTCAACAAGCATGTGTGGATACCTACTGTGCGCCAGGGTAGATTGCTGGGGACACAAAGGGGCACGAGACAACTCTGTCTACAACCAGAGAGGCTCATTTTCTTAATTTTTTTTTTAACGTTTATTTATTTTTGAGACAGAGAGAGACAGAGCATGAACGGGGGAGGGTCAGAGAGAGAGGGAGACACAGAATCCGAAGCAGGCTCCAGGCTCTGAGCTGTCAGCACAGAGCCCGACGCAGGGCTCGAACTCACGGACCGTGAGATCATGACCTGAGCCGAAGTCGGATGCTTAACCGACTGAGCCACCCAGGCGCCCCTCTTAATTGTCTTATTTTTTTATTTTTCTTAACGTTTTTTATTCAGTTTTGAGAGACAGAGAGAGACAGAACACTAGCGGGGGAGGGACAGAGAGAGAGGGAGACACAGAATCCGAAGCAGGCTCCAGGCTCTGAGCTGTCAGCACAGAGCCCGACGTGGGGCTTGAACCCACAAACCGTGAGATCATGACCTGAGCTGAAGTCAGATGCTCAACTGAATGAGCCACCCAGGCGCCCCTCTTAGGTTTTTTTTTTAATGTTTATTTCTGAGACAGAGAGAGACAGAGCATGAGTGGGGGAGGGGCAGAGAGAGAGAGGGAGACACAGAATCCAAAGCAGGCTCCAGGCTCCGAGCTGTCAGCACAGACCCCCGACGTGGGGCTCGAACTCACAAACCGTGAGATCATGACCTGAGCCGAAGTCGGTCGCTCAACGGACTGAGCCACCCAGGCGCCCCTAGAAGCTCATTTTTGATTCAGGAAGGTATAGCAATAATGACAGTAACAGCAATAAGAATGCTAACAGCAAACACATCTATAACAGTGCTGCACGGGGCACGGTTCTAAGTATTTAGCAACTAAATCCTCACAACAACCCCATGCAGAAGGTATTATTACTATTATTATTATTGGCCCATTTCACAGAGGAGGAAACTGAAGCACAGAGGTTAAACGCGAAAGTAACTTCTAGAACATGACGTTGTAAAAACTATAATAGTTATATATAAAGGGCAGAATTCCACTCATCCCAAGTTCGACCCTCCTTAGGTGCACAGAATAAGTTGATTTTCTCTTCCACGTGCTCTTTCTCTCAATATTTGAGGACAGCTCAATATTTTGGGCAGATTTAGAATGTGACCATTTCTATCTGTACTTCCTCTTTCTATCACTGTCTCGTGTCCCTTTTCTAGTCTGGCCACACTCCCTGGAACACGTGTCCATTCATCAGTGTTCTTCCCAGAGTGGGTGTCCTGCTGCACCCACTTAACTTATCTAGTCCAGAGCATCATGGGTGTGCTCCCTCCTCACTGGGGCTTGAACTAGACGGTCATGCTCCTGCCTCAGGTCCCTGATTCTGTGTCTGTTTCTGAGGGTCGTACATCTGTCGTGCCGTCTAGTATTTCACCGGCTTTTCTGGCCGGTGTTTCTGACTGATTTCATCTTGAGTGTGGGGCTTCTGTGTCTTTTTCACACGAACTGCTCTCCAGACAGGATTCCCCCAGCTCAGACTTCGCGATTGAATTTTTGAACCTCAGTGTGAGAGTTTCCATTTATCTTCATTTATTCAGTAGATTTGTCATTTGATAGGTTCAGTCTGTTGTATGGCTGTGAAGATCATGTTGAATTACGATCGTGCATTCAACATCTTGGTTTGGTCAAGATCAAGGTCCTGGGTTGGCTGCCATTGCTGTCCACACGAACGATACGGGGTTGAACGGGATAGAGCGCTGTGGTCCTCCCCTGGAGACCTTTTCCCAGATTGACCTCGTTTCTCTAGTTGCTTTTTGAGGTAGGCTGTTCAGCCACCAAGGATCTGCATAATCTGGTTATAATCCATCCCATGTTTCTAGATCTGTTTTCTAAGTGCTTCGTGAATAACAGTCCAGTGCCTGGTCAGACGAGGCTCTGAACTTGACGTCTGGGACCCTGCATTCCCATCTCCGCTCTGAGATTTCTGACTATGTGACCTGGGCGAGATCTTTATCTTCTTAGTCTCAGCTTACTCATCTGTCAAATGGGGCCAGGAGTCTTTCTTCGAAGGACCAGCTAACATCACACTTGTGCAGATGCCTCGAAATATCAACTGCAGTGTGCCATTGCCCAACTTGAGCGCCCAGGCGCCCTGTCATAGTGGAAACAGCTATATTTGGAGACCCTGTGGGCTAAGTCCCCTCCTCAGCCTAGAACCCCAGGACCCAGTTGGCTCCAAGGAGTGAGGGCTTCCAGGAAGAGAAGGGCTTATAGGGAAACATGTCAACCTTGTATGGGAAGAGTCCTTTATCAGGAGGGGCTCTTCCAGGAAAGGGTGGACCCAGGGGTGCCTTCATCATGGTGTCGAGCCCAGACAGCATTGCAGCATCCTACACTGGCAACTCTCTGCCCCGCTGATGCCTTTGTTCCCTTGGTGTTTGTCCGGGGGTGTGTCCTCTTAGTCTGCCCACAAAACCCTGATTCTCTAAGTGGTGGCCTGTCTGGCTCCTGCCCCCTTGCACAGCCCCATCATCTTCTCTGGCTCTCGCCTTGAAGGTCATCCCCTTGCTCACCCCTGACAGCCAGCACTTTTTCTCTCCCCTTTAGCTCCTTCTGAACAGAAAGGGGCTTTTTTTCCTGGTTCCAATGGCTCTTAAAATCACAGTTCAGGAATTCACCTGTTTCCCAAGCCTCTGAAACAAAACATCAACCTTTTTTTTTTTTTTAACCTAGTGGTTTTTTTAAGTTTATGTATTTATTTTGAGAGAGAGAGAGAGAGAGAGAGAGTGCCAGGGAGGGGCAGGGAGAGAGGAGAGAGAGAGAGAGAGAGAGAGAGAGAGAGAGAGAGAGAGAGAGAATCCCAAGCAGTCTCTGCACTGTCAGCACAGAGCCCGATGCGGGGCTCGAACTCACGAACTGTGAGATCATGACCTGAGCCGAAATCAAGAGTCAGATGCCACCGACTGAGCCACCCGGGTGCCCCAAAGCATCATCAACTTCTTAGCCTGGAGTTAGAGCCTCTCCCACTCGGACTACCCTAAAAAATGGCTGTAAGAGAGGAACTGCCACTGAGGGAGCCCCTGCCGTGTGCTCTGCTGGCTCACCTCTAATGCTGCAACCACCCGTGAGGAGATCCTATCGGCCCACGTCCCTGATGGGAAACTGAGGCTGGAAAAGTCGAAGTGGCTCGTGCAAGGCCACTCTGTTAATCGGTGCAGGGTTGGGATTCAAATGTGCTGTGAAGCCACCTAACCCCGGATATCTGTCCACAGCTGTCAGGCCTTTGGGGCAGGTGCCAGCAGCCTCCCACAGTCAGAGGTGGGTGCAGGCACAGCTCTGCTTCCACACAACCTCGACACCGGAGCCTACGCAACCATGAAAGCAGGACTCGGGCTGATTTCTGCCACATGCACCAGCATGCTAAGGGGAACCATATGGATTTGCAGTTTGAAAATCTGAAAAGAAAAAAAAAAAAAGTTGGCAATTTCATATAGACTAATGGTTACGTGAGACTCTAATCTAATATTAGCATGCGGCCCCCTGTTCACCTGCTTGTCCTTATAAGCTCAGTGAGGTTCCAGGACCTGCTTTTGCCTGAAAGGTTCACTGGAGGCAGGCGGAGAGACGACGCTCCAGCACTGGTGAGGGTCGGGCCGCCTCCGCTGGCAGGAGAGCCCGGAGGGTGTCAGAAGCCCAGGCCCACCCCCAAGGCGTGAGGTCCCGGCCGTGTTCCTACAAGCGCTTATGAGCGCTTGTGCGGCACTGCAAACCATTCATGTGTCTCTCCACACCTTCCCCTTGGCTCTGAAAAATCACTGCCAACTTCCCTTTGTTAATAGGGTCCTCTGGTGCCTGGGAGATCCTGTATCTGAGGTGAGGCCTCCTAGTTAGGGCTTCTCAAATGTAACCTCCACTCCTGGGATGGATGAAACGCACTCAAAAAAATAATTTCACGGGCACCTGGGTGGCTCAGTCAGTTAAGCATCTGGCTTTGGCTCAGGCCATGATCTCATGGTTCGTGAGTTCGAGCCCCGCATCGGGCTCTCTGCTGTCAGCACAGAGCCTGCTTGGGATCCTCTGTCCACCTGTCTCTGTCCCTCCTCTGCTCGCTTTCTCTCTCTCTCTCTCTCAAAATAAATACATTAAGGGGCGCCTGGGTGGCGCAGTCGGTTAAGCGTCCGACTTCAGCCAGGTCACGATCTCATGGTCCGGGAGTTCAAGCCCCGCGTCGGGCTCTGGGCTGATGGCTCAGAGCCTGATGGCTCAGAGCCTGGAGCCTGTTTCCGATTCTGTGTCTCCCTCTCTCTCTGCCCCTCCCCCGTTCATGCTCTGTCTCTCTCTGTCCCAAAAATAAATAAACGTTGAAAAATAAAATAAAATAAAATAAATTAAAAAATAAATACATTAATTTAAAAACTTAAAAAAAAAATTTAGGGGCGCCTGGGTGGCTCAGCCAGTTAAGCGTCCAACTCTTGGTTTTGGCTCAGGTCATAATCTCGTGGTCGTGAAATCCAGCCCCACGTTGGGCTCTGGGCTGGGCGCACAGCCTGTTTAATAAGTCTCTCTCCTTCTCCCTCTCCCCTCCCCTGCTTGGGGAGCACTCCCTCAC
The DNA here is from genome assembly GCF_022837055.1 of Prionailurus viverrinus. Lineage (NCBI taxonomy): Eukaryota > Metazoa > Chordata > Mammalia > Carnivora > Felidae > Prionailurus > Prionailurus viverrinus. The sequence continues at coordinate 35,394,301 of NC_062565.1, read as the reverse complement.
CAAAAATAATAATAATTTTAAATAGCATATTATTGACAGGAGAACAAAAGCCAAGCTGTTTGACTCCAAGCTTTTCCCACCCTACCTCACAGCATGTTACCCGCCTTCTTCCATAGCTCCGTCCCTCCTCTTGCATCCAGACATTCAGAGCACCCTCCCCACCCACCCCCACCCCCAGTCTGGCGTACTTCCCACCCTCCTGCTGTTCCTCCAAAGGAAATCCTCCAGCCACGCCCATGCCTTTATGCAACTCTGGTCCACCTTTGGCTCTCTCTGAGCTCCCCAGGCACCCCTATCCCAGCAGCCAAGATTGCACCCCAACAACTCTGATTGTTTAAAGTACTCAAAGAATCAGCCAAGATGTATGGAAAATCTGCTATGTAACAGCAGGCCTCCTTTAAGAAGTGCCTGGCATGTGCCCAGCATCACATCTTATACTTGTCCTTAATCCTTATAATGACTCTGCAGGCAGGTACAGATTATCTCCAGACTTCAAAGAGGTGACAGAACTTAGCCCAGGTGACGTGGCTAGGAAACCAGGGCTCTCTCCCTGCGGAACCACAGAGGAAGATGGTGTCATGGGCAGTTCTTGGGTTTGTGTCAGGACCTTGGTACTTAGAGCTGTGTGGCCTTGTACTAGACGCTTATTCTCTTTGGGCCTCAGTTTTGTTAACTGTGAGATGGACAATTTCCTCGTTGGATTATCTAAGGATTAGAGAGAACATAAAATAAGCTGGAGGAGTCACATGGGCCCTTGGTCAAAGGTAGCTCTTGTTAGAGTATCACTGATGGGCTCTGGGTGTCAGGCAATGTACCAGGCAGTTTGGGTGCTTTATCTCAGGTAACCCATTCTATAGATAGCAGTGGGGAGGCCAAGAGAAGGGAAATAACTTGAGTAAGGGACTGTGATCCCATCCAGGGCGCAAAGCAGTAGCTGTGAGGTTCCTGCCCTCAGAGACCGTTTACGGAGCTGGGGAGACCAGACAGACGTGGAAGGACTTAAAAGCCTTGTGTTCTTCATCTCGATGGGAGCATTGGAGCAGATCCTCTCAGAGGCCCCAAGTTCCAGACCACAACTAGGCCAGGATCCACCCAAGTAGTTTGGACGTGAGTTCTCAGTGCTTCACAGCAGGGAGAGATCCAGGAGGGCTGGGAAGGCTTCTAGGGGGAGGTGGCACCAGACCTGGGACTTGAAAGATAGCGGGAAGAAGAAAGAGCATTCCAGGAAGGGGGTTTGCCTTTAGCAAAGCCTGGTGGTGGGCATGTCCCGTGTGTTTGTGAACTAGCCTCGGTCTGGCTGTGGCCCAGGCTGTGTTAGAGAGAGGTGAGAGATGAGCTGAGGAAGGGAGGGCAGTGCCCCATTGGGAACCCTGTTGGGAGTACAAGGTCTGATCGGTTTCCAAAGAGTCAGCAGTCAGTGAACAACCATTTATTGATTGAGCACCTACTATATGCCACACACTGGTCCAGGCACATGGTGGAGAAGAAGACAGGCAGAGTCCTTACTCTGGAGAGGCTTAGTGTAATCAGCAAAGAAACTGGACAATTTCAGGTATTGGTTGATAAGTGCCATGAAAAAGATAAAACAGCATAATGAGAGAGTGACCAGGGAGGAGGGGACTGCTTTTGTCAGGGGGCCAAGGGAGTCCTTTCTGGTGACTTGAATCGAGTGCTAAGTGTTGCCATGCATAAGTCTGGGAGGGGGTGTTCTAGGTAGGGGGTACAGCAGGTGCAAAGGCCCTGAGGTGGGAACAAACTCACTGCACTCAAAGGACAAAAAGAAGGCCAGTATAGTTTGAGTGCTGTGAACAATGAAGACAGTGGGCGGTATGGTTGCAGAGGTCTACAGGGGCAAGTCCTATAGGGCTTTATAGGCCATGTAGGAGTTCAGACACTGCTCTGAGTGTGAGGGGAAGCTCTTTGAGGGTTTTGAGCAGGATAGTGATGCAGCCCCATTTATGTTTCAGAAAGACAGCTCTGGCCACTGTGTGCAGAGCAGATTGTGGGGGAAAGGACAGAAACAGGAAGACAGTTTTCAGTCTTGTGGAGTACAGGGATGAGACGGGAGTGGGCAAGGGCAGTGGGGATCCAGTTTGTCTGATGGCCAAGAGTTTAAATGTGAAATGAAATGACCCTTTGCCACCACGCTGTGAGCCCAATTTGGGATGTCTGATGACCAGCGTGGGACCTGGTCCCAGTCACATGACATAGACCTTTATCAAAAGATTTAAAGTAATGAATGGTCATTATTACTGCTAAGCCCTAAAGCAGGAGACAAGCCTCTCCAGGAGCTGGACTCCAAGGCAAGCATGGGGTCGGCTTTCTGGACTCTCCCGTTTTTCGCTTTGTTTTTGTTTTGTTTTAATGTTTTTATTTATTTTTTAGTGCAAGCAAGGGAGGGGCAGAGAGAGAGGGAGACAGAGGATCCAAAGCAGGCTCTGCACTGACAGCAGAGAGCCCAATGTGGGGCTCGAACTCACGAACCATGAGGTCATGACCTGAGCCAAAGTTGGACACTTAACTGAATGAGTCACCCAGGTGCCCCTGGACTCATTTTTGCAGAGAGGAGTCTGCCTCTGCAAAGAAAGGTCCCTCTTGAGCCTCGGGTCCCGCGGGCAACCTTTAATGCCCTTTGCTCTTGTCATGCAGCTGAATTTTCAGGGCCCTCACTTGCCATCAGCGGGAGCAGGCGGTCTGGGACGAAAACCTGCCTTTGGGGACTAGATGGGTCATGGGCACTGCTCACTGTCTCAGGGTTAGGGCTTTAGAACCTGCTTTGGCACAGCAAGGTACTGTCACAGTGTCCCTTAAAATCCTGATTCTGTCACTTCCCTGAAAGTCTCTGAGCTTTAGTTTTTTCCATCAGTAAATGGGATCCTGATGCCTGCTCGTTGGGCTGTGGTGTGGACGTAATGACTGAATCGCTCATCACAGTCCCTGGCTGTGCTCAATACTTGTGAATATTATTATGCAATACTGTCAGACAAAGCTGGGTGGAGGGTCTGCCCCCTGTCCTGCTGCTCCCTCAGTAGGAGGTCGAATGACATTCCTGTGGCCTGTGCGGTTTCTACATCAGCAGCACCCCGTTATCCCCCTTGGCCCTCAGCACACCCCAGATGAGGGGGCAGAGGCACAGAGGGGTCCCCGTTTCGCCCAGTGACTCAGCCAGAGAGTGGTGGAGCTGAGGTGTGAGGTGGTCTCCTGAGTCCTCCCATCTGGCCAGGCCTCTGTCAGAGCGGGCTTTTCGAACTTCAGGGTTTGATGTGAATTTGTGTGTGGCTCCTGCCTCCCCTTCCCCTGCTCAGCCAGAGACGTTTTGTTAGTTCCGTGTAATACGGTCGACAGGAGCCCAAGATTTCACTGGAAGAGAGTTTGCTTTCTAACTCTGGGGGTTGCTAAACCCTGAGGTTCTAGTCCGGATCTTTCGGTGGCCGAGAAACCTATTTACTCTTCAGTGTCAATGTCCCGGTGCATTTTACAGTTGTGGCGGAACTGTTGAGAGTGTGGGCTCCGAAGTCAGGGTGACTGGGTCCAAATCCGGGCCACCACCTTCCCAGCTGGGGCTCTTAGGCAAGTGCCTCGGTGCACAAGCCTGCTGTGAGGATGAAAGGAGCTAATTCATGTAAAGCGCCTGGCAAGAGAAAATGCTCAATAACGGCTCCTTAGAAGTCCTGAAGGGAGGAACCCCTGCTTCACCTGGAGGAAAGAACCATTGATGGTATCATTTTAGACACCCTGATGCCATTTGGCAGGAGCTATAGGGTGCTCTAGGGGACAGGTGCCTTTAGGGCGGGGCTTGCTCAGGGCCCTCCCCCCACAGGCTGCAGCCAGACCCAGGGCTTCCTGCCCAGGCAAGACCAGGGCGCAGGCTGGTGGAGAGTGTTTTGCCAGCAGCTTGGCAGCTAGGCTCATTGGTAAAAGGGCCATTCCCTCCAGGAACTGGGACTTTTTAACAGATTATCTGGAACAGTGGCTAATTAGGAACTAAGCCTTTTGTCAGGAAGTCTTTCATTATGAGCTTGGCCGATGCTGGTGTCTGGGGCCAGAGAGGGAAACTTCTCCGTCCAGGCCTGGGCCACGGGGAAGGCCTTTGGAGCCTCGGGTCTCCTCACTCACCTCTGCCCTTCCACACCCAGAGGCCTTAACAGAACAGGAAGTGATCTGGAAGGCCATCAGGCCACCGAAGTTTCACTCTGTAGTTTAGGCAAGCTCCTTCCTCTCTTGGGGCCTGGTTTTCCTCAAGAGGGTGGCCACAGAATCCTGGACTCCTCCAGTGAGGGAACCTCAGAGAGCTTTCCAGACTGAAGATGATGTGGCCCTGGCATGGAACCAGGTCCTTTGTGCTCCTGCTGGAAACCCAGGCCCTCTTTCCTCGTGCCCAGACCTCAGGCCATTCTTTTCTCCAGCCCCGGGCACCCGCTCGGGCCCCATTCCCAGCACCGAGCACACCCCTTTTTCCGATTTCTATTTGAGCCAGAGAGCTTTCTGGCCTCTAATTTTAATCCCGGTGAACATGATTCATGAGGGGCCGGGGCTGGGCTCTGCCACAGGGCTTTTAGAATCCCCAATTAAGGAGCCATCAATTATATATGAAAATTATAGGGGAGCTCCGACTGGGAAAGGGTGGGCAGCTTCGAGGTGGAGAGCCGTCTGTCAGCTCTGGCCTCCTTCTGTCCCGGCCAGCACAGCCACTGGGGGCTTTGCAGCTGGGGGGAGGTCTCCGGAGCTCCATCCAGCTGTAATTTGTAAAAAGGCAAGGGCTGCTTAAATCCGGGGCTGTGAAGATTGTTCAGGCTTGCAGAACCACCCACTCATTACTGAGGCAGGGGACCGCGGTAAACACAGTGTCTCCATGGGGTCACTGGGGTGGGGGGGAGTTCAATGAGATCACGGAAGTGATTTGAAGATGAGGAGTCACGATACAAAGCAAGAGGAGGAGGAGGATTTGATGGGAGGAAGACCTGAGAGAAACCTGAGAGAGGAGGCGTTGACAGGCTTCTGGGAGGACAGGGCACTGCTCCAGGCTGGAGCTGACCTGACCTGGGCTCTGGTCACAGCCTTTTGCCTCATTAGCTGTGTGACCTCTGTCAGAGCACACCGCCCGCTTCTCTGCCTGTCTTTTCTCATTGGTTGAGAGGATTTGGTTCCTGCCAGCTCTAAAATCTTCAGCTTCCAGGTCAACTTGTTTATCAACAAACGTTTATGGAAATCATAGGAGGGACCAGGAGTATGTGGGTGGGGGGTGGGGTGTAGTCTGTGGGAGTTGGAAGCGTGGGTAGGAGGTGAGCAGAAGAATAGGTCGGGGACACTCACCTGGGCCATGTGACCTAGAGCCCCCCAGCCCACAGGAAGAGTCACCAAGGTGGAAGAGAGGGCAAGCATTAAAGGAGTCGAGAGGTTCTGCTGAAGGGAGGAAGATAAGAGGAGTAAAGGCTGGATAGGACACAGTCCAAGCCCCACTCACAGTATTAACCTCTTATTGGTTAGTGACTATATCAATTCCTTATTTTTTTTTTTAATTTTTTTTTTTAACGTTTATTTATTTTTGAGACAGAGAGAGACAGAGCACGAACGGGGGAGGGGCAGAGAGAGAGGGAGACACAGAATCGGAAACAGGCTCCAGGCTCCGAGCGGTCAGCCCAGAGCCCGACGCGGGGCCCGAACTCACGGACCGCGAGATCGTGACCTGAGCCGAAGTCGGACGCTTAGCCGACTGAGCCACCCAGGCGCCCCTATCAATTCCTTATTGATTTGGAGCACAGACTGCCGGGGTTCAAATTCTGTGTCTTCTACCCACCAGTTGTATGACCTTGGGCATCTGTAAGATGGAGATAATAGTAAGGGAGACAAAATGTGGAAAACACCTAGTGCCTGACTGACTTTAGGGCTACGTGAGGGTTATTGTCAGTACTGAAGGTCAACTGTGCAGCAGACCTTCTAGGTAAGGCTTCATGCACATTCCCTTCTGTCCTTCCCTTGGAGAAGGAATGAGTTGCTGTCTTAGCAGTGGGGAAATGCACCCTCCGAGGGGCGATTCTAGGTAGTCTCCTGAGAAACAGAACTCTGGCCAGTGGGGGTCCTAAACCCATGGCCTGGCTACCTCTGTACGCCACCGTGGCTCCATAGCCCTGGCCCCCAGTGCCCCCCAACCATGGGCATTTGCAGGGGTTTGCAGGTGGTTTGTGAGGGAGGAGGGGACCAGACTTTAGAAATCTCGAAGCAACAGAGAAAAGAGCCTCTTCCCAGGCTGCCTTGCTTTGTACCTCCTAGCTTGGTAGTCCATGTGTCTGAGCAGGGTTAGCGAGGGTCAAGAACCCTCCTCCCCTCCCCACCCTCACTAAGCAGCCTCCTAGCCCGGGGGGTCCTTCTGCCTTGCCTTCCCAGCCAGCGGCAGGAGAGCGAATTTTCTTCTCCAGGCCCGGGTCTCTAAGCAAACCTTCCTGGTTCTACTGCCTTTTTTTTCTAGCAAAGGCCTTGGCATTTAAGTTTGTGGGATGCCCACGGGGAGGCCAGAGCCTAGAACTTAACAGAGTAGCTGCTGGGTAAGAGCAAAGGGGCAGCCCTGCATTTCTCCCTCAGCCTTGCCCGCGTGTGAAACATGTCTGGAGAGAAACTGCTCAGAGCCCGGGCCTCTCGGGCAGGGAAGGTGAGGAGGCAGTGTTAGCAGTTAGGGCTGGCAACAGCTCAGAGAAGAGGCCGAGTTCAGAGACTCGGGAGGTACACACTTCCTGGGTGACTGGGCCAGGCTTTGGGATTTAGGAAGGACCAGAGTGTGGAATCACTAATTTACAGAGCTCATTTTATGTCCCAGGCTGCCTTTCTAAGTACATTACATAAACCAAATCGTGTAGGCCTCCGACAGCCCTACAATGTGCGGCTAAGTTGTCATTTTGCAGAAGAGTAAACCAAAACACAGTGGGGCAAAGGGATTTCTTCTAGGTCACACAGCCACTGAGGAGCAAAGCCAGATTTGGACCCAGGAAGCCTGGCTCCAGACTCTGTTCTATTTACTTCGCTTATTTGCTGCCTCACTTCCTGCCATGTGTGGGAAACCCTAAGATCTGTCTTCAAAGGTAGAATCAGAGGTTCTTAAAGCTTTCTGAAGACATGCTTTCCCTTTAGGAAACTAATGAAAACCACAGCTCCTCTACCCAGAAAACGCAGACATGTACAGGCAGACATTTGCTTTCAATTTCAGGGTGTCACAAACCCACTTAGAGCTGACGAAAAGCCTCAAACTGTGTCTCTAATCTGGTAGGTGTTCTTCCCCACCTGGGCCTCATTCTGGCAACTGTGCAGATGGGGCCAGGATGGCCGCTTTCTGCCAAGTGGAGGAGGCTGGGGGTGGCAGCCCTGATCCCCGAGAGTTCCCACGGGGGTCCTTAGGTGGGACCGCAGTGCTGAGACCCTGCATCCCAGAAGGCTGTCATCCCAGCTGCATGGGTGGGAGTCGCGTCCTTTGTTGGTGACATGAGTGTTAACACAGTGTTTCAGCAGAAGGAGTGGGGTGGGGACTTGGTTTATGTTCAGTTGAGTTGGAAATTGTATGTGTATGAAGGTGTTTGTGAGAGAGAAACTAGATCAGTCAGGGCAGCAGCAGGAGACAGAGTTTGCTCGGTTCGTTGAACTCAAGAGAGAGAGGTAATGGGTTTCTTTCAAAGGTACGGGTGAGGTTGAGGAAACCCATAAGGGTAGGGCAGCACCCCGGGCCCAGCCACAGCAGAGAGCTGTCCTCACCGCAGGCTTGAGGGGTAGTGAGAGGAGATTGAGAGGCAGAGCATGGTTGGGGAGCGGGGGGGGGGGGGGGGGGGGGGTGAGGTGGGGAGCAGCCCCTCCCAGAACCGTGGTGCAGAGGCTGGGCCAGAGTGGGAAGAAATAACCCCGTGTCTCTCTCCACCTATGTCCCATCTGCTAGGGCCTCCCATTGGCCAAACCCAACTGGAATCCACAGGGCAAGGGAACCAGGGCAATGGGCTTCAAAAGGGAAAGGATCCCCAGGAGTGTAGAGCAGGACAGAGAAGGAGCTGGGTGGGGTGGGGTGGGGTGGGGGCAGCAGAGAATAAGCCGCCAAATCAGTCCACGCCTAACTGCCAGCCCTATGCCCCCCTGGAGGTCAGGAGGCCCAGGTCTTGACAGAAGATCACCCCCTCCTGGCCTCATAGCTGGCTGTAGAACAGAAAGACCTTACTTGCCTGACCGGGGCTCCCAATCCCAGCCTTGCAGTGGCCCTTGAGTTTGCTGGGACAGCTGCCCACCCACCCCCGTAACTCTCAACTTCTGTGTGTAGCAGAGCCCCGGGGAGCCATTTAATTTAGTTCTCAAAGAAGGTTTAAGTCTGCCTTCCCTTTGAGGGTCTCACTGGAACTGATGATATGTAATTAATGCTGCTTAATTGATATTCTTGGGGCTTAGTCATAGAGGTTTTAGGAGCCCTCGGGAGCATCTTTTGTGGCATGTCAGGAGCTTTTCCCGCTGGGTTTTGTTGCCAGGGACAAGAAGTGAGCTTTCCAGAGGGCGGATACCCTAATTTCCAGGTTTCTTACTTGTTTGTACTTTCTCTTTCTTTCTCCCTTACTGGGAGACTATTCCAGGCTTTGGGGCCCACGGAGGTCCCCCTCACCTTTCTTTCAGATCGCTCAGCCCCTTCCCCAGTTTCACACCGTGCCCTACCCAGTCCACACTTGCCCTTGTCTCATCGGGAACAGTTCTCCAAGACCCTCTGCGTGAGAATCACTTGGTAAAACCAAGATTTCAAGGTTTGCCTTCAGCTTTGTTCATCAGAGAAATCCCATGTCCACTGGTGTTTGGGGGCCTGTGCCCCAGGTTGTGAGCAATGTGAGATACTGCCTGCCATCTGCAGAGCCTGGAGTGTGGACAGAGGAGTTCAGAATGGACCGAGGGAGGGGCAGGGAGCTGGAAGAGTGTTCAGGGCTGGGTTGGCTCTGATTATGGTTGGCGAGGGGTTAACCCATTCTCCCGTTCTCCCCCAAGCAGGATTTGCCATATGTCATTCAGACTGTATGCTTTGGGGCACTTGGGTGGCTTAGTCAGTTAAGCATCCGACTTGGGTTCACGGTTCGTGGGTTCAAGCCCCATATCGGCCTCTGTGCTGACAGCTTGGAGCCTGGAGCCTGCTTTGGATTCTGTGTCTCCCTCTTTCTCTGCCCCTCCCCCACGCTTGCTCGCACTGTCTCTCTCTCTCTCTCTCTCTCTCTCTCTCAAAAATGAATAAACATTTTTAAAAAGTAAAAAAAAAAAAAAAAAAGACTATATGCTTTCATGTGGTTCCCACTGCTCGGTGCTAATACCTCATCTGTCCAAGTCCCTTGTGGCTTGGAAACAGTAATTCTGTGTGGAAGGAAATACAACCAAATTGAATTTTTTTTAAACATCAGTTAGGTTGTTTCCTAGTGTCATTAATAGGTGTGTAAATTGGGCCTGACGGAGACCTGGTTGCTTCTTGGATGTTCAAAACCCAAGTTTTCCCTTTATTCCCCCCTTTGTTATTAGCCAAAGTAATGAAGGCTATAAAACATCTTTAGTAAATCCCTGGGTTGTAGATTTCACAGTTGTTTGTGACTGGCATATGTTAATTACCCCTGTGTGCTGGAAATTCATCACTGCCCAGCCTGGCTCTCTTGCCCCCTCTCCTGTGCTAGGAAATCTCAGGGGGGTCCTTGGAGTCCTGCTCCAAGTCCTGTTTCCAGGGGAACTCCATTTTCTTCTCTGGCAGAGATCACTCTCTAGGGAATTCCCCTCGCGTGAAGCTTCAAGTGCCATTTTAAAAGCAGCGCTGTCATCTTCCCTAATGGGTGTTTTCCTTGCATCTCTGCGGAGAGTCGGGTGAGGAGAGAGACCGCACCAACGCTTGTGCCTTCTGGACTGGGGTTCGTCTAAAATTCAGCCAGAGGGATTTTTTTTTTTTACCTTGTTTGGGAGAGCAGTACATTGAGGAGGTGGCAGAGCCCTTTCTGAAAGGAGGATTCTCTCACACCTGGGTGTGAGAGAAATTTTCCTTTTGTCTGAAGACTAGAGGTATTAACAATTAGAAAGAGCACAAGAGGAAAATGCAGCAGTTCTCTTGGAACGAGGATTATACATTGTAAGATCGTTATTGAATTTTAGGGGATGCAGCAGGAGCCCAGTCTTACTCACCTCTGTGCCCTCGCCATTGCCTTGCACACAGTGGGGATTTTATAAATACTTGTGAAGTAAACCTCATCTTTATTGGGTTTTCATCATACTTGAGGAGGCCTGTTAGATGTTAGATGAAGGAAAAATATAATGGGTTTTGGATTAGACATACCTGCGTTTAGGTCCCAGCTCTGCCTAGCTGTGTGACCTTGGGCAAGGTACTTAACCTCTCTGATTCTCTCACTTGGAAAATGGGTAGTAACTGACGGGGGTTTTTATGAGAACTGAATGAGATAACGATCCACTTGATCTATTGAGCATTCAGAAGGGGCTCAGTCAAGGTTAGTTTTCTTCCTTCCTCCATCAAGTGGTTCTGAACTCCAACTGCACTTTAGAATCACCTAGGAAACTGAAAAAAAAACACAGTTGTTCGGGCCCCACCCATTGAGATCGGGTTTCATAGGTCTGTGTGGGGGCTTTGAGCTTTTTAAAAAAGCTCCTGTTAAAGGATACATTTTTTTAAAAGGTAAAAGCATGACTCCCATGCAAATATAAAATGAACACATGGTAAAGATTTATTTAACTTGTTAATTAAATGAGGGAACCAGTAAGATGTTACAACTGGTTCAGATGACTCAAACAACACACATACTGTTGACCCTGAACAACACGAGTTTGAACTTTGCTGATCCACTTATATGCAAATTTTTTTCAATAAATACAGTATAGTACTATAAATGTATTTTCTTTTCCTTATGACTTTCTTTTTTTTGTTAAATTTTTTTTTAACGTTTATTTATTTTTGAGACAGAGAGAGACAGAACATGAATGGGGGAGGGTCAGAGAGAGGGAGACACAGAATCTGAAACAGGCTCCAGGCTCTGAGCTGTCAGCGCAGAGCCCGATGCAGGGCTCGAACTCACGGACCTCGAGATCATGACCTGAGCCGAAGTCGGCCGCTTAACCGACTGAGCCACCCAGGACCCCCTCCTTATGACTTTCTTAATAACATTTTTTTCTCTAGCTTGCTTTATTGTAAGAATACAGTGTGTAATATATATAACATAACAAGATATGTGTTAATCAACTCTTCTTTGTTATCAGTAAGGCTTCTGGTCAATAGTAGGCTATTAAGTTTTGGGGGAGTCAAAAGTTATATGTGGATTTTTGACTGTGTGTGGAGGTCAGCTCCCCTAACTCCGTTGTTCAAGGGTCAGCTGTATCCAGGCAATCGGGAATGCTGAAATTAATTTATAAACAGATGCAAAATTGGTCAGTATCCACAGGATAATAATCAAATAATTATATTCCACTGAAAAAAAATTATTTACATTTCTACACGTAAGAATCATTTGTAAAAAAAAAACAAAAGAAGCAGGGGGTATGGGTGGCTCAGTCAGTTAAGCATCCAACTATTTTTTTTCTTTTCAAATTTTTATTTAAGTTCTAGTTAGTTAACATACAGTGCAATATTGGCTTAAGGAGTAGCGTTCAGTGATTTATCACTTACAACACCCAGCACTCATCACAAATGCCCTCCTTACTACCCATTACCCATATAAATTTTTTTTTTTAACGTTTTATTTATTTTTGAGACAGGGAGAGACAGCATGAACAGGGGAGGGTCAGAGAGAGGGAGACACAGAATCTGAAACAGGCTCCAGGCTCTGAGTTGTCAGCACAGAGCCCAACGAGGGGCTCGAGCTCACGGACCGCGAGATCATGACCTGAGCCGAAGTCGGCTGCTTAACAGACTGAGCCACCCAGGCGTGGCCCCCGGCCCATTACCCATATAGCCCATCCCCCACTCACCTCCCTCCATCAATCCTCAGTTTGTTCTCTATCTTCAGCAGTCTCTCATGGCTTGTTTCCCTTTCTCTTTTCCCCCCTCCCATATGTTCATCTGTTTTGTTTCTTAAATTCCACATAGTAGTGAAATCATATGGTATTTGTCTTTCTCTGACTAATTTCGCTTAGCATAATACCCACTAGCTCCATCCACGTGGCTGCAAATGGCAAGATTTCATCCTTTTTGATGAATAATATTCCATCATACATACACACACACACACACATATATATATATATATGCTTTCCTTATCTATTGGTAGATAGATATTCCATCCTTTATCTATGATATATGTGTGTGTATACGTATATATATATATATATATATATATATATATACGTATATACACACACACATACATACATACCATACCTTCTTTATCTATTCATCAGTCAGTGGACATTTGGGCTCTATCCCTAGTTTGGCTGTTGTTGATATTGCTGCTATAAACATTGGGGTGCATGTACCCCTTCAAATCTGTTTTTCTTTTTATATCCTTTGGATAAATACTTAGTGGTGAAGTTGCTGGATGGTAGGGTAGTTCTATTTTTAACTTTTTGAGGAACCTCCATACTGTTGTCTAGAGTGGCCACACCAGTTTGCATTCCTGCCAAAAATGCAAGACGGTTCCTCTTTCTCTGCGTCCTCGCCAACACCTGTTGTTTCTTGTGTTGTTAATATTAGTCATTCTGACTGATATGAGGTGGTATCTCATAGTGGTTTTAGTTTGTATTTCCCTGATAATGAGTGATGTCGAACATCTTTTCATGTGTCTGTTTGCCATCTGGATGTCTTGTTTTTGGAAAAGTGTCTATTCGTGTCTTCTGCCTATTTCTTAACTGGATTATTTGTTTTTTGGGTGTTGACTTTGATAGATTCCTTATAGATTTTGGATACTAACCCTTTATCAGCTATGTCATTTGCAAATATCTTCTCCTATTCTGTAGGCTGCCTCTTAGTTTTGTTGATTATTTCCTTTACTGTGCAGAAGTTTTTTTTATCTTGATGAGGTCCCAGTAGTTCATTTTTGCTTCTGTTTCCTTTGCCCCCGGAGACGTGTCTAGGAAGAAGTTGCTCCAGCCGAGGTCAAGGAGGTTGTTACCTGTGTTCTTCTGTAGGATTTTGATGGTTTCCTGTCATTTAGGTCTTTCATCCATTTTGAATTTATTTTTGTGTCTGGTGTAAGAAAGTGGTCCAGTCTCATTCTTTGGCATGTCGCTGTCCAGTTTTCCCAACACCATTTGTTGAAGAGACTGTCATTTTTCCATCAGATATTCTTTCTTGCTTTGTCAAAGATTAGTTGACCATATAGTTGTGGGAAGCGTCCAACTCTTGATCTCAGCTCAGGTCTTGATCTCAGGGTCATGAGTTCATGGGCTTCACTCTGGGCTAGAAGCCTACTTGAAAAAGAAAAAAAAGAATCCTTTGCACTCTGCTTCCTTCCTGCAGTTTACAGAGTTGTAAAATAGCTCAACAATAATGAAAGGTGCAGATCTCTATGAAGTCCGATACCTGGACTAGCATGTGAAGCAGGACACCCAGTAATCTGCTTTTTTGTAGATTTCACTATCCTTCACACTCCATGGTGCTGGTGGTGTGCAGGCAGGGGACTGTCGTAGACGTTTGTATGTAGCTCTGTTAGCACTGTTATTACACCGTGTTGTAGTCGTCCCACCTGTGATAGAGAAGTCCTTAAGTGAAGGGTTCATTCTCCCTTAGTAGCTCAGCACCCAGCACACTGTCCAGCCTATGAAAACTGTCCGGCTTAAAAACCGTTGAGTCAGTAATTGACTTAGATGATACCCCCAAGAAGTGAGGAGACTGGAGCTTTGAAAAGCTCCGATCAAGTCCCACAATTAGCTTGTGATAAGGTTGGGACTGAAACCCGCTCATCCATTCCCTCACTCAACCTTCCTTCCTTCAACAATTCCTGAGTACCTACTGTGTACCAGTCGCTGGGAGCAGTTATGAGTCTTTGCCCTCCCGAGGGACTTTATGTGTAGCACAATGTGGCTTAGAGAGCATGGGACGGAATGCCTAGCTTGTGACTTGACCTCAGCGATGACTAGTTGTGAAACCCTGGACAAATGGCTTAGCTTTTCTGTGCTTGTGTTTTCCCATCTATAAAATGGGGAAGCCTACCATAAAAGGACTAAATAAGGTAAAACGGTGCAAAATATTTAACTCAGTTCCTGGGGCTACTAATCATCTGCGACTATGAGCCTGTGACTGTGTTAGACAATGTCAGGTCCTGGGCTGCAAAGATGAGGAGAGCTTGGATCCTCCGCTGTTCGAGAAGCTCAATCTAGTAGGGTGGAAACAGCCTCAGTAGATCATTATCAGGGGACATGGTAAGTGCAGCAAGAGGGGTGTGAAGGGAATTATGGGAGCACAGGGGAGGGCTTGGGAGTTGGAGAACAGGACTTCCCGGGAGCCGAGTCTTCAAGCATTAGGAATGTTCCCACCTAGTGGACCCCCTAGGAGGCTGCTGCGGAAGTTGAGGTAAGAAAATGATAAGCCCAGACCAAGGCCACAACAGAGGAAACGAAGACAGAGGGATAGGAGAGAGACTTAGCAGGTGGACTTGACAGGGAATGAGGGCGAGAAGGTTCCAAATCTAGTGCTCTCAGCTGGACCCACACTGCCTTAGATGGGGGTTCTCTTTGCAGCTTTCTAACTTAATTCAGGGCAGAAGTGAGTGCTGGGGTAGATCCTACATAACTGGGCCTTGCCCACCTCATGGGAGAGGGGCCCAGGTACTGGCATTATTCTGGATTGCAGAGCCCCATTAAGGAGGACTAGTATTCAGGATTAATTTTTTATTTTGGCAATTACTACCCAATTTGAAAAAACATGTTTATGTATTCGGAAATATTAGCGACTGGGGCACCTGGGTAGCTCAGTCGGTTAAGCGTCCGACTTCGGCTCAGGTCGTGATCTCACGGTTCGTGAGTTCGAGCCCTAAGTCAGGCTTTGTGCTGACGGCTCAGAGCCTGGAGCCTGCTTCAGATTCTGTGTCTCCTTCTCTCTCTGCTCATCCCCCACCCTCACTCTGTCTCTCGCTCTCAAAAATAAACATTAAAAATTTTTTTTAAAAAAGAAATATTAGCAACTTATTGAAAATATTTATCGTGCACCTGTCTGTCTTGTTCACTTTGTGGAATATCCCGCCTTCCCTTCAGGAAGGATATAGTACAGTGCTTTTGTGCTTTATCTTTTAGTCCCACGTCACTTTTGTGAAACAAAATCTCATCAGAAATGTCCAGTGTGTTGAACAGACGTAAGAGTGAGCTGTTTTGATGGAACAGATGGCCTGGAACTATGTCCACACTGCCTTCCTCCATTCTGCAGGGAGACTCCAAGGAGCTCAGGGCCCTGTGTACAAAGGTCTAGCCCAGTGGTTGTCAAAGGGAGGTCCCCGCACCAGCAGCACAGTTTGAGAGATGCAAAGTCTCAGGCCTCACCCTAAATCTATTGAATCAAAACCTCTGGGAGTGAGACCTACAATCCATCCTTTAACAACCCCTCCAAGTGATCTGATGCCCAGAAATGGGAATGACTTGCCTTATGTCATTTGGGGAGTTCAGGGGGATTCAACTGTTGAGTGCCTAATGTGTGTAAAGTTGTAGAGTATATGCTGTAGGGGATACCAAGAGTTACATCAATGCATTAGTTATCTGTTGCCACGTAACAAATTAGCCCAGAGTTTCGCAACTTCAATAACAGGGTCATGAATCTGGGTGCGGCTTTGTGGGTTCCTTTACCTCAGGGTCTCTCACAAGGCTACAGTCAAGGTGTGGGCCAGGGCCTCGGTCATCTCAAGATTCTGCTGAGGCAGGGTCCACTTCTAAGTTCACTCAGTCACTGTTGGTAAGATTCAGATCCTTACAGGTGGGTTGGCTGACAGCCTGGTTCCTCACTGGCTGTTGGCCTAAGGTTGCCCCTCAATTCCTTGCCACATGGGCCTCTCCAAAGGGCAGCTGGCTTCCTCAAAGTGAGCAAGCAAATGAGAGCGAGAGAGGGGGTGCCCAAGACAGAAGTCATAGTTGTTTGTAACATTTTGGGAGTGGCTTGTGCTCCGTTCTGTTCATGAAATGAGTCATGAAGTCTAGCCCACCCTGAAGAGGAGGGGATTATACAAGGGCAGGAGGTGGGGGATCTTCCAAGATACCACCATCCCTTCTTCTGCCCTTTCGTTTACAATTGTGGCATCAGATACGTACATGCCTAACTGTGGAATCGGCCAGAGAAGGACCGTGGTCATAGGGGTGAGCACAAGTTCAGTGGTGGTTCAGAGAAAAGTAAAAGTCTCTGAGAGGAAGAATCAGGAAGGCTTCTTGGAGGACGCAGCATTATCAAAGGACCTTGAAGAAATGGAGGATATACCTCTGGCACACAGGGGAAGGCCAGGTGGAGGACAGAGCATAGGCAAAGGCAGTGAGGTGGGGAAGTGAAGGGCCCGCTCAGGTGTCCAGGTATCAAAACCTTACAACTTGCGTGGAGCCTGGATAGAGGTAGGGAGAATAAAGCTGACAGTGGAGATTGGACCCATAGGGTGGATGGTTTCCATTGTTAGAGTTGGAAGAGATCTCACCCTTGCTGCGGGGTGGGGATGGGGGCCATGAGGTGGGATAGGCATGGCTTCCATTACTGCTGGGGCCAGGACTGAGGGGCTCTGAGCTCAGTGCTCTCCCCTGCCCCACCAGCCTGGCCCTGAGGTCCATGCCCCGTTTTCTCTTGCAGTTCGGACGCACTGAAGTCATTGACAACACCCTCAATCCTGACTTTGTGCGCAAATTCATCGTGGATTACTTCTTTGAGGAGAAGCAGAACCTCCGTTTTGACTTGTAAGTGGAAGATGGTGCGGAGGCTGGGGCTTGGGGAGGAACCACCGACGGGAGGTGGGACTGTAGGACCGGGGTTGGTAGTAACTCCCCTTACCAGAGAAGGGGAGGGGCCAAGGATAGTAGAGGGAGCTCAGGGTTGGCCTGGAATAAAAGTGACGATGAGCTGAAGTCTAGCCCCGCCTCCATCAGGAGATGGAAAAGAAGTGAGGAGAGAGAACAGAGGCTCCCCACCGTTTGTCTCAGCTACGTGGAGGGCCTTGAACAAGCCCTGACTCTAGGGGCCAGTTGAGGAAAGCTCTTGGGGGCAAGCTCTAACTCCACCTCCAGGGAGCCTTTTTCTCCCCAGCTGCCAGGGCGGTCCCCATTGACTACTCCCTCTGTCAGAGCTTGTTTGAGGGGAGGGTACCCCCCAGTCTCCCCTCCTGCAGAGGTAACCTGGCTGATGGGGCTCAGAGCATGTGCATGTGTCTCACAAAGGAGCCGAGTGCCCCTCTGCTGAGGTTAAAGACGATGACAGGAGGAACATTGTTTTGTTCTTTTTCCAAGGCGTGGGGTGGTTAGAAAGGACCGTGTCGCGGAGAATTGTGGACAGGGTGGACGGAAAGGGGGTTGGGGGCTTGAAGGAGCAAAGGAAAAAAAAAATGCAGTGGAAGGAAATGACTTTTCAGGGACTGATGGAGGGCTTGCAGCCCATTGTCGAGAAGTCACCATTTGGGGACATTTTGGAGAGAGAAGGTGCTCAGGGTAGGGGGAGCACGAGAATGAGTGCCCTCAGCAGAAGGCATCTGGGCCTGGATGGCCTGGTGACCGGAGAAGAGGGCTGCAGGTATGGCTCCGGATAAAGGGAGGTACCCAGCTGCAGGGAAGAGGTGAAGGTGTTGAGTGCATCCCTCGTTCTTGAGTGACAAGACCCAAGGTCAGGCCGGGCCCCCCTGAGCAAGGTGACGCAGTCGGGGAAGGTCAAAGGCCAGGTACTGAGCTCGTTTCAAGGGCAGCCGAGCCTCAGCTGGGAAGGTGGGAGAACAGGCAGCGAAGGACAAGGTGGCCCAGCCACCTATGAACCAGCCAGGGCTGCAGAGCAAGTTTGTTTTCCTTTTTCAGTCTTTAAGGAGGTATGACATGTATATAAGGGTCCATTCCATGATGCACTTTTAGATGTTCACACTCATGTAACCACCACCCAGATCAAGAGACAGAACACGTGCAGCACCCCACGGGGCTCCCACGTGCGCCTCCCAGCCATTACTCCCAGGGGTAACCACTGTGTCAGAGACTGGTCTTTGGAGTACAGGGGTCCTGGCTTGGCTCAGGGGCCCCAGCAGTTCTGGGCAGGATGCCCCAGCTCTCTTCACCATCTCTGTGCGTCCCATGCAGATACGACGTCGACTCGAAGAGCCCTGATTTATCCAAACACGTGAGTTTTGCCAGCGACTGCCCAGAGGTTCTGAACATCTCTTAAATGCCAAGGTCTGGGTCGGCCTCGGACTTCACCGTGACACAGACTGTGTGTCTGATGCTGCCACCTGTCATTTCAGAGCCCTCGTACTTCTAGGGATGGGGTGATGGAGGAGGTGGGGTGGCTGTGGGCAGGGTGGGCGACGCTGTTTTTTTTCTGTTCCCCGGGTATGCAGGATTTTCTGGGCCAAGCCTTCTGCACCCTCGGAGAGATTGTGGGGTCCCCTGGGAGCCGCCTGGAGAAGCCCCTCACGTAAGTGTAAAGGGGTGGGGGGCCTGCCTGGGTTGCCTCCCCAGCGATGGGCCAACTTTCCAGCCTCCCTTGGCTCAGGGTAGGGGCAAAGCAGTCAGCCAGTCATGCAGGCTGAGGAGGAGTAAGGAGACCAGCTTTGGGGGGCTCTGAAGTTTATGGAATTTGGGGCCCCCAGAGTGAGGTATGTGTCTGTCCCTCCCAGCCCCCAACTGCCTGGGTCTAATTCCCATTTGTCATTCGGGTCTGTTTCCTCCCTCCCGTCACCCAGCCCATCTTTGGAGAGGCGTGCCCTCTGCGGGGATTGAGGAGGACCTCAGCGGGAGATGGCTGGGGAGGCCAGCCATGAGGGCAGGCAGGATCCTGGAGACGATGGGTTGGTGAAGGAGGGGCACCCGTTTCCCCCACTGAAGGTTTCAAATGCTTCATTCTCTCCAGTGAGACCCACGTACCGCTCCCGTTCACTGGGCATCTCCTCTGGGCCAGACCATAATCAGCTTCTCTGATCTCACAAGATTCACTCAGCAGGTCTCCCCATTTCACAGTTCCCACACTGAGGCTCAAAGGAGTGGAGCAGTGGTCCTCACACTGTGGCAGGCTTATCGTCAGGAGGGCTTGTTAAAGCACAGATTGCGGGGCTCCACCCCCCACCCCCACCCCCAGGTTCCGATCCAGCAAGTCTGGGGTGGAGCCTGAGAATTTACATCTCTAACACATTCCCGGGGGGATGCTGATGGTGCTGGTCCGGAGACCACACTTTGAGAACCCCTGAGGGGCGGTCGCCCAGGACTTCACAACAGGGCTTGGGAGGAAGACCTCTCCTTCCTCTGGTCCATGGCTTTTGGTCCTGTTTTGACGTTTGATCCAGAATAGAAACCCGTCTCCAAGAATTCCGATGCCAAGTTCTGTGGCCTCTCAGGACGAGGGTACTTGGCTCATGGCATGCTCTCTCTTCGTCTCTCTCCACAGGATAGGAGCATTCAGCCTGAATTCCAGGACAGGCAAACCCATGCCAGCTGTGTCCAATGGGTAGGTCAGCAGACATCTTTGGTCCTGGAGTCCTCAGACATCCAGCCAGCTCTGCAGAGGGAGCCTCAGAGTCCAGGCCCGGTCCCTGCTCCCACCACCGTGCACGCAGCCCCGGCCAAGGGGAGAGAGGAGCCTGGGTCCCTCCTGCAGGATGTGGGTGCTTTGGGCCACTCTGTAGCCAGCCCCTCCCCCATCCAGACCTGAGCTCCAGCATCCCCAGGCCCAGTGGCCCATGGGACTTCAGGGAGCAGGGTGGGGATCAGAGATAGGGGCTGCTTCCGGTGGCCACCAGGGACTGGACACATTCTCTTCCTCTCTCCCTGGCCTGGTTTCTTCGGCCTCTCACCTCTTGCCCTTCTCCCCTTCCTCTTTCCCTGCCTTCTCTTTATCTCCTTACTCCGCTTCCCCTCCATGCTCCCACTGCTGGATGTCTGCCTCTTCATGGAGAAGATTCTGCTAAATCCTCACTTTTTCTATTTGCTCACCAGCTGTGGTGGGCCAGCCCCATTCCCCTGGCCTCCACCCTGACCATCCGCTTTTGGCCGGCTTCCTGCAACTGTGTGCAACAGAGACCCCCCCTCCCCACTCCTTGCCTGTCCCCTCTCCTGGTTGGAGGGAAGGTCCTCACCTGAGGGTGTCGGGGGGCAGGATAGGGGATATCTGCCTGCGGGAGCAGCCTTGGAGGTGCCTCAGACACCTGAGCATTTTGGCCCAGTCAGCAGAGCTCCACTGGCCTTGCTGAGAGCTCCCAGGAGCTGGGGTCCCAGCAGCTGCACCGGCCACCAGAGCAGCTGGATATGGGACAGGGGCTCTAGGGGGCCCAGGGTGCTCACGGCCCAGGAAGGGTGTGGATGCTAATTTACCAGGAGAGTATGGAAGCAGCAGTTGGAGAGGGAACAGGAGTCAGGGAGAAGAGCAGAGAGGGAGGGCCAGAAAGGCAGAGAGAGAGAGAGAAAGGAAGGCCAAGCAGGTGGGAGTGGGTTGGGTCTGGAGGGGAGGGAAGGGAAGGTGGGAAATAGGAGAGGGGCCCAGAGGCAGAGGGAGAAACACTGGCGGAAGAGGCTGGTGTGAGGACTCTGTCTCCCTGGGCAGACACTTATCAGTCCCGGGGAGGGCCAGACGGGGGCTGGGGAGGTGCTTTGGGGGCACTCCCCACGTCTAAGGGGACAGGCTGGCAGGCCCTGCCACCCATCTGTGATGGGAGCCTCCAGATGTGGCCCCTGCTCTGCTCACCTGATTTGGAGAGCTCTGGGCTGTCCCCACCTCTGGGGCCAGCTCCCCTGCTCCTCTCTACTTGAGAGCCCCTCCCTCCGAAAGCTGGCACTGGGGAGAGTTCCATCAGTGGTTCTCAAAGTGGGTTCTGCCGACATCGTGCTGCTGCTGCTCCCGAGGCTGGCCTGAGGGGTGGGGCGGGATTTTCTCAGCTTTGCAACTTTGTAAAGGAAAGGGGGCGGGGAGGGAAATGATACGCACTGTGTGTGCATGTTGGTCATAATGGAGGCTACAAACACACTCATTTTTAGGGGCTAGGAAACGGAGGCTCAGAGAGGTGCAGGCATGAGTCCAAAGTCACACAGCTGCTGGACAACGTAACATTTTTTTCTCCCTCCCAGTGGCCCCTGGCTACACCGGGGGCCCCCACCCCCCAGGTTCATCCCAAACACTGGAGTGGGATGGGCTGGTGCCTGGGGGAGGGGTCCTTCCTGACCTAGGGAAGAGGTGGTACAGGTCCCCTGGGTGAAGGCCCACCCTGGGAACTCACCCTCCCGGAAGGGATTCTTCGGGTGGGCCGACTTCAGGTCCTGGTTGCCCCCCTCACTGAGTTGCTGCATGAATGGCCAGGAGCTCTCTTCTCTGGAGAGACCCCAGCCCAGGAGTTCAAGGGGAGGTAGCCGTGGGAGAGAGCCTGGACAAGCTGCCCCAAGAGCGTTCCAGCCCTTCTGCTTAACTCCCCCTTGCTGCTCTCCCTCCCATGATAAATCGGAGTGGCTCAGAGCTGAAATGTCCCGGGACTCTGGGGGTCACCTGGGTGCAGGGTGGGGTGGCTGGCCCACGAGGTCTTTTGCCCACAGAAGTGGTCTTTGGATGGAAAGTTTGAGAACCACTGGTCTGGAAGCCTCCGGGTGAGTCTGGATGCTTTTCCACTTCTAGGACTTTCATTGCAGACACTACCCTTGGCGGGGCTCTGGGCTCTCGGGGAGCAGGGGGCGGGGCAGCTCCAGGTCTGGGGGCCTGGCCCAGGAAGCAGTGCACTAGGCCACACTGCCACATGGATTTCAGGAGACTCTGTCTCCCCAGGGGCTTTGGGCAGGTCTGCTGGGGTGGGGGGGAGGAGGGAGGGTGAGGAGGGCTGATTCGGGGAGTGTTCAGGCTTGTGTGTCTGTCTTTGTCTGGCTCTCCATTCTTTCATCTTCTCCTCTCCCAGTGGTGTCCCAGGGAAGAAATGTGGCACCATCATCCTGTCCGCCGAGGAGCTGAGCAACTGTAGGGTGAGTGGCAGAGGGGCTCCAGGACGGGACCTGGTGGGGGCAGGGGTGGAGCAGTGACAGAAGGCAGGCTGCTCTCCCTGTGACCCCCGGGGCCACGCGTGTCTTTGGAAGGTATCCGGGGGAAGGCAGGGCTCCTCAGTTTGACCTGGCGGTCACAGAATTCTGTAACATCAGAGCTAGCCCGTGAACTGTGAGATCGTGACCTGAGCCCAAACCAAGAGTCGGACGCTTAACCGACTGAACCACCCAGGCGCCCCGGTGCCTTCTCCTTTATAGCGGAGCGCACTGAGGCCCAGAGGGGGAAGGAACTCGTCCACAGTTAGCAGCAGAGCCAGACTGGCCCTGGCCCCTGCCCTCCACGCCGGGGGCTCCTCCATTCCCCATCATGGTCACCTCTCACATGTCTTTGAACCAAGACTGCTTTGGCTCCAGGACTGGCAGAGAGGGGCTTTTTCCGTCGTGGAGCCTGGGGGCTTGGCATGTCGTTGTCATATTGCGCTTTTAGCTCTGGAGTAGGGTGACGCCCTGCACGGGGTCGAGGGAGTGAGGGGGTGTGAGTTGCGAAGCTAGAGTCTGCCATCGCAGGCGGCCCTTGGGTTTGCTCCTTCTGTGGGACCGTGGAGAAGCAGGAGGTGGGGACAGCTGAAGGGGTAGCTGAGCACACCAACAAGGGGCTCAGGGGACTCGATGGCTAAAAATAATGGCGAAACATAGTGATGATGATAGCTATTACTTGTCAGGGGAGGGGCATTTTTGCCTAAGTTATCACTGCTCCTGACAACAATCCGAAGAGGTGGGTACTGTTCTTGTTCCCGTTTTACGAATGAAGAAATTGAGGCTCAGGGAAACGGAGTCATCTGTTCAAGGACAGGAGATGGTAGAGTCACGGTTCTAACCCAGGTCAACCCGATTCTAAAACCTGGGCTCGTTCCCAGGCTTGCATGCCTCTTAGGTTCATTAGAAGCCACAGGTGGGAATGGGGGTGGGTCCCGGGGAGAGAAGGAAGAGGTGGCGACGGAGTGTGAACACAGGACCAAGCCTGGGGTAACCTGGGAACCCAAGTTCACCTAGGGCTCAGGTTAGAGGGTGTGGGAGGGAGGGGGAGAAACAGGATTTTCTGACCTTCCTGGGAAATCAGTGCAACTATGATATTTGTTAGCCATAAATATTTGCCTTATTAGAAAATAAAGTTGAGCGATTAAGAAGCTATATGTTAATTCACTTAACAATGACAACATAAATAACAACTTTTCTGAAAAATAGCTACCTTTTCCAAAACAAGAGTCATTTAGTGAGAAGAGCGGCCTTGTTTTGCATTTTTGTAAATATCTTGAATGTCAGGCTGAACAGAAGAGAGTTAGAGTCTCATATTTGCTTCTGCAGTCAATCTGTTGTGTATCACTGCTAGGTAAATTCTAGAAAACTCCATGTCTTATTAGCATTATTATGAAAAGAGTTTTGGCCTCCTGGACCACCTCCTGAGGGTTCCTGGTCCATTCTTTGAGAACTGCTGCTGTGGGGGTATAAATTGTTAGCCAAGATTAATTGAGCAATTATACTGAGCCACACCCTGTGCTAAGTGGTTTACATGTATCGACTTCTTTAAAAATTTTTTTTTTAACGTTTATTTATTTTTGAGACAGAGACAGAGCATGAACGGGGGAGGGGCAGAGAGAGAGGGAGACACAGAATTGGAAGCAGGCTCCAGTCTCTGAGCCATCAGCCCAGAGCCCGACGCGGGGCTCGAACTCGCAGACCGCGAGATCGTGACCTGAGCTGAAGTCGGACGCTTAACCGACTGAGCCACCCAGGCGCCCCTGTATCGACTTCTTAATGTGTATTAGTGTGATGTGTGATGTAATACTATAAGTAGTGTGATGTATTACATAATATCTGATGTATTACAGTTTTTCTTTTCCAGAGAGGTTAAATGACCTGCCCAGGGTCACAGAGCCACTGGGTAGGAGAGATTTGAACCCAGGCAGTCTGGTTCTAGAGCCAGGGTCTTTATAAACACCAGGCTGTGGGCTTCCAAACTCTGCTTTCAGGGGCCTCCCGTTGGAGAATAAGACACAGAATTGATAGGCCAGGGCAGTGTAGCGATGACCAAATCGACTTCTAGGCCACTGCTCGTTCTGGCTCGTCTAAGTGTCTGTTAACCTCAGTGGGTCTGGAGGAATTTAGCAGCAGGACCACACCCCCTCTGGTATACAGGTCCAGCAGAGGGCCTGGTGTGCGGTGGCCAGTCCTTTAGGATCGATCAGGAGGAATCTGTAACCGAATAAAAGCACAGACCAAATGTTTAGCAGTGGACCGCGATGAAAACTACAAATGTGTGTGCTGATCATCCGGAAGTCACCGGCGTTCAGGCAAGGGAGAGAGAACACAGCCGACATTACAGGAGAGCTGTCGAAGCTCCCCAAGCCTCAGCTTCTCCATCTGTATGTCGGGGCTGATAGAGGTGTCTCGAGGATTAAAGGGGCTCATGGAGGCGCCTCTGCCTAACTGGTGCCTGGGAAGGATGGAATCTGAATTCCTTGAAGCCTAAATTCCATTTGCCCCCAAGCTTCCAGCTCAGCTGGTGATTTCCTCCCTAGCTTATAATTAAATAAGGTAATACGAGTGAAAGTGCTTTGGAAATTCTAAAGCCCTAGACAATGCTGGGTGCTGTCAATGGTCTAGTTTTCTGGGATTGGCAAACAATCTGCCTTTTAGTATCTATTAGGCGCCTCCCTGTTCCTTGCTCCTTCCCCACCTTCCCTCCAGGGGTGGCCACAGTTTCCTTGATTTAAGCTGTTCCCAAGGCAAGGAGGTGGGGGGTGGGCTCCCTCCCTTCCTCTTGAGATTGTCAGCTCCTTTTCTTTCGGGGCGTCTTGGGCTGAGTTCTGTCTTTCCCTAGAATACTTACAAGGAAAAGAGACTAATTCCCAGCATCTGGCTGAATGAAAATAATTACATCTGAGCTGCTTTGCTTCTGTGGCTCCAGCTCGGCATTCAGTAGGAGGATCAAAGGAAGAGGGTGGAGTCTGAGAGGTTTCTTTTTTTTTTTTTTTTTTTCCCCAACCAGAGCAGGGCTTTCTGCTCAAGTGAATGTGTTCTGCTAAGTAGTCGGATGGTGTGGACGGGTGGGGACTAGCAAAGGACTTCAGTGGGTCACCAGCATGCTTTGATAGGTTACAGAAAAGCTTTCCTTATCTAGAATTTAAACAAGAAAGTTGCAACAATTGGAATTTGATCCCAAATACTATTCAGTCATACTGGATGTTGACAACGATGAGCTTAAGCTCCTGAAGGGCCTCTGAATCACCAAAGATTTAATTATGTTCAGCAGTAAAACTATTATTATTCTGTGTAATACTGACCAACATTTGCATAGCCCTCACAATTGACCAAGATCCTCATGATTATAGTCTATTTGGTCCTCACCACAGGGCTGGGAGGTGGGTAGGAGTGAGTGCCTCCAGTTCACAGGTGCAGAGAGGTTGAAGTGACCGCTTAAGATTGCTAGGCGGAGAGGGGTGCCTGGGTGGCTCAGTCGGTTAAGCGTCTGACTTAGGCTCAGGTCATGATCTCACCGGCTCAGGTCATGATCTCACCGCTTGTGAGTTCGAGCTCCGCGTCAGGTTCTGTGCTGACAGCTCAGAGCCTGGAGCTTGCTTTTAGATTCAGTCTCCCTCTCTGCCTGTCCCTGGCTCGCACTCTGTCTCTCAAAAATAAATAAACATTAAAAAAGTTTTTTTTTTAAAAAAAAAGATTGCTCGGCTGTGGACCCCTAGTCCTCAGGGAGTAGTTCCCTCATCCACAGTGCAGCCATGAGCTTTGTGGTACATGAAACAGGGGTGGGCTTTGTGATCTTTGTGGGGCCAGTAGCTTTCAGCAGGCATGGCGAGTGGCTGGGCTTCTAAAGAGAGCTGGGGGGGTGTTGTGGACGCACAGGTCGGACAGCTCCTGGCCCTCCCCTTCCCAGATCCTCAGCTACCCTTACGCCTGCCAGACACCCAGACCTGCTTTGCCATGGAGCCCGGGGGTCCTGGCCAGATAGCACGTCTTCACTGCCTCCCTGTCAGGTTCCTGTACACACTGGAGAGAGTGTGGCTCCCCTCTCACAAGCCTGGGGAGTCAAAGCTTCTTACTGCAGCTGCCCCACGAGGTCCCCCACCCCTTAGGTATCACTAGCCCCCTCACGTGTTCATTCATTTTTTTTCAGCAAACATGCTTTGGCTCAGTCCTTGCCACCACCCCAGAGTTTCCAGTTTAGTGCGAGAGACAGAAATGTCAACCAGCAATCACAGTACAGCAGTAGTCCTTAATTCATCAGACCCATTGCCTCTTTTTTATTTAAAAAAAAAAAAAAATTTTTTTTTAACGTTTATTTATTTTTGAGACAGGGAGAGACAGCATGAACGGGGGAGGGTCAGAGAGAGAGGGAGACACAGAGTCTGAAACAGGCTCCAGGCTCTGAGCTGTCAGCACAGAGCCTGACACGGGGCTTGAACTCACAGCCTGCGAGATCATGACCTGAGCCGAGGTCGGACGCCCAACCGACTGAGCCACCCAGGCGCCCCCCCCCCATTGCCTCTTTTTTAATAGAAAGCATTTTACAGCACTCTTTACTATCCTGAAGAAAAATCCATGGATAATACCATATAATATGCCAAAATACACACAGGTGAAGGAATAAGCCCTTACAGCTACCTTGAAGAAGATGGCAAGGAAAGCAGCTTTTGCAAAGGCCCTGGGGCAAGGAGACAGTGATGAGTGATGTCAGAGAGGTGAGGGTGTAGGTAGGAGTGGGTGGGAAGTGGGGGGGGGGGAGGACCTTGTAGCAGAGCCCTTTAGCAGTTTTGAATCTTGATAAAGTCAGAACTCTCACTGTTCTGAGGACAGATACGAGGGAGAGCCCAGTGTCCCCATGTGGGAGCCTAGGGGAGAGTCCTGGGAGGAAGGGAGAGAGATAAGAAGAAAGAGGTTAGGTGAAGTGGGGGGAAGTGGTGAAGCTTTCCTGAGACTCAGAAGTATGCAGGTTGGTATTTAGGAAAGATGCACGTTACGGCTAGCACGGATATAAGTATCCTGCAGGCTCCAGGTTCCACGCTGTCAGCACGGAGCCCAACGTGGGGCTCAAACCCATGAACCGTGAGATCATGACCTGAGCTGAAGTTGGAGGCTTAACCCACTGAGCCACCCAGGCACCCCTTTTATAATTAGTAGAATGTGGTATTCAGATTTATTTTCCCATATCATTAGATATTTTTTGAAAACATGGATTTAATAGCTATATGTTGTTCCTCTATTATATGGATGAGCCATAATTTATTAAATCTATTCTCTTCTAGGAAAAAATGTAATTAATACTGCCCTGAACATCCTCCTAGCCAAATAGTCCCATTTTTCTTTTGAGCTTTTGTTGATGGATTTTGGTTAGTATCCCAAGCACATAGTCTCCATGAGTGGGAGGGAAAACAGTCAATCTGGGGTTTTCAGCTTCTGAATGACCAAATCAACAGATGTACAACTGATTAGATTGTTTGGGAAGTCAGCTATTAAGACAGCAGAGAAAAAACAGCTTGACCCCCATGTGGTTGTTACAGTCAACGTGTAAAGACAGACCCAATCTCTTAGACCAACGTCTACACCCACCATCTATATTCCAATCAATTCTAGCCTATGTGGTCTTCGCGGACATCGCAGAACACCTGTGCCCTGGGTCCCTGCTTCTGTAGTCTTATCCCGGCAGCCTGGGGTTCCGGGCCCTTCTGTGAATGTGGAAGCCCTCTCAGAGGTCACTGTGCACAGAATGACTCTTGACTCTGAGTTGTGTTCCCTCCTGCTGGAGTGCTGAATTTCAGAGTTGTAGCTAATGATTCGTTTTCCTTTTAATTGATGTCTTCTCTTTTTTGGACTAAAAAAGACAATGTACGAGTTCCAGGAAATTTGTAAAACCCAGCCAACTTTGAGGAGAAAACAATAAATATCACCATAGTTCCACCATCCATTTAAAAGTACTTTTTTTGGGGGGGGGGGCACCTGGGTGACTCAATCAGTTAAGCATTCGACTCTTGATTTCAGCTCAGTCATGATCTTAGTTCGTGGGATCAAGCCCCACATCAGGCTCTGTGCTGACAGTGCAGAACCTGCTTGGGATTCTCTCTCTCCCTCTCTCTCTTCCCCTTCCCCACTCACACACACTCTCTCAAAATAAATAAATAAGTAAACTTTTAAAAAAGCTATAAAACTACTTTTTAGGGTGTAGTATGTGAGCAAAGTGGCTAAGAACTTGGGCTCTGGATCTAGACCAAATGCCACTGCTTACTAGCTGTGTGACTGTGGGTAAGTTACTTGACTTTTCTGTGCCTCCGTTTATTCATTTGTAAAATGGCTTTATTTAAATCGTTGGTGTTTTATTACGGATTTTTGCACTGATGCTGATTTTTAAAGGTGTCACATTATATCTTTATTTTGATTACTGAGATTCGGACGCCTTTTAAATTTTGTACTCGCCTTACTCTCTTGTTCTGATCCTGGAGCATGCCAGCAAGACCCGGTTTTCTTTTCTCCCCTCCAGGGTGTTGCTACCCTCTCCCAGCCTTCAGCCCACCTGCTGACCTCTGGGCCTGACCTCTGACCTGCAAGGCCTCTCTGGGTCGGAGGGCTAGTGCTAGAGTGGGCCAGGCCACCCTGGAGGGAAAGGCTGTTTGCTGTAGTCTCCCAAGCAGCCTGATTAACATGCGGAAAGATGCAAATTGAGGCAATCCTGCTGTTTTAGAAGAACTTAATATGTTTTTTAAAAAGATAGGGCGAAAAGGCAGAAATTGCAGGAAATTATATATTGCAGGAGTTGTTTATCTTCTGCACAGTTGATTCCAGAGATGCTTCTGGTTTGGGAACAGCGTTTCTTGTGCTCAGAGAGCCCCACCCTCCAGCTGAAGCTATCAAACAGAGGGACCTCTGACCATGGCCGGAATTCGTTGCTTCCTACTCCTGCTGGCTCAGTCCCAACTGTTGCCACTTCCCAGCCTCTTCCTGGGGTCCATTCACTAACCCACATTTAAGGGGAGCAGTCAAAGCCTTGTTCATATGATATGACTGTTGACATAACTCAGAGCCGCCTTCCGAAGTAGGGTCCCCAGACCAGGACAGTTCCTTGTCTCCAGGACTCCCTGGGGTGGGCTCACCCATGAGGGAAGAAGCTTGCTTTTGTTACAGCCTAGAAATCTCAACTAAAGGTCTGTTGTATCCCTGTGGGTTCCACAATGGCACAGCAGTACCCATAATCTTAATGGGCTTTTGGTGATTGTTTCTGGGTCTAGATCGTGTTAGGGATGGCAGGGCAGGTTGAGCGACAAAATAAGCCGCCAGCAAAACCTGTATTTGCCATCAGCAGGGGAATGAGGTGTGGCTGCCTGGAAGCTTTTTCCAGTTAGCTGATTTTTAGAGCCAGTCTTGTCTTTTCTTTTCTTTTCTTTTCTTTTCTTTTCTTTTCTTTTCTTTCCTTTCCTCTCCTTTCCTTTCCTTCTCTTTTCTTCTCTTTTCTTTTCTTTTCTTTAATTTTAACTAGTTTGCACAGAGGAGGCCTTTCTAAAATGGATTTCACACTTTTCTGAGTCCTCAAACTGAGGCTGCAGAACACAAATTCAACTTATCTTGATGATTCGGGGGGGTCATCATTTGGAATCTCAGTTATTAATCTTTGGAGCCAGACTGTTGTGTTCCAATCCCAGCTTCTCCTGTTAGTAGCTGTGTGGCTTCCGGCGAGGGTGTTAACCTCTCTGGGCCTCAGTTTCCTCATCTTTAAAATGGAACTGATAATGGCATCTGCCTCACTGGGGCGGTTGAGAGGATTCAACGAATTAAAATGAATTAGTCACCGTAAAAACAGTGCTTGGCACGTCCACCTGAGGTCGACCCATGTGGTATTGCCATTTTCATAGGTAGGCAGTTTCATAGGGCCCGGCCCAGTGGGGGATGGCATTCCACAAGTGTTGGCCCCTGTTCTTGCAGCTGCTCCGTGCTAGGCACTGTGGGCTGGTATTTGACATATGCCATTTGCCTCAGTCTTCCTGACAGGCTCACAGGGGGCGTTATTACTCTGTTTTTCCAGAGGAGAACACCAAGGCTTAAGTTAAGTTGCTTGTCAGAGGCTGCTGAGCTGATAGGTCGCAGAAGTGGTTTCCAGCCAGGTGGCCTTGACTCCCCTGTACTATTCTCTGTGTCAGGTGTTGTGCCGGGGCCAGGGGCCCTCCCAGGGGAGCACTGAATGGTCCTGGAAGTTACGATAATTAAGTGCTGCATTGATTTTGTCCTCATATTCCTGCCCCCCTTCCTGATCTTGCAGGGCCTTGAAGGTTCTCCTAGGAAGCAAAAGGAAGAGCTCTTTCTCCTGGATTTTTTGGTTTGGCTGTTGCCAGTATATGTGTGTATTTTAGAGCCAACCGGGGCAGGTTGCTGTGTGTGGCTTGCTTGTGTTCATTCAGGTGCAGGTGTCCTATAGGTAACCTCTGATTGCGTGGAATCACATCTGGAGATACGACCAAACCGTATCCCGGGGAAGCCGGTGGAGGGGTTTTGGATTCCCAGACTGTCCCCTGGGTGCCAGTCTTCCCCACTGCCACCCCTGTCCCAGTGTGCTCCCTGTAGCATTCACACGGAAGCCTAAATTGCCCTGCTTTAAAGGACAGTGTAGTCATCCTGTCCAGCATGTCACTTTACAGTTGAGGAAACTGAGGCTTAGACACCAGAACTATGGGCGCCTTGCTGGGCTATCTCCACTCTCTCCTCAGCAGAATCTGAGAGGTCAGTGTTTTCTTTCTTGCTTTCTTTCTTTCTTTCTTTCTTTCTTTTTTTTTTTTAATTTATTTACTTAGAGAGAGTGAGAGTGTGCTAGCTGGGGAGGGGCAGAGAGAGGGAGAGAGAGAGCATCCCAAGCAGGCTCCACACTGCCAGTGCAGAGCCCGACGTAGGGCTGGAACTCATGAGCCATGAGATCGTGACCTGAGCTGAAATCTAGAGTCAGAAGCTTAACCGACTGAGCCACCCAGGTGCCCCAAGAGGTCAGTATTTTCTGATGCCACTGCCCGCTGCCTCCGTGAGGAGGAGCCAGCGCTGGGTTCACGGGCCTATGATCTGTGCAGTCACACAGGGCCTAAGTTCGGTTTAATGCCCTGCTGTCACATTTTCCCTTTCCACTGGGCCCCACAAATTATATAGCCAGTACTGGGAGAAGCCCACCTGGTCCTAAGCCGCCTCCTTTTTCTAGGCCATGGGATAGAACTCCCCAGGGAGGCATTTAAAATGCTTCCTCTGGGGCGCCTGGGTGGCGCAGTCGGTTAAGCGTCCGACTTCAGCCAGGTCCCGATCTCGCGGTCCGTGAGTTCGAGCCCCGCGTCAGGCTCTGGGCTGATGGCTCAGAGCCTGGACCCTGTTTCCGATTCTGTGTCTCCCTCTCTCTCTGCCCCTCCCCCGTTCATGCTCTGTCTCTCTCTGTCCCAAAAATAAATAAACGTTGAAAAAATAAATAAATAAAATAAAATAAAATGCTTCCTCCATCCAGCATGGGGTGGGATTGAAACTTTCTCCTACAGTGACTATAGGGGACAGACTTAGAAGGCTAGAGATCTTTTTGGGAGGCTGAGAGGGATGCCCTGAAGTCTACCTGCCTTGGTTACCCTCTGTGTGACTGTGGGCCTATGACAGCCTTTAAAAGCCTCAGTGTCCTCATCTGTAACATGGGGAGAATAGTGGAGTTACTTCATATGGTCTTTATGAGGATTCAGTACAATAACGTATGTAAAGAGAAGGCTTAACACAGTGACTTGCATACAGTAAGTGCTCAATCAGTCAGCCATTCTCTTATTCCAGGTCTGAAGTCCTAGGTTTCTCTGGAGGCTCTAGGATTCCTGGGGGTGCTAGGCCTTGCAAGCCCCCAGTCCAGCTCTTTCTTCCTCTCGGGTCAGTCTTGAAGAGGGACACGATGAAAGCCGTCCTTACCCGCGCACCTCTGTGCTCTGGCTGCTGTGTGCCTCAGCACTGCCCCTCCTCAGAGCCTCCCTTTAGTGGGTACTTCCGTCCCAGATTAACCAGAGGCCAGCCCCTCCCTGCCCCTTCCCCCAACCCCGACCCCGGAGTCCAAAGAAACCAGGGAAGAGGGCCT